>NC_143479.1:30744743-31089062 GCF_027475165.1 Benincasa hispida
ACCTTATGTTCCAACGGTACATGAATAATTAATTAAACTCTTTAATTACATTATTCACCATCCATTAACTGTCGGGCACTCCACTAAAGTCCGACAGCTGTATTCTTTGCACTACAGATATATTATGTGTCCATTGGATATAACCAATCAACAGTACAATGATCCTTCACAAATTGCTCGTAAGTACAGCTAGGCCAAATTATCGTTTTGCCCTTGTAGTTACATCTAACTCCTTAAGTACCATTGATCTTTCTAATGAACAATAGATCATAGTCCAACTATGACTAAACCACTATCGAGCCAAGAGAGGGTGTGGCGCCATATTGTTCAAGACCCGGAATCAGCTCTTAAGGGAGCAATTTATCTACTTACCTCTGCCTCAAGGAAGGAGTGAATTCCATCTTGTGTAACTGTGTTTCCAACTCCTTAATCAGACGAATCCCCAAAATGGTAAGTTTGTTGAATTGGCAATCTGGCCACTCTCATCCATACAAATCAAAGGACCACCTCATAGACAGGATTCACAATTCACTCAAGATTCAGGTCATGATTATTTGTAAAAAGAGGATGAAGAGTGCATTAACTCAAAGTAGCCAAAGATTTTGTTAAACAATTGATATGTGGACTTCCTTACAGAATATCAATTACATGGTTACAACTGAAGGAACCCCAAGGTCCGCAGCGAAAGTGAGATCGATCCCAATTTCATTTTTCATCGAATCGCAAAATTACTTCACAATAAATTTATGCATTAAACATAAAATTACAGCATGCAAACTAAAAGAGGAGGAAAGGCTAAGATCAACTTACCCTTGAAGCCAAAGATCTTCATGAATTTCCTCTTTTCCGGTCACGATGAAACATGCAGAAAAAGGTCGTCAATGAGGGCACCACCCAAATATTTCTTCTGTATTCTCTGTAGGGAAAGAGAATTCTTAGGAGTTGTGGGCTCTGAGTTTTGAAAAAAGGGAGAGAAAGATTTGAGAAGAGATGAGGTTTCTTGGGAGATCCAAAAAATCACATAGCACACTGATACACTCCTTTGTAACTTCTCGTGAAAAAGATGAAGATGTGTTAAACAACAACAACAACAACAACAACAACAACAACAACAAAAAAAAAACTCCCACACTCATGTTTTACTCTAGAGAGGGGGGAGGGGGAGGGGTTGGGGAAGGATTACAACTATCTCCTATTAATTTTTTTAAAAAAAGTATAAAAATCAAAATAATTTAACAAATTATTTTAATAAATTGTTTAATATATATATTTATCTGATAACTACCTTATCATATAATATATATTAAACTATATATTATATCAAATATAACACATAACCTATAGTTTTTATACTGTATCAAATACAATATAAATTATAGTTTGTTTCTCTCTCAATAATGCATGACATTTAATATAAATCATATTTATACTAAATTTATTTATATGAATCTCATCTATATAATTAGTATTTGAATCATATTCAAATACTTAATTTCTCTCGAAATAAACTTTATATTATAATGTATCAAATACATTATATTAATTATATCACATATAATTAATCTAATTTAATTAAATTGTATTACATATAATTAATTCCTTTAATTCATTTGAACAATTCAAACTAATTCAAAATTAATTCCAAATTAATTCTCAATAATTCGTGTTGAGCTATAGACAAGATCTTATGGATCTATAGCTTGAAGCTCCAAAGGTATTTGAATAATTAATTAAACTCCTTTAATTAAATTACTCAATATCCATTAACTTTAGGTCACTCCACTAAAGACCGACAATTGCACTCTTTGCACTACAGATATATTTCTATATCCATTGGATATAACTAACCAATAGTGCAATAACCCTTCACAAATGTCTCGTAAGTACAGCTAGGCCAAAATTACCATTTTGCCCCAATAGTTACATCTAACTCCTTAAGTACCATTGATCCCCATAATGAACAATAAGTCACAGTCCAACTCTGACCAAACCCCTCTCGGGCCAAGAGAGGGTGTGATACCATATTGTTCAAGCCTCGGAATCAGCCCTTAAGGGAGCAATTTATCTACTTACTAACATTAGGGAATGAGTGAATTTCGTCTTGTGTAGTTGTGTTCCCAGTTCCTCAATCAGACGAATCCCAAAATGGTAGGCTTATTGAGTCAACGATCTAACCACTCTCACCCATACAAATCAAAGGACTTCTTTTATAGATAGGAGTTCACAACTTACTCAGGATTCAAGACATGTCCCTATGGTCATCCTAGTGAAATGTAAGTCTCTACTATAAACAATGTTATATAATGAGACTATTCATTTCGTGGTTCAATCTTATACAAACCCTTTGTATAGAACACCCCTGCTCACATGTCTTTGCATGAATGATCAGGATCAGATCATTTGTCTTTACAACAATTGTAACAGTTACAAAGTGGATTGTATTCATAATGTCATCAAGATAAGGTATCCAGCCTTTTCTATCTACTATAGACCATTTAGGTTATCAATTAAACATGATCCACTTTTATATCTCTACATACATGTTTAAGTTATAGAAAATAACTTTGGATGTCAGTTTATTGGCTTTGTGGGTTAATGCTACTAAATATCGAATAAAAATATCTCATATTTTATTAAATAAATAAATCATTTGTACATTAGAATTACAAACTACAATTAAGTAAATAAATCTTTAATTTGAATGATTCTTTAAAAGATTTGCATGTGTATATCATTCATATTAGAAATGTTGTGAAGTATAATAGGTCATCCCCTGCAAGACTGCAAATATTTAAAAATTTTGTTAAAGAAGATAGGAAATCAACAAGAAGTTTCCTTATGATGGATGTCCAAGCATGATGGAATTCAAATTTCACTATATTGGATGGAGAAATTTAGTGCCAAAAGACATTTGAAAGATTGGAGGAGCATGACCCAAGTTATTTGCCAAAAGATGATATTTCAACTATTGAAGGTTGGGATAATACTAAACTATTTGTAGAGTTCTTGAAGACTTTCTCAGATATTACATTAAAGTTTTATGCATCTACGTCTATGACTTCAAACATATTTTTTTATGAAATATGTTTAGTCTAAGAGAATAGTTCATGAATACTCATTGTACGATAATACACTATTGAGTCAAATGGCAGTAAACATGCACACAAATTTTAATATGTATTGCAGTATAACTAAAAATGAGTAGACCAATTTATTGTTGTATATTATTGTAGTTCTTATCCCTAGATACAAGTTGACTTATCTGAGTTACTACTTTAATGAACTTTTGGAGGAAAAAGTGCAAAACAAAAAAAAAAAAAACACTAAGGTTGAATAAGCAATTTGCCATTTTTGTGATGATTATTATATAAGAAAGTCAATACCAAAAGAACAATATCAACAAACAAAATCATCTACACCTATCAAGCATCTAGTTGTCAAAGTCATGGTTTAATACAATCAATGTTATCTGATGCATATAGTGGAATTGACTCTAGCTACAAGGTACATGTTGTTGTACATGGTAGATTTAAACGAACTAATTTAAAAGATCCAAATGACAGTAAAATGCAGAGGCAACTTGTTATCTAGATGAGGAGTCGTGTAGAAGATGAAAACTTAGATATGTTAAATTAGTGGAAAATAAATCTTCTCCATTTAGGATTAGGATTATTAGCCAAGTAGGTCAAGGGCATCTATTATATTTCTATATCTGCAGTGCCAACTGAATCAACTTGTATCATTGATGGATGGGTGTTAGATTCTTTTCAAAGCTTGCAAATTAGATAAACTCATTTGTGCTCAAAATTTGCCGATTTCAATCCAACCTTTGGATGATATGAGTGAAAAAATTGATGGGGTAAAGAAATTGATGAAGGTAATAAATAATCGCATCATAATAATTGTAAATTTTATTTATTTCATTATTTGCATTTAATAAGCTAATTGTTTTTTTCATTCTTATCTAGAATTCACAAACATACAAAAGGAGATAAAAGTTTCATTTTAGAATTTGAATTATGATTCTACGATTATGAGTTTTTGCTCTTAAATCTTATTTATATATATTTTTTAATTATATAAATTTTGTTATATACTAAATGTTAAGTACTGAATCTCATTTTTTTTAGTGTCTCAAAATATAATACTGGAATTAGAGTTATGTTGAAAAGTCAGTGATTCCAGTATAATACAAATGAAAGAGAACATAGAATACCATTAGTAGAAAAAGTAAAGGAAGGAGTCAAATAAGTAATAATTTTTGTTTTCCGTCATGAGATCTTAGCATAGTCAAATTCAAATCATTCATTACTTACAAGAATATGACATAGTTTATTAGTTATTGTCTTTTGCATGAGAATAGGGAAATGTGATCCATGACATTTGATTGTTGAATCATATCAAAGATTCTTGATTAGAATAAGATTTGAGAACTTTTTGTATCGAACTTTTAAGTTCTCTTCAATTTGAGAAGATTCTAATGTTTGCTGTTTTTATTCATTTTCATATTAGGCTTTTAATGTTCCATTTTATGCACGAAGGGGCAAGTTTTTTCATTGTATTGGTTGATTTACTTTGGTAATTGTTTTATCGAACTCATAGTAAATTGAGTTTCACGTTAAACTAATGTAATTTGAAATTTTTCTTCCTTAATATATAAGATGATGTATATAAATATAACGGGATTTATAATATATGTGTGTGAGATAGATTTTGTAACTAAATTGGATTTTGTAGAAAAAAAATCAATCCAACCGAAATCAAACTAAGTTAGGTCAGGTTCATATAAGAATCAAACTAGGTCACTTTAATTTCTTTATTCTTGTCGTGTTTTTAGTACTTTTCTCAATTTTACTTGATGACGAAAGTTGTGAAATTCATATTTAAATTTTTATTGCATGTTGTTAAACTAATATTTTAATTAAATAAATTTAAACATTTTTCTAAAAATTTTGTTAAACTGTCAAAGATGAACCCTTCTAAGATTTGACGAGATAATTAACTTTGTATACTTATTCTTATTAGGTAAGAAGCCCTTTAATTTGGTCTAAATAATTTATTGTTGACTTTGACTACTTTTTTTCTATATTTGTTGACAGGCTCAAGTTATTTTCATAGTTTAGTTGGGCATTTAAGTAGTTGATTAAATTTTGTTTGATTCATTGATCTTAGTATCTAAGGGCCGTTTGGGGCAAGAATTGTCCTAAGACTATAATAACTACTTCTTGTCATAGGAAATATTATTTTGTAATCCTCAATTAGTTACAGTAACACTATTTCAAAATCCTCATTTGCTACGATATGTAAATTTGCTACTTTTTTTACTATTTTATATTTATTATTTTGTATTGTTTGCTACAATATTTACTATTTATTCTTAAACTAAAATAGTTTACACATCAAACACATACTATTATAACTCGAACTAAGATAACCTATACCCCAAACATAAACTATTTTAACCCAATTATGATAACCTATGACTATAATAACTAATTTCTTGTTCCAAACCGTCCTAAAAGATAAATTAGTAGGCACATAAAATAATAATAATAATAATAACTTATAAACAAGGAGATCTACCAAATACCCAACCTAACTTTACTAGCGCCAATTTATGTGGACAAGTTTCCATAATCTTTCCAACTCCTTTGACTCAAAAGTAAGCACATGAATGTTTAATATCTCATTGAAGAATACTTTAGGATTTTCCATTTTTTATTATTTTTTTATTTCATCCATAACTGTATTTTGTTACAACTGTGCTAGGTGGGATGCATTTAATAATTGTAGAAAAGAAGGTATTACAACACAAGATTCATATAAAAAAAAACTAATAAATATATATGTATCACATATATATATTTTGATCAAATATGGTAATGTCATAGAATGTTCACTTTTTAACAGAACACGTAAAAATATTTTCTTACAAATAAAAAGAAAGAATTTAATCACCGATTTTGTGGTTGTTAACACATATAGATGGCCGCTGAATTATGTTCTTCACAGATAAAAAAAAAAAAATGTCAAATTACTTACCGAAATAACAAAAAAATACTGATAAACATCTATCGGCACCTATTAGTGATAGAAACTTATAAAGGCTGATAGAAGTCTATCAATATTTATCAGTGATAGAAATTGAAAGAAGTTTTATGATTAAATTTTATTATTGTGTATAAATAATTTTATCTTATTTTTCTACTTACGAAAATCTCCCTTGAAGAAATAATATGGTTGAAGTCTTATCTTTTTAGAAGTATGATTAAATTTTTCAAATGATAATGATACAATTATTCAAAAAGAGAAATAATGATTGTGATTGATTTGCCTTTATTTTTATTCCATTTTGACAAACAAGCTCTTGATTATAAAAATAAGGAAGAGAACGTGGATTGGAGAAATAACAACTCAAACTTAATTTTATAATCAAATGGTTCAGATTTGAACTACAAACAAATGAGAAACTGAGTTTAGAATCAGTTAATTGTACAGCTCATACTTGCAACCATCTTTAACCCAAGTTTTTTTTTTAAATGGTTTTACATCTTTGTCACGTCTTGATATTTGCGCATCTTTATAGTTCGATATCGACATAAAAGTAGATCAATTTCGTTTTATCTAAACAATTCATGTAAAATAAAAAATAAGTAATAAAATTTCATTAATGTAAATATAATAGGAACAATAAACATCATTCAAAAAAACATAAAAATATTTATTTATTAATTTAAATAATTTAATTGTTTTTTAATTTTATAGTGATTTTTAAAAAATATCTATCAACATCGACAATTCATTGATCTTTTTATCGACATTTCAGCAAATTGAGATATCATAATTCCATCGACATCAACGTTTTAAATCTTTATTTGTGAAAGGGTAAGTGTATGCGTATATGATTCCTTCAAACTTAAACAATATCGATGACTTAACTCCTTCAAGGTATCGCCACGGGGCCCAATTTTTGTGCGCGAACCTTCCGGCACGAAAAAGTGCGAAAACAGACCTAGAGATTAAGAACGATGAAAAAAAAGTCGTGTGCCAGACGGTTCTTGGCATTGAGATTATATAGGATGTAGAGAGTTCTGATTTCTAGAGAGTTTTGATCGAGTATGAGTTGAAGCATTGAGATGATACACGATACATAAAAGGCCGAAAATGAACCCATAAACAATTAAAATCGATGAGATATGATAATGGACCTCCAAACACTAAGATGATATAGGATATGGGGATATAAGATCTCATGTTGGGTCTCCAAACAGCTCGTGTTGAACTATAAAAGAAAGACATTATATTCACATGAAAGTTCATTTTTTATCATTTCCTGACACATGTAAATAAACTTACGTACATACATGTTTATTTTAGAATACAATAGAGGTCGAGGAATTTTCTTTTCACATACATATCTTAGATGAAAATATGTAAAAGTATATACTGTATTAAACCTTCGACCTCTTAGATTGAAATGCATGTCAATACTATTGAGTTAAGCTCACTTCAACCTACCAGCCTCGATTCATGTGTTAAATGAAAACTTGTAAATAGGGTATTAAAATGAAAAATGTGGAGGAATTATGGGAATGGGTATTTGCTGTTATAATTTAGAAATGTGAGATAAATGAAAATTTTACCCAAAATCTGAAAACTGAAGGGGCCGTCACTTTCATTGCATACCTTTTTCTCTTCGCTTCTCTTCTTGTTTTGCCAAAAATGTGCTGTCCAAATACTTCTCTGCCCAAAAACTGAGGAACCGAGGATTTGCACAGCCCACGAACGAGGCAAATCCGTTGAAATCAAATGGACAAAACCGATTCAATCAGTGGTTTCTCTGATCTTGTTCAACTTCCAGATTTCTCTCAGTATGTTGAAATTGATCCCACTGGCAGATATGGAAGAGTATTTCTCTACCTCTCTCTCTCTGACTCTCTTGCGAATTCGCCTTGATTCTGATTTTGTTCTCTTCTCTATTGCAGTACAATGAAATTCTCGGCAAAGGAGCTTCCAAGATAGTGTATGAACGAATTTAGCCTCTCCTTCGTTTCCTTTGCATTTTTGTAATTAATATCGATTTTCGGATTTCCTTGTAGTTTCACCGTTTTTTAACATGCATTTTCTATTTATTTTGAGAATTCGATCTCTTCTGCGTGTTTGATTTTTGTTCATTTCGCTCTCTTTTTCGATTTCCTCTTATGGGTTATGTTTGATTTTGTTGATTTTATTCTGTTTCTGGAAATGAGCATTCGCCTGAGATTTTCTTTTGCTTTATAGTTACAGAGCATTTGATGAGTATGAAGGGATTGAAGTTGCTTGGAATCAGGTCAAACTCTGTAACTTTCTTCAATGTCCTGAAGATCTTGAGAGGCTATACTCTGAGATTCACCTCTTAAAAACATTGAAACATAAGAACATTATGAAATTCTATACTTCTTGGGTCGATACTGCAAATAAGAACATCAACTTTGTAACTGAAATGTTCACTTCTGGGACTTTGAGGCAGTAAGAATGCTTTTGAACATTCAATCTTACACCGTTCACTTTCTATTCTCTTAATTGTTGCCTTCTTTCTTTTAGATTTCTGCCTCATTTCTGGTTGGTTCTGTTCTCACAGGTTTAGGCTAAAGCATAGGAGAGTTAACATTAGAGCAGTGAAGCGATGGTGTAGACAAATTTTGAGGGGTCTTCACTATCTCCATAGCCAAGACCCTCCTGTGATCCACAGAGATCTCAAGTGTGACAACATTTTTGTTAATGGTAACCAAGGAGAAATTAAAATTGGAGACCTTGGCCTTGCTGCTATCCTCCGGAAATCACATGCTGATCATTGTGTTGGTATGTTTATCTTCAAATCATGTGAAATTTTGGCAAGAGATTCAATTTTTGGACAGAAGAATCAGGCGGAGATCGTGTTACAGTTCTTTTACCATTTCATTCTTGGCTTTCTGATCCTTAATGTCCTCACGATGAATCACTTTCCTTGAGTTGCTGGTGATTTTTGTGAGAGAAATAAATCATTTTGTCAGATGTGCTTATTATTATTGTTATTACATTACAGGGACACCAGAGTTCATGGCTCCTGAAGTATATGAAGAGGCATATAATGAATTGGTAGACATTTATTCTTTTGGGATGTGTGTTTTGGAGATGGTTACGTTTGAATATCCATATAGTGAATGTAGTCATCCTGTTCAAATCTATAAGAAAGTAATTTCTGTAAGATCCCCGTCTCTCAATGGGCCTATGTTTTTCTTTAATCTAGACTATGTGAGGGTAGGAAAAGTTGATTCCTTAACATGCTTTCTACTTGTAGGGGAAAAAACCAGCTGCCTTGTATAAAGTGAAGGATCCAAGCATGCGGCAATTCGTTGAGAAATGCTTGGCACCAGTCTCTTGTAGACTTTCAGCAAGGGAGCTTTTGAGTGACCCTTTTCTCCAAGTTGATGATGGTGAAAGCAAGTTGAAAATCTCAAATTCTCGAGGAGAACTGGACGATTTTGCTTCCACTATAGCTCACCCTTTTCTTGAACAAGAAAAAAGATTTAGCTCAATTAGTTACAGTTTTGAGACCTCAGATGAATGGAGGTGCCATACAGTTCAGAAGGAAGCCGATGGGATTGAACTTTTTGAGGACGATGATAATGACATATTGGAAAATCTTGATAACAGTATTAAGGGGAAGATCAGAGAAGATGGCAGTATCGTCTTAAGACTTAGGATTGCAGATAAAGAAGGTAGATCACATTTATTTTCCTCCTTTCGGTTTTGGTCATGGATGCTTGCTTTCTATTAATAGTTACAGAAATGTTCACCCGAACAATGCGATATATGTGCAGGATGTATTCGGAACATATATTTCCCATTTGACACCAAGAATGATACGGCATTAACAGTAGCCACCGAAATGATAGCAGAACTTGATATTACTGACCAAGATGTGATCAAGATAGCTGAAAAAATTGATGGGGAAATTGCTTCCTTGGTACCTGACTGGAAGCCAGGGCCTGGCATAGATGAAACACCTCGTATCTCTTACGACGGTGGCTCTCGAAGCTACAACGATTCTAATCAACCATCTGATAATTCTTTGATAGAGAATAAGGGAAATGGAGCCAAACTCTATCAGATTTTAAACTGCAGCATAGATGGACGTGCTTTAGTGCAAGGACACTTCGAGCAAGGGCAGTTCTCCCTCAAAGCAGATCAGCCTACACAGTCTGTGGTAGAGAGCAGACCAAAAGTGTCAAGCCAACACAATCAGTCAAACTCTGCCCTCCATGAAAACCAAGCTCTTAGTTCTCATAGTTTTAGACAAAGACATTCTGGTGAAAATTACAAGAAAACTGACCAATCAGTCACTGTTGGGTATAGCAAAGAAAAAGTACCAGATACCAAAGCTACTGTCATTGATAGAACTTCACTAAGAAGTTTATTGGGTTCCCGATCGTTGTCCACGGTTCCATCCTATTGTGAAGATAAACTTGCTTCCCAAATCCATTGGGAAATTAGATGGCTATGGAATTGAGATAATTTAGAGACATCAGTTGGAACTTTTTTTGCAGTCCCTCTACATCGCTACAAGCAATAGAGGATGCAAGTGACAACGCTGTTTTTATTGGACAAGATTGTGAAGATTTAAATCATAGTTGAGGTTATTTCGTTGTAGCTGCCCCGTTTGGATACCCAAAGGGTCCGAAACTGTGAGGCGTTAGCTAGATTTTTCTTCAATTGCAGAGTATATATTCAAGAATCAAAGATTACAGGCACATTCCCTCCAAGCAACAAAACAACTCACTACCAGTTGCTGTTTTTTTATTGTACAGAAATATGTAAGCTATTCACAGCATTTACTGTACTTTTTTCACTTACATTGTCACCTTTTTTTTCTTCTTGATCATTGTTTTAGTTCACAAAGTTATTGGAATTGTAATGGATATTCTCTTATAGACAATGAAAAAAGATGCAAGTGTTCTCCTGGTTATTCAACATTCTGAAGTTATAGCTTGGTTTCTATGAAGCCTTGTTCATTATCCATAAGACCTTTTTTTTTTTCTTCTTTTTTTTTTAGTACATTATCCATGAAACTTAAGCGTGGTTGAGTTTGGTAGGTTTTTGAAATAGTGAAAAGTGAGTGTTTTTAGTTGACTAAAACTAAGACAAATGGTTGGTTGCATAGCTGGAGGTTGTGATAAGTTAGTATTTGAATGATCAAAAAGTTCTAAAGATGTGGAAGGGAATGCTTTTAAAAATAGTTATTTTAGCAAAATTATTTTCAATTATAAACACTTTAGTAAAAGGAAAAAAAAAAATAGCAAATCTTTTGTGTTCTTCTACACTTTAATTATAATTATTTTTAGCGTTTTCCAATCAAATATTTGGACAAAAACTACTCTGACAAAGTGAGTTTAATTCAATAGTAATTGTCATATCCTCTCTTTGTTGATATTAAAAATTTAATATTCCATTCCATAATCGTTATACTAAATTAAAAAAATTGTATAGTATCCCTCTTTTATGTGACTCCTTTATAATGTCAATTGCACACAACATAAAAATCATTCTAATATTAGATAAACATGAAGTTCTATTTTTTTTTTCATTTTTTGAATTTAGGACCCTCAGTTTTGTCTCTTTGGGTTGATCATTCTTGGGTTAGATTCTTTTTTTTTTTTTTTTTTTTTTATATTGCATTTCCATTTGGGCTTTATAAACTACACATTCCATAAATGTGATGTTTCATCTTAAAACCAATTGACAATAAATGGTAACTCTTTTATCCTATTAATATTTTGAGCTCTTCTCTTCATATTTTTATATATGACCTAAACATGTTAAGAATACAGCTTCTGAGAAGAGTGAAAATATTTTAAATTGTAAAGCTATCCTTATATTGGGATAAAACCTAACTAATTTTTCTTCTCAAAATTGTTTTTAATAGCATTCTCGTGAAACACAACATTATACACTAAAAATGGGTCCATTTTTCTGTTTTCAAATCCGATTGACTTCCACACAACCGGTTATAACGAGTATCCTTTCAAACTTTGGGGTCCAAAACTCATCATCTATAACACAACTTGAAAAGTTTAAGTTCAAATTTGTATAATTTGGATGAATTGATAATCATTTCGTTTTATTTTCTCTCATTTTCTTACAACCATTTGCATCTTTTTAATTATAAAAGTTGAATTCTTATCCAAATTTTAAAAACAAGAACAAATTTTTAAAAACTAAGTTTTTTGCAATTTTTTAAAAATATTTGGTAAAAGTATATAAAAAAAGTAAGAAATTTAAAACTGAAAAAAAGTGTAAATAGACACCAGCACTGATGAGTTGGAATCTTTGTCAAACATTACAACTTTGAGGGGAAAGAACTTAAAAGGTAGATGCATCCAAAGTCCACTCTTCTTTGCATATTGAATATTGATTGCTACTCTTAATTAGGATGCCAAAGTTTATACGTTGAATAAATTTGTCATGGCCCACTTTTCCTGAAAATAATACCTATTTTATAATGTTTTAGATGGTGGCATGAGTTATTACAAATTAGTCAACGTATTCGATTTTAAAAAATCTCTTAGGGTGGGTTTGAAATACATTTTTAAGTGTTTAATTTAATAAACAAGTCATTTTAGAAAAAATAGAATGTTTAAAAACCATTCAAAAATCTTATGAAGAATATTTTCAATAAGTTTTGTGAAAAATATTTAAATAAAAATGAGTTTTTTGGAAAAACGTTTTTTTCTCAAATCAATCCAAACAAGCTCTTATATTTCAAGGTTGAATTTTTAATTTTGATTCTAATAAGTCTTTTGTTGTTCTTGTTACAAAAGTATTTACCTAACATAAATGGTATGTTTGGGAGGGTGGAATATAATCATATTACTGAGAATCAGAGGAGTGTTGGAATGCTGAGATATCAAGAGCGAAATAGGAGTGAGTTCGTGAAGTGTAAAAGGGTTGGGTTGAAAACTGTTTGGAATGAAATGAGTTCAATAATACAATTCGGGCACAAAACGCTCAATCCAAACATGAGTTTTGGATTACATTTCATTCCAAACTCATCTCATTCCAGCAAAACAAACAGTCCCGAGGTGTAGAGTAATCGAACTAACTAGGTGACGGTTCGATATGGAAAAATATCTAGTACTATCGTAGTTCCTACTCCTACTATTCATTAATTGATATGTCGTTAAATGATTTATTTATTTATTATTCATTTATTTCGTTGATTCCATAAAATTTTTGTGGCAAATAACGAAGGGAGGTAATATAAAATAAATTTCAATTCTATCCTAGTACTATAAATTTTCTTGCTCGGTATGATGTGACACATGAGAGAAGGGTAAGCATGAGTGGTCAATCATTACAGGATGAGTGGACCAAAGGAATTGATGGAGCCGTGGAAAATATACTTTAAATCTAACTTTTCTTATGCATGTGTGAAATCATCACTTTTTAAAAAGATGAAAAGCTTGAAAAAACTGGTCAGAACAAAATTAAATTTTCAAACCAGAAAACTAAAAATCCAACATTAAGTATGTTAAAGAGTGAATTTATTACAATTTAGGTCTAGTTTTATAATTATTTGATTTTTTATTTTCTGTTCTTAAAATTTAAATTTATAGACACTAATTCTGTTGGGATTGGTGTCCTAATTCTCCCGAAGTCTCGTTGTTTGTAATGATACACATTGTTTTATGAATAAAAAAACTGTTATTTCATTCTAGCATTTACTCATATCAAATAAACAAAGCTCAATGGTTATCTTATGTAAACTTAAGCATGTATGTGTGATATACAAGTGGATCATGGCTTAAATGATAACCTAAATAGGTCTGTAGTATAAGGATTAAGGTGGGATACCTGATCCTGGTGATAATATGGATACAACCCGCTTTGTAGAGGTTTGCAAGTGTTGTAAACTACTACAGATGATAGATCCTGACCATTCATGTGGAGACATACTAGCAGGGGTGTCCTATACAAAGAGTTTGTATAAGACCGAACCATGAGATGATTAGACTCTGTATATAACGCCGTTGATACTGGAGACTTACATCTCACCTAAACGGCCATAGGTGATACGACCTCAATCCTTAGTGTTTTGAGAACTCCTGTGTGAACCCCGAATCCCAATTTCTCTACTTGAGTATGTTCCTTATTGAGATTAGTGTGATAAGTAGGTTGATGTGGAAACTAGGGTGAAATGGTAGAGAAAAGAGTGGAAATTAGAAGAAAAGAGGAAATTTGGAAGGTTAACTTTTGGGGAAAATTTTGGAAATTTGGTTATAGAATTTTGTGTGTTAGAGTGGTACTGATGCGTTGGAAGAGTTGTTAGTGAAGGCATAGGGTTGAAGAAGGAAAAAGGAGATGATGCGTTGGAAGGCACACGGGTAGGCGAGGCATGCATGGAAAGACAGCCATGCATTGAGCAGCCTCGGCCAGTGCCCAGGCCATGCGTCGAGCAGCCCGGTCGGACAAATGCATCGAATGGATACGCTTCTGCGTTGAGCGCATTGCCGAGCGGCCACGACCATGCGGTGAGCACCCTGTCGAGCAGCCATGCCGTGCGTCGAGGTGCCCTTCCATGCAGCCAAGCGCGCAGCCCATGCCATGCGCCCATGCAGCCGAGCGAGCGAGCGATGGCCAGCACACGCCGCACGCCCATGCGTCGAAGCAGCACACCCATGCGGCTAAGCACTTGACCAAGCGTCAAGACGCCACGCGCAGCCCATGCAGCCAAGCACGCCCATACGTCGAGCGGCCAGCCTGTACAGCGCGCCTATGCGTTGGTGGCCAACACCACGTGCCCATGCCAAGCAAGCCATGCGAGTGAGCCATGCGTCAAGAATGGACGGTCACCCTATGCATTGGTGATGGTTAGCTTCTTGCGATGGCTAAGTTGAATTGTCATGATAGTGAATTGGCTTGCTATGCGTTGAGTAGAGGCTATGCGTTGCTTATGGACTAGGCGTTGAGCAACCAAGAGTTGGACACATACAAGGATGAAATCATCAGGATAACATCATCAAAATCACGTGTCTTCTTGGGAGGAAAGACTTAAACCTTAAGAATTTGAGGTGGTGGCATCAGATTGGAGGCCCATGCGTTGGCAACATGGGAAGAAGACACTTAGCTTGCGATGACCACAGCGTTGCGTTGATGGGATGAGAAGGACACACTTGGCCATGCAGCCAAGTAGGTGGTGTCAACTCCGGAGAAGGTTTGGACGCCTATAAATAGAGCCAAGAGACTACATTTTTTAGATCACAACTCAGAAATATCTTAAAAGAGTGGGAGAGTGGAGCAAACCTTGCGTTGAAGCCAAATCTATGCGTTAGACATAGAGGACGCATTGGACAGTGAGGTCTGAGGAGGACGCATCAACTTGGGACAAAGAGTTCTCCCAATTTACTCGTGCGTTTAGAGTGATTCTAAAGCCATCTAAAAGCTCTAAAAATCTAATTTTCAGGATAGGGCTGTCGAAAGAAAATCTCAAAGGGATCGGGCTGAAAACTGAAAAAAAGATAGAAGGGTCAGGCTGTCGGATTAGTTTGAGTCAGTCTTGAAGATTCTGTGATTCCGGCCAAACCAAGAGGAGTTTTAAGCTCAAATTTTAGGGTAATCTTTCTGAGACATTTTAGAACATGTTTCTAGAAGGAAGTATCTCAAAATAAAATTTAGAACTGTGAGTAATTTGAGCTATAAGTTGAATCTGAATTCTAGGGGTGAAAAGGAAGCCCGAGGTAGAAAAGGGAGCTATTAGAGTGAAAGCCTCCTAAGCAATCAAGGTGAGTGGCTAAAACATTTTGATTAAAAAAATTTCTTAAATGTTTGATTACAATGTGTTATAGAAAGTATGTTTTAAAGAAGAATATTCTCATGCCAACTAGTTTACAAAGTGATTTCCAAGCAAGCTATAAATTAAGTTTTAAACACATGCATGAGTGAGAAGTTTGTTAAAAAGCTAGTTATATGTGCAGCATGCATTAGTACCTTTAAAGCCATGTTTTTATATGTGTTATACTTTACATGCTTTAAAGAGAAAGTCATTTATGACTAATTTTACTTAAACGCGATACTGAAGGACATTTGAGAAGGTATCCGCCCAACTAGATACTGAAGGACATTTGAGAAGGTATCTATTGGTACTGAAGGACGTTTGAAAAGGTACCAAACCAACCAGATACTGAAGAACGTTTGAGAAGGTATCTGAACAATAGTACCTAAGGTATGACGGTACTTAGTATGGCCACGTGCATGTAGGTAGAGTCAGAGATTGTGCAAAAGGGTTCTCTCTTGACTATTAGTTGGTGTTGGGATTGTTTTTACCCACAGTAGGGTTATCCTCAAGTGAGAAATAGTTTTACTATTTTATGATTAAAACAGCTTTATATGTTCTATGCTTGAAAAATGTTTATACTGTAGTATAAGTACTGTAGAAGCTTATATTGTAGTTAAACTCTTTATTGAGATTTTGCATGAGAATCAATTGTCTTTCTTAAGTCACTCACTGGGCATAAGCTCACCCTGTTTTCAAATGTTTTCTTTCCCCCCCATAGGTGGCAGTCAAATCCTCTGAAGATAGCTCTACATCTACTCTGCCACTAAAGGATAAAGAGATTTGTAACCCGTCTGTTAGGTGGTTACTGTTAATATTGTACACATGTTACTATTGTTCATATAGGGACTAGGCTTTGTGGTCTTTGGGACTTGTAAATCTAATATTGCAATGATTCTAAATATGTTATGTTTCTAAATTAATAAATTATGGGCCTAAAGGTATTCTGCTATACTTAAGTTATATTTTGGTATCAGAGTTATTCTGCAAGAGTTATTAGGCAGTAAGTGTTAGCCACGGGGTTGATAATTGCTGCAGTCACACCCTTTCCTAGGCTAAGAGGGTGGTCTGGGGCGGGGTGTGACATCCTGCCTTTGAGGGCGGTCATTTGATTAGTATGGGTGAGAGTAGCCAGATTGCCAACTCAACATGCTTACCTTTTTAGGAACTTGTCTAATCTGGGAGCTGGGAACTCAATTACACAAGATGGAATTCACACCTTCCCCGAAGTAGGGGTAAGTAGAGAGATTGCTCCCTTAAGAACTGATTCTAGGGCTTGAACATAGTGGCCACAACTTCTCTTTAGAAAAGAGGACTCAGTCATAGTAGGACTATGACTTATGTTCATTATAGAATTCAGTGGTACTTAAGGAGTTAGATGTAACTACAGGGGCATGACGGTTATTGGCCGAGCTGTACTTACAAGCGATCTGTGAAAGGTTGTTGCACTATTGATTGGTTAAGATGGACACAGAATATATCTGTGGTAAGGAGAGTTCAGTTGTCAGTCTTTAGTGGAGTGTCTGGCAGTTAATGGATGGTGGATCCCGTGACTAAAGAGTTTAGTCAGTTATTCACGTACCGTTGGAGCTTCGAGCTACAGGACCATAAGGTCCCCATGGTAGCTCAATGGATTTAAGCTGAGGATCAGTTCTTGGTGTTGATTTGAAATGTTCAAATTGACAAGAGGTAATTCGATTATATATGATATGATCGGTATGGTGTATGAGATACATCAAGTAGAGGATTAATGTAAATGAGATTTACATTAAGTGTCATGGAATAGAAAAAGAGCTATGATTTATATGTTTCATGAGATGAAATATTAAAACTATAGGTTATAAATATATTATGGTAAGTTAGTTATCATTTATTTGGATAATTATCTCTTTTTCTCTAATAACCAATTAAGTGGGAGGTTATTGGTGGGTTCATGGTAACCGTGAGATAAAAGGAAAAATGTTTTCCTAATTTTAGTAAGAAAAAGAAAAAGAAAAGTTGTTTTTGAGATTTCCACTCTCGAAAAATTCTCACGAAGAATTTGTCAAGTAAATAAGATTTACTAAGCGACAACTTGGAGTTAGCTAAACAATCGTGGAATGTTCTTACACGATAGACACTCAGCTAAGCAATGAGCTAAACGATCGCATAACTTTTCCTAAACGATTAGGCATCGACCTATATAATGGTTGTTCCATGTCCCACTTACTCAATCATTTACACGATTGTGGTTCCTCCCTATTTCTACTTCAAACCAAGTCCACACAGAGCATCGCATGAAACGCATGATTTCAATTATGATTTCAATGATGAAACGCATGCCTCTATTTTTTCGTATATACTGGAGTCAACCTAATTTTAGGATAGTCATCTCATGAAATATTTCTAGAAGTTAGTGGTCTATCAGCTTTCTTTCAAACTGACTTTTTACGAATCTTCCTAAGAGCATCGCATGACTTCTGTCAATCTTTGAGCAATGAGGACATTGCTGCATTTAAATTTGGGGGTGCGGTATTTATTTTCGACCTTGCTATTTTTAGGTTCTACAATATATATATAACTCTTTTCTCCTGCCTACTCATCGCATACTCATCGCATCTTTCGTATTATTAACTCTTTTCTCAACTCCGCCGCATAAACTTTATACTTCAAACAACATACCAAACAATACATTGATTTATTTATTATCGCAAAGTAATCGAAATTTACCATCGCATATTATGTTCTTAGTCCCTGTGTTCGACCCTGGGCTTACCAGGCAACTCAGTAGGATTTATACTTGGGTCTTGCTGAGAAAACTTGCATGCACAACGCATATTCCACCCTCGCATTCTACACTATTATTTCATCGCATTAAACAACGCATCAAGTTTTTGGCGCTGTTGCTAGGGACTACGACAATACATTGTGCTAACGGTAATCCTTTTGATTTTCTTTGCAGCTTTCAATCTCTGGCAAATTACGACCCAGAGATTGAAAAAACGTTCCGACGAAGATTGAGAGACAACCGCCAACAACAACAAGACAGAACTCCAAGAATGGCGGAACAACTAGAGGAGAGGGCCGCAAACGCAAATAATATAATGGTCAACCCCATCTTCCTGGAAAATGACCGCAATAGACCCATTTGGGACTATGCATCGCCCAACCTATATGATTTCTCCTCAGGAATCATGAGGCCAGCGCTGGATGGATCAAGGTTTGAAATGAAACTGATTATGTTGCAGATGATTCAAATGGCCAAACAGTTTGGTGGAAGGCGTGGCAAGGATCCGCACGCCCATCTCCGGAGTTTGATTGAAATCTGCAACACTTTTGTGTTCCCAAATATCTCTGCTGAGGAGGTTCGACTAACGTTGTTCCCATTTTCCTTATGGGATCAAGCAAGGAAATGGGCTTATTCTCTCGAACCAGGGAAGATAACATCATGGGAACAAGTAGTGGAAAAGTTCATGAAGAAATACTTCCCCCAACAGAGAATGCAAGAAGGAGGAAGTTAATTACGAATTTTGAACAAGAAATTGACGAATCGCTTAGTGATGCCTGGGCAAGATTTAAGAGACTGGTGCGAGATTGTCCGCACAATGGCTTACCTGACTGTCTTCAAATGGAAATCTTTTATCATGGTTTGAACCCAACATCGTAGATGGCAGCCAATGTGGCAATAGCTGGTGATCTACTCGATAAAACTTACGACGAGGCTAAGAATATCCTTGATCACATTTCCAAGAATCATGAAGATTGGACGGAAAGCGATCAAAGATTGAGAATCAAGGATAGTGACGCAAATAATGGGGTCATCGCATCCCTACAAACCCAAATGAACGCGATGATGAACCTAATATAAGGCATCACAATCAATAGCATGGAAATGCAAAAAGGGCAAGTCAACGCAATTGCTCAAACGACCACGAGTTGTGTCATCTGTGGAGAAGCACATCCGATTGAAGAATGCCCAAGGAATCCGCAGTCAATATGCCTCATAAAGAATAACCCTTTCTCTGATACGTACAACCCCAGGTGGAGAAAACTTCGTGTGGACAAATCAACAACACAATTTTCAACCAGTGGCGCAAAAAGAAGGGCCGCTAGGATTTTTCCCACGAATAAACGGTCAAACGCATAACCAAGCCAGCAATTCGCAGGCATCACAATCTTCATCTTTAGAGAGCTTGTTGAAGCAGTATATTGAGAAGAATGAATCAGTGCTTCAGAATCAAAAGACGTCCATCCGAAATCTTAAAATTCAGATGGGACAGATTGCGGGCGAACTCAAAAATAGACCTCAAGGAGCGTTGCTAAGCTCAACTGAGCTCCCTCGCAACTCTGGGGGTACAGGAAAGGAACAATGCCTAGCAGTCTCCTTGCTAAGCGAAAAAACGACAGCGGAAGAAAGGGAAAAGCCCTCAAAGACTACCCTGAATGTGTTGACAACCAAGGACCCGTTGACATATGATTCAGAAAAGCCCGAGAAGATGAACCCAGAAGTTGCGTCCACCTTCAAGCGTCTAGAACACGAAACAGAAGTCCAGCTACCACCATTCCTGCAAAGATTGAGAAAGAAACAGAATGATGAAGGAAAGATCGCTACAGTGGCAGCAACGCAAAATACTATGATCCCACAAAAAATGTGCAACCCAGGAAGCTTCACAATACCTTGCTCAATTGGAGGGGTCTACATTGGTCAAGCACTATGCGATCTTGGGGCGAGTATAAACTTAATGCCACTATCAATCTTCAAACGATTGAATATGGGCAAACTAACACCCACGACGGAGACTCTCCTGCTTGCAGACAGATCCCGAATACGTCCCGAGGGAGAGTTGAAAGATGCCACAGTCTCAATTGACAAATTCATCTTACCGACAGACTTCATCATTCTGGACTATAAAGCGGACGAAGATGCGTCGATCATATTGGGACGATCATTCCTCTCGGCTGGTTGCGCTCAAATTGATGTGTACAAGGGGGAGATTGTAATGAACGTAAATGGGGAAAAGCTTCGGATTAAGGCAAACAAGATCCCAGAAGACCAAGAAAAGAAGAGAAAGCCACCTTGGACGTAAAAAAGGCCCAGATTGAAATAAGCAGTCCCTGCATTACTATTTAACTAAAACTCATCAGGGGCGTAATTCTTTTGGAATATCCTTTTTCCTATCAAAGATTCATGAACTTTCGTTACCCTTCTTTTATTTGTTATTTTATATCTATTTTTTTTATTATTTCTACAAAAAAAATGTGATCGTGGTGAAGGATCGTGGTAAACGATTTGCTAACTCTGTTTTCTATTTGACCTTCTCAATGTTTTCTTTGCAACGATCGTGGTGAACGATTACGGAGGAGATACACGAAAGACGCAACTAGCTTAGTCTGCCACCGCAATCAAGAGAGCAGTTCGCCGCAAAGAAGGATGCGTTCACAAATAATGCAGGCGACAGAGCAAATTTAGGAGTTGTATCTTTCCTTGACTTTGTTTATTCCAAATTTTGCTCTATCGCATATCATTTTAACTTTGATAAATTTATCATCGCATCTTCTTTAGTCGGCGCAATCATTACACAATGATTAATTTAGTAAGTCACCGCATTATTTCTCTTTTCCAATTATGATTTTAATGATGAAACGCATGCCTCTATTTTTTCGTATATGCTAGAGTCAACCTAATTTTAGGACAATCATCTCATGAAATATTTCTAGAAGTTAGTGGTCTGCCAGCTTTTTTTCAAATTGACTTTTTACGAATCTTCCTAAGAGCATCGCATGACTTCTGTCAATCTTTCAGCAATGAGGACATTACTGCATTTAAATTTGTGGATGCGGTATTCATTTTCGACCTTGCTATTTTTAGGTTCTACAATATATATATATATATATATATAACATTACATTTGGATCCTACTCGTAGTTGGATGTTCGCATGACACCCGTGGGGCAAGCCAAAACGAAGTTAGGAATCGTGATCAACGCATAAATAAATGATCGCAACTCCGCTGCCAAATGGGCATGAGTTTAGACTGAGGAAGAGTGTCTTTCTCGTAGTTGGATGTCTGCATGACATATGTGGGGGCAAGCCAAAACAAAGGCTAGGCACTTGGATCAGCGCAAGGTCATAAAATAATATATATATATATATATATATATATATATGATGGAACACGAGACATACGCGAGCAGAGAAAGGACCTAATTACACTCTAATTACTTTTAATTAAAAGGAAATTAGCATGCAATTGAAGGAAAAAATAGTAAATTAAAATGGATAGCATACAACCTTTGAAGCTCCCGAAAAACGCTTTTCCTCGCTGAATCTCAACTCGAACTCTTCCGAACCACCACTAGAGTTGACCTACTATCCTTTGGACTCAGAACCGGGTTGTGGGACCCAATGGATGAAGAAAATCGAGATAGAGAAAGAGATGGAAAAAGAAATGGAATTTTGGGTTAGGTTTGGGTTTTGAATTTGCTCCAAAGTAGTGATTTTTCCAGCCCAAATTTAGAAAAAAAATTTGAAAAAATGGCCAAAGTTTTTAATCCAAATTCAAAGCCCACATTTATAGAAAAGAGCCATGCAAAAATTGCATGAAATAATTTCATAAAAACCTAACACCTAGAATCCACTATCTTCGTGGGCTTAATGTCTCCACTATAAGTCAACACCTAGTCCACTATTTTGTTAGTGGAATTATCCAAATAAAGTTTGGATTTTCCCACTAACTTTAGTCAAAGGGCAAAATAGTCATTTTGTCAAAGTCAAACTTTGACCAAAAAGTCAATATTTTGACTTTTTATGATTTTTTCCGTGTTGACAAATTTTGACCTCCCGAGCATGAATCCACATTTATTTTCTCGAAATTCAAATCACATTTGAATATAAGGTCTGTCAAAGTTTGACTTTTCAAAGTCAAAAGTCAACTCTTTGACTTTTTACATCTTTGACCATTTCCATTATTTCCGAGCTTTCGAACATGAACGTATTCATATTCTTGATATTTAAATTACATTTAAATATTAAAGTTATATCTCTAAACTGAAAAACCCGACCACTATATCACATATACTTGTCAGTTTCTCTCTCTTCACCTAATTCGAACAATTCGAATTATTCTATCATACTGTTCTAAGTTTACTCCATATGAGCTAGTAGGGGAACCTAATAAACCTATAGATCATGGGCTCCAACGATCCGAGATTAGCTAGCTAAACTCTTTAGACAGAGCTAATCAACATTCGTTAACTAACGGGTCATTCCACTATAATCCCGTAGTTGCATTCCCCTCACTATAGATATATTTGTGTCCATTTGATATAAACATGATTAGTAAGCTAATCCTTCACAAGTTGTTCGTAATCTCGGTTGGGTCATAAAAATCGTTTTATCCCCAAGACTACATCTTGTTCCTTAAGTTTCATTGATCCTCTAATGAACAATTGGTTTAAGGTCCAACCTATAAACCGAATCCCTCTCGGGCCAAGGAGAGGGTGGGGCCCCTGTTCAAGACCTGGATTTAGTACTAAAGGGAACAACCTATCTACTATCCCTATAATGGGTAGGAGTGAATTCCGTCTTGCACCCTATGTTCCCAGCTATCCACCTGATCTTACCCCTGAAATGGGAGGCTTATTGGGCCAGCGATAATGAGCTGCCCTCACCTATGCAGATCTAAGGATAATTCTGAGTGAACAGGAGTTCATAGTTAGCTCAGGATTAAGATTAAGTTACCTAGGTCATCAATTAACGAAATAGTCAGTTTTATACATAAAACGACATTTAGAATATAAAAAGTGACTATTTCATGGTTCAGTCTTATACAAACTCATTGCATAGGATGCCCTCACTCACATATCTCTATATGAACGATTCAGGATCACATCGTTTGTACTAACTACAAAGTGGGCCGCATCCATAGTGTCCCCAGAACAAGGCGCCCAACCTTATTCATATACTATAGACCATTTTGGCTATATATTTGAACTTGATCCACATTTATGTCACTACATAAAGTTCAAACTACATTAAATAGCCTCAGGACCTTAGTTTATTGGATTCAAGATTACAATTTCAATAACAATTTTATCAAAAAACAAAATAGAATATGTTTATTAATTTACAAACTACGAGTTTTAGGACATAAAATCCATATATATATATATATATATATATATATCTAAAATACGCAAGGATAAAAAATCATTTGAAAATACCCAGTTGAAAAAAGTTTTTTTTTATATGAAATAAATCATGCAATCCCATGGAAACAAGTAAAGTCTTTTTGAAGGTTAAACTTGCGGTCCCTAAGTTTTAGAAATATTTTTAGAAGAGACCTGGATAAGAATTAAGGAAATTTTGGTACATAGGATTTGAATAAGGCAACCTTGATAAATCTAGGAAAGAAGAAGGCGGTCCACTTTCTAAAGAAAATCTTTAGTCTATGCTTGAGGACAAGCATTGTTTTAAATTTGGGGGTGTGATAACAGGCAGAAATGCACGTTATTACAGCACAAAGATATAAACAATGCAGGATTGCGATGGTAAAAGTATACAATATTGCGATCACATGCGTCCATCGCATTAAAATAGCTAACTTATGTATTTTGTGCAGAAAATGCGTTGGCGCAAAGTAGAAATGTGATCCGAAGAAATTAACGTCTGAGCGCATTAAAAGATTGCGACCGCAAGGCTATGCGATCATATGCGCTCACGAAAATCTGCTCAAGAACGTGGCCGCATAAAGCCAACGCATCTAAGTGAAAGCTTAATAAATCACGATGGGATAGAAAACTGATGATGGTCGACTCCGAATTAAGTTAACAAGCCGTTAATGACACTGTAGCAAGTACACTCAACTTTTCGGTGACAATTATTCGGCGCATCAGACAGAGAATTAATGTCATCTCATCAGTGCAATCATATGAGAGATAAAGCTTTTCACCCTAAAGCTCTATAAATACCGAAGGCCACCTTCATTGAAGGAGTTCGCTCAGTTTAGAGAGTTCACCATATAGACGATAGTTAGCCTTGTTCTTAGTTTTCTTATACTTAGAAGGCAAAAGCAAAAAAAGGGAGAAGACACCAGAAGATCGTCCCGGTCAGCTCGAGAAAGTACCAGGGAGCGTGGAATACAGAGAGAGGGCCGACTCTTACGAGAGCAAGAATATCTATTGAGCAGAGTAGAGAAGAACAGTGTAAAAGCCTCGGGAAGCAAGAAATTGCTATCAGGCTCTTTTTCTTTATTTCACATTGTCATTCTGTACTTCGATTTCATATATATAAAATGGAACCTGCATTTCTACATCTGTTCACTCTCTTTACAATACACGTGAGTAACTAAACTTTCAAATGGGTTGAGAAGTACTTAGCTAACATGACCTAGGATCTTCATTGCATGCGATCATCTTATCTTATGTTGCGTCCATCACCCCTTTAGAGCTACTCGAGAGAGAGTCTAAAAAAAGAACCTAAGACTTAAGAGAGCTAGGTTAGAATCTAGACTTGAGAAAGCAAGATTAGATCTGCATAAGCAAGAAATAAAGACTTAGAGATAAGCTCTGTTTGCCAACATGCATCGCATGCACCCTAGAGATAGGTTATGGTAGTATGTGGTCGCCTTGTGTATGTGTGTGCCATTCATCATCGCATTGAAAAGAATAGAGGCTTAGATATAAGTCCTATGGACATCATCGCATACATCGCATGTGTTCTAAAACTAGAAGTCGTAGCATTTGCATTGAGAGATGACTTGTTGTTGTATGTATGTAGCATGATCGCATAATATGAACAAAATCCTAGGAAGTGTTAGCTAAATCCCTTCTCAACCCATTCCCCTACATACTCATCGCATCTTTCATATTATTAACTCTTTTCTCAACTCTGCCGCATAAACTTTATACTTCAAACAACATACCAACCAACATATTGATTTATTTGTAACCGCAAAGTAATCGAGATTTACCATCGCATATTGTGTTTTTAGTCCTTGTGTTCGACCCGTGGCTTACAAGGTAACTCAGTAGGATTTATACTTGGGTCTTGCTAAGAAAACTTGCATGCACAACGCATATTCCACCATCGCATTCTACACCATTATTTCATCGCATTAAACAACGCATCATTTGTCAAGATCAAGGTGAACTCCAGAAATGGATAGGGTCGCTTTAGGTTTTTCCCCAATTAGATTTTTTCCCTTCAGAATGGCTGGTTGGGGCGGATCTCTAAGGCCTAAAATGGCGGGTCACACTTATGGGAGATTGTTAAGTAAGTTAATGATCTCTTGACCAAATCAATGATGGCTAGTCATTATAGGAGCAAGAGTTGTTCTGGTATTAATGAGTGGTTGAGAACTTCTCAATTCAAAAGAGGGATAATTGACATCCCTTCGGCGGCTTTTGTCCTAAACCTTTGAAGCGTCATTGCGAAACTAGATGTCACACGGGGTTCATTTTAGTTTTGCCAAAACCTTATTGGATGTTGTTTGTTTTACAATGGGTATATGCTTAAAACCTAACGTAGGTCAATGTGTTTTTCTTTTTAGCAAATCGTTAGTATTTCAATTTAGTGCTTTTAATATGACCGAATACATATAATGGAAAGAATCGTGTGAAATGTATTTCGTGGCAAACGACCTCGAATTTTTCATGGTTGAGGAGTGTCCTCAAGTCCTGACCCTTGATGCACCGCGAAGTGTTCGCAATGCATATAAGGTGTGGATGAAGGCTAATTCATTGACCCGACTTCACATTTTGGCTAACATACCTGATGTTTTGGCCAAAAGGAGAATATGGTCATTGCACGTGATATCATGGGCTCGTTGCAAGATTTGTTTGAACATCAATTCTTACTTTTCGAGCATAAAGGGATAGATGACAAAACAAGTAGTGTTAGTTGTTCTGACACTGATCCCAGTACTCTTCAAAAGAGAAGGAAAGACAGTAAATATGATTTATTGGTCTTAGAGACGTGTTTGGTAGAGAATGATGATTCTATCTGGATCTTAGATTCTGGTGCTACCAACCATGTCGGTTCTTCTTACTAAGGATTCAGTTCTTGGAAATCATTACCACAGGGAGAGATGACTCTACGAGTCGGTACTAGTGGGGTTGTTTTAGCTGTTGCTGTAGACAGGCTGAAGTTATTTGTTGACAAGAAACGTTATCTGTTACTGGATAATGTTTTTGTAGTTCCTCATATTAAAAGGAACTTAATCTCGATTTCTTGTCTCATTGAACAAGGGTACACCGTCTCTTTTTCTGAGAATAAAGTGTTTATTATCAAGAATGGAATGGAGATTGGTTATGGTTCAATGGAAAGTAACTTATATGTATTAAGGCCTTTAGTCATAAAAGCCTTGTTTAACACTGAAATATTCAGTACGATAACAACAGCTAAAAGACCAAAGGTTTCTCCTAAGGAAAACACCCATCTTTGGCATCTAAGGTTAGGTCACATCAACCTCAATAGGATTAAGAAGTTGGTGAAAAGTGGACTTCTAAAGAGTTTAGAAGAAAACTCCTTGCCAGTATGTGAATCATGCCTCGAAGGCAAGATGACCAAACGACTTTTTACTAGAAAAGGTTACAGAGCCAAGGAAGCCTTGGACCTTGTACATTCAGACCTCTGTGGTCTAATGAATGTTAGAGCTCAGGGTGGGTATAAATATTTCATCTCTTTCATAGATGATTATTCACGATACGGGTATCTCTACCTAATGCAACGTATGTCTAAAGCTCTTGACAAGTTAAAGGAGAGGCTGAAGTTGAAAACTTGTTAGGTAAGAAGATAAAAACACTACGATCTGATCGTGGTGGAGAGTATATGGACCTCCAATTCTAGAACTATATGATAGAACATAGGACTGCATCCCAACTTTCGACCCCTGGTACATCTCAGCAAAATGATGTATCAAAAAGGAGAAACAGAACCTTGTTGGACATGGTTCGGTCTATGATGAGTTATGCTCATCTTTCAGACTCGTTTTGGGGTTTTGCAATGGAGACTGCATGCTATATCCTGAACAACGTTCCCTCGAAAAGTGTTTCTGAAACACCTTTTGAGTTGTGGAGAGGCCATAAAGGTAGTTTACGCCACTTTAGGATTTGGGGCTGTCCGACACATGTGCTAGTGCCTAACCCAAAGAAGTTGGAACCGCGTTCGAAGGTTTTCCTTTTTATAGGCTACCCCAAGGAAACGAGAGGTGGATACTTCTATGATCCGACTGAGAACAAAGTGTTTGCTTCTACAAATGCTATCTTCTTGGAAGAAGACCACATTCGGGATCATAAGCCACGAAGTAAGCTCGTTTTGCATGAGATTTCTAGTGAGACTGGGACTGCTGAGGGTTCAACAAGAGTTGTTGAATAGACTGATAGATCAACAAGAGTTGTTGAGGTCAGTACATCTAGTTAACCAGCTCAAGAGTTCAGACTGCCTCGATGTAGTGGGAGGGTTATGAATCCACCGGATAGCTACATGGGTTTGACTGAAGCCCAAAACGTCATTTCGAATGATGAGGTCGAGGATTCGTTGTCTTTTAAGAAAGCAATGGAGGATGTTGACAAAGATGAATGGGTTAAAGCCATGGACCAAGAAATGGAGTCTATGTACTTCAATAACGTCTGAGAGCTTGTTGATCCACCTGATGGGGTAAGACCTCTTGGGTGTAAGTTGATCTATAAGCGAAAGAGAGGTGTACATGGAAAGATGCAAACCTTTAAGGCTTGACTCGTGGCAAAGGGTTATACCCAGGTTGAGGGAGTTGACTATAAGGAAACTTTCTCACATGTTGTCATGCTCATGTCTATCCGGATACTCCTATCCATAACCACATTTTATGATTATGAAATATGGCAAATGGACGTCAAGACCACCTTTCTTAATTGTAATCTTGAGAAAACCATCTATATGACTCAATTAGAGGGGTTCATCGTTCCAGATCAAGAGCAAAAAGTTTGAGAGCTTAATAGGACCATTTATGGGCTGAAACAAGCATCTAGATCATGGAACATCAGATTTGACATTGCGGTCAAGTCGTTTGGCTTTGATCAGAACGTTGATGAGCCTTGTGTCTACAAGAAGATCATCAATAGCTCAGTAGCTTTCCTGGTACTATATGTCGATGATATCCTACTCATTTGGAATGATGTAGGGTATCTAACTCACATTAAGAAATGGCTAGCAACCCAGTTCCAAATGAATGATTTGGGTGAGGCACAGTATGTTCTAGAGATCCAGATTATTCGAGATCATAAGAACAAATAGTAGCCCTGTCTCAGGCATCGTAAATCGATCAAATGTTGATCAGGTACAAGATGCAAGATTCCAAGAGGGGTCTATTACCCTTCAGGCATGGAATTGTTTTGTCTAAGGATCAATGTCCTAAGATACCTCAAAAAGTTGAGGTAATGAGACAGATTCCTTATGCTTCAGCTGTAGGAAGCTTAATGTATGCAATGTTGTGTACGAGACCCGACATTTGCTATGCAGTAGGGATTTTCAGTCGGTATTAGTCCAATCCAGGATTTGATCATTGGACAGCGGTTAAGATGATCCTCAAGTATCTTCGGAGAACAAGGGACTACATGCTCGTGTATGGAGATAAGAATCTGAACCTTATAGGATACACGAACTCTGACTTTTAGATCGATAGAGATTCTCGCAAATCGACATTGGGGTCAGTTTTCACTGTAAATGGAGGGGATGTAGTGTGGCGAAGCATCAAGCAAGGATGCATCGTGGACTCCACTATGGAAGCCGAATATGTAGCCGCTTGTGAAGCAGCTAAGGAAGTTGTTTGGCTGAGAAAATTCCTTTCAGATTTCGAAGTTGTTCCAAATATGGATTTGCCTATCACTCTGTATTGTGATAACAGCAAGGTTGTAGCAAATTCGAAGGAGCCTCGAAGTCATCGTCGAGGTAAGCATATAGAGCAAAAATACAACTTGATCAAGGAGATTGTGCATCGTGGTGATGTGATAGTCACGAAGATCGTGTCAAAGCACAACGTTGTTGATCCCTTTATAAAGGCTCTCACGGCTAAAGTGTTCGACGATCACCTATAAAGTCGGGGTCTGCGAAACATGCGGTATCTTGTCTAGGGCAAGTGGGAGATGATACTGGGGTATGCCCTAGTTTATTTTATATCGTACATTAGTCTCCCAAGGCATTAGGAAAAATGGGAGATTGGTGGGATTGGTGTCCTAATTCTCCCGGAGTCTCGTTGTTAGTAATGATACACATTGTTTTATGAATAAAATAAATGTTATTTCATTCTAGCATTTACCCATATCCAATAAACAAAAATTCATTATTATCTTATGTAAACTTAAGCATGTATGTGTGATATACAAGTGGATCATGACTTAAGTGATAATCTAAATAGGTCTGTAGTATAAGGATTAAGATGGGATACTTGATCCTGGTAACAATACGGATACGGCCCGCTTTGTAGAGGTTTGCAAGTGTTGTAAACTACTACAGATGATAGATCATGACCATTCATGTGGAGACATGCTAGCAGAGGTGTCCTATACAAAGAGTTTGTATAAGATCGGACCATGAGATGACTAGACTCTGTATATAACGCCATTGATATTGGAGACTTACATCTCACCTAAACGACCATAGGTAATACGACCTCAATCCTGAGTGTTTTGGGAACTCCTGCCCTTGAGGGCGGTCATTTTATTAGTATGGGTGAGAGTGGCTAGACTGCCAACTCAATATGCCTACCTTTTTGGGGACTTGTCTGATCTAGGAGCTGGGAACTCAATTACACAAGATAGAATTCACTCCTTTCCCGAAGCAGGGGTAAGTAGAGAGTTACTCCCTTAAGGTCTGATTCCGGGGCTTGAACATAGTGGCCACAACTTCTCTTTGGAAGAGAGGACTCGGTCATAGTAGGACTATGACTTATGTTCATTAGAGAATTCAGTGGTACTTAAGGAGTTAGATGTAACTACGGGGGCATGACGGTTATTGGTCGAGTTATACTTACGACCGATCTATGAAGGGTTGTCGCACTATTGATTGGTTAAGCTAGACATATAATATATTTGTGGTAAGGAGAGTTTAGTTGTCGGTCTTTAGTGGAGTGTCTGGCAGTTAACGAATGGTGGATTCCGTGACTAAAGAGTTTAGTCAGTTATTCATGTACCATTGGAGCTTCAAGCTACATGTCCATAAGGTCCCCCTAGTAGCTCAATAGATTCAAGCTGAGGATCAGTTCTTGGTGTTGATTTGAAATGTTCAAATTGACAAGAGGTAATTCGATTATATATGATATGATCGGTATGGTGTATGAGATACATTAAGTGCCATGGAATAGAAAAAGAGCTATGATTTATATGTTTCATGAGATGAAATATTAAAACTATAGGTTATAAATATATTATGGTAAGTTAGTTATCATTTATATTTATAATAATATTAATTATTGAATAACTATCTCTTTTTCTCTAATATCTGGGAGGTTATTGATGGGTTCATGGTAACCGTGAGATAAAAGAAAAAATGTTTTCCTAATTTTAGTAAGAAAAAGAAAAAGAAAAGTTGTTTTTGAGATTTCCACTCTCGAAAAATTCTCACGGAGAAGTTGTTAAGTAAATAAGATTTACTAAGCGACAGCTTAAAGTTAGCTAAATGATCGTGGAGTGTTCTTACACGATAGACACTCAGCTAAGAGCTGAGCTAAACGATCGCATACCTTTTCCTAAACGATTGGACATCGACCTATATGATAGGTTGTTCCATCTCCCACTTGCTCAATCGTTTACACAATTGTGGTTCCTCCCTATTTCTGCTTCAATCCAAGTCCACACAGAGCCCACCCTCTGGATTCTCACACTGGAAATACCAAGGTAGCCTTCTTGGTGGTGTCTTACTCAACTTGACACTATCGAGGTTCTGTGGAGGCCGTTCGTGATGTTTGGGGTGTTCATGACCCTGGTGATCACTTAGTTCGAGTATGCGGTGATCGTGCAGTGTGGTGGTCGTGTTGGACGAGCGTTCGTGTGTTGTTGTGTTGTTGTGATCGAGCGTTCATGATCAAGGAACTCGAAGATGAGTCTACAAAAGTGTGTTGATTCTTGTCCTTGATCTTTTGTAAAGCATGTTGCATTTCTATTTTAGCATAACTGTATGTATCCATTTGTGATTGTGATTGTAATTGTAAAGTTCATATACGATTATAATTTAGAAAAATCATTCCGTTGCTCATGGAAATCCTCGTATTCGATTTCTTTCAACTTCTACCTTCAAATTTCTTCCATTATTATCTACTTTTTACAAATGGTTTAATGAACCAAGCCAAATTTTGAGAACTTCAGATGGTAGTTTTTAAGAACTTGATTTTCTCTTAAAAATAAAAACCCTTTTATGTGTTGTCAATTAAAACCACGTGCATGCTTCTCCCTTTTCCACGAATTAAGCTACCTTAACAAAACCATTTTTCTTTCTAGTTTGAAATTCATTTATTACTTTCTTTGCATGAGATCTAGAGAAGAAAAGGAGGAGATTCGAAGGTCTTTTTAGGGATGAAGAAAATAGCAATCAATCGTGAAAAGGATGATGAAGGAGAAGGAAGAAGATGCAAGCAAGATTAAAGTGGTTCGACTAACAATCTACATCCACTTTAAAGTCTCCAAAATTCTCATGATTCATGCTCTCAAGATGAAGATGAAATCAATACAGAGATAAGTTCTCAACTATTACTTTCTTTCCCTATCTTCCAATGAAAATGAAGTAAAAGCTAACTCCTCATTTGTTTTTGTTTTCTATTTATTACAAAGCATGTCCTTTTCTAACAAATTGTTAGTTATAGAACTTACTTAGCTTCATATTTGTTAGGAACTAATTGAGATCTATTTCTTCTTTGTTACTTTAACAGATTCGAGTAGTTGATCTGCGCTGGTGGTTGAGCTGGATTAACTTCCCAAAAATGCAACAAATCTCCCCCTTGAAGTAAATTCAGCTTCGAGACATTCAACTTGGTAATTACTATTTTCTATCTAAATCCACTACTCGGAGTATAAAGGTCAAATTTAGGTTTGGGTAGTGACTTTGTTAGGAAATTTGCAACATTCTCTTCTGTTTCTTTTAAAGTCCTAACACCCTTTTCAATAATGTCTCTGACAAATATAGTTTAACATCGATGTGCTTGGTTTTTTCATGGTATTGTTGGTTTTTAGTGAGATGAATCACACTTTGATTGTCACACATTAGGTTGTGATTGTCACACATTAGGTCTGTAGCTTCTTGTTTGTATCCCAGTTCACTATTGTGCCTTTTAGCTATATTGCCTCTTCACAGCTTCTGAAATAGCTATAAACTAAACTTCAATAAGGAAACTACTGATTGCAAATTTGACTTCCAATTAATTAGTTTTCCCCTAAAGTAAAGGCAAATCCAGTTAGGGATATCCTTTTTTCAGAATCTCCAGCAAAATCAACATCCATAAAGCCTTTAACTATCAACTTAGAATCATTAGAAGGTTTATAAAGTAGTCCCCTATTTTCAATTCCAACTAGGTATCTAAATACCCATTTAGTTGCTTCCCAATGGTTTTGGCCAGGGTTTCCCATGTAACGACTAACAAGACATGAGTTGTGTGCTAGGTCTGGTCTAGTACAGACCATTAGGTTAATCAAACTTCCTATGGCATTATAGGGAACATGGCTCATGACTCGTTTGTTAGCTGGTTCTTTAGGAGAATCTCTTGTTGAGATTTAATGTGTTAGGCTAGGGGTGTAGAGACTTCTTTAAAGTTGGCCATGTTAAACTTGTGCATAATCTTGCTGAAGGAAATCCAAAACATAGATATCCAATGAATGGAAGCAGATCGTTCCAAATCCCATTGAGAAAGAACACAACAATTACAGTCTAAATGGAAACGATTATGTATCAACTATAAATTACAATATGCTTCTTATAAATGAATAAAAAAGGATAGAGTATGCAAACCTTTGAAGAACCTTTCTTCACATATCCCTTGATCAAACTCCAACATATCCAAAGAAATACTCGAACGCAACGATCATAATAGCCAACAGCATGAACTGAAGAATCCTCGATCACTATCAAGTCCAACTCGATCCTCGAACCTCGAACGGAACTAGAACACCACCACAAGAGTTACCTTGATATTCTCGGTGTAAGAATCCAGGAGTTGTGGGCTCTGTGTGACTTTGGATAGAGGAAAGGATGAGACAGACGATCGAGTAAGTGGGAGATGTATGAAGTCTATCACATAGACTAGATACTCGATCATTTAGTAAGAAGAAGCCCATCGTATAGACTTTGCTACTTGATCGTGTAGCAACGAGTAAGCGAGTAACTATCGTATAGTAAACTCGGTACTCAATCGTGTATGCTCTTTATGCTATCGTTTAATAAAACGCTTTTACTCAATCGCCCTTCTGTGAGACCAATCCGAAATGAATAATCAACTGATTTTGGAAAAGGATTTCCTTTTATCTCATAGTTACCATAGCTGTTAGAAACCTCCCACTCAATTCGGTTTTTAAAGAAAAAGGATAATTATCATATAATTAATATATTATAAATAAATATGATAACCAACTTATCATATTATATTTATAACCTATAGTTTTAATATTTCATCATATGAAACATATAAACCATAGTTCTTTTTCTATGTTATGGTATTTAATATAAATCATATTTATATTAATTTCTCAAATTAATATATCTAATACATCATATCAATTATTCACATATAATTGAATTAATTTAATTATATCAAATTAATATATCTAATACATCATATCAATTATTCACATATAATTAAATTTCCTCTTGCTAATTTGAACACTTCAAACTAACCCAAAATCTAATTCTCAACTTGAACCCATTGAGCTACCAAGGGGACCTTATGGACATGTAGTTGAAGCTCCAACGGTACGCTTTAATCATGAGATCCACCATTCGTTAATTGTTGGTCACTCCACTAAAGACTGACAGCTGCACTCTTTGCACTACGGATATATTTTCTGTATCCATTGGATATGACCAATCAACAGTGTGATGACCCTTCACAAATCGCTCGTAAGTACAGTTGGACCAATTTACCGTTTTGCCCTTATAGTTACATCTAACTCCTTAAGTACCACTGATTCCTCTAATGAACAATAAGTCATAGTCCTACTATGACTGAGTCCTCTCTTCCAAAGAGAGGGTGTGGCCACTATGTTCAAGACCCGGAATCAGTTCTTAGGGAGCAATTTATCTACTTACCCCTGCTTCGATGAAGGAGTGAATTCCATCTTGTATAGCTGAGTTCCCAGCTCCTCAATCAGACGAATCCCCAAAATGGTAGGCTTGTTGAGTTGGCAATCTGGCCACTCTCACCCATACAAATCAAAGGACCGCCCTCATGAGCAAGAGTCCCAACTCACTCAGGATTAAGGTCATATCACCTATGGTCATCCTAGTGAAATGTAAGTCTCAATTATCAACGGTGTTATATAAAGAGACTAATCATATCATGGTTCGGTCTTATACAAACTCTTTGTATATGATACCCCCGCTCACATGTCTCCACATGAATGGTCAAGATCAGACAATTTGTAGCACTTTACAACACTTGTAATATCTACAAAGCGGGTCGTACTCATAGTATCACCAGGATAAGGTATCACTCCTTTATTCCCACACTACAGACCATCTAGGTTATTACTTAAGGTATGATTCACTTGTATGTCTCCACATCCATGCTTAAGTTACATAAAATAACATCAGATCTTAGTTTATTAGATTGAGTAAACACTTATAAAATAACACTTATTTTATTAATAACAATATGTTCACAAAATGTTTACAAACTACGAGACTACCAAGAGAATTAGGACATCAATCCCAACACATGCTAGTATAGGACTTCTGAGTCAAAGATAACTCAATTTTCTCTTTGTTTCTAAGTATCTCAATCCTTAGAATCTTCTTTGTTGCCCCTAGATCTTTCATATCAAATTCAACTTGGTTGAGCTTCAATTTCTCTTAGTTTCATTAAGTCTATTCCTGCTAGTAACATATCATCAACATAAAGCAATAGGTAGATGCAATCACCTTCAGGGTTTTTCTTATAGTAAACACATAGATCATATAGACTTTTAGTAAAGTCTACTTGCTTGTAGCAGCACCTTGATGATTGTTTTAGGCCATATAAAGACCTATTCAACTTGCACACAAGCTCCTTTTTGCCCTTTACTTCAAATTCCTTGGGTTGTCCCATATAGATTTCCTCTTCCAAGCTTCCATGAAGGAAGCTAGTAGTCACAACCAACTGTTCCAGCTCAAGATTTTCACATGCTACTGTAGCCAATAGGATTCTTATCAAGGTATGCTTCACAATAAGAGAGAAGATTTCATTATAATCTACTCACTCCTTTTGTTTGAATCATTTAGCTACTAACCTTGCTTTAAACTTCTGATAACTTGTAGAAATATAAGCTATTTTTCTCTTAAAGTTGGAATAATTAGGATTATTAATGTTGTAAACACACTCTTGTTAAAGGAAAAACACATGAAATTCTATATACAAAAGTACCTTTTAAATGAAAAACTGCTTTACTAATGCACTTTAGTGCTGGAATCAGAAAAATCTACTAAGTGTTGCAGATAAAGGCCAATGCAAGAGGTATGCATCCAAACTACTCGACGCATGGAAGATACATTCGGCTTGTGCAATCCACATCAAATCATCAACTTATAGGCATGGGCATCTGACTGACGGTGTCTGATCGAAGCAGAGTGGTAGGCGGCTGTCTTAGGATATGGAATTTAATGCAATCACATCACCAAGTGGTTAAGTGATTGTCTATATAAGGAAAAACTACCTATAAGAGAGAGTTAGAAAAATCAGATAGTAGAAAGCTAACAAAGTAGTTAGTCATTCTTCACCTCTGTCGTCTACAAGCAAGGAATAGGAGGGATGAACACCATTCCATTGTTGATAACGAGGTGCTACCGAAGAGAAGCTCGAGAGAGACATCTTCTTCAATTCCTCCACCAAGTTGGCCACAACAAGCATTAAAAACAAGCCAAAGGGGACAAGAGATTGAACTCTGTGACTTGACTTCTTCCTTTTTCTTTGCATTCTCATCTACCACTCCACTTGATCGAACAAAGATTGTTTGTATTAAAACTTATATCTTTAATACAATCTCATTTTTTACCATTCTCTACATGTTCATCGGTTTATTTTCTAAGTTATTTGTGTTTGTGAACTTTCTGGCTTGATAAATGCATAAAGTTTATGCATGAATCTACCTAATTAGTTGATTGAAATGAAAAAGTAGTTAAGTCACTCGACAGAGTAATTAATTTTTGAACGCATCAAGCAAGAGCGTGAAGAAGCTCTAGAGATAAAATTGTTTATATCTTTTGTCTATTCTTTGTAACTAACACATGCATCCAAAAGATAGGGTAAAGTGTGGCATCCGCATCGAGAGATGTTGAACATGGATTAATAAGCAGATTCCTAACACATCACACACACTTAGATTTTATCAAACATCCATACCATCTCCATATTCATTGTCATTGCGCTCATATAGGCTTGCTGTTGAAATCAATGCATACAATCTATGCTTAAGTCATTCATCGATGAACCCTTTTTCCCTTTCTGAACTCCTATATCCTCTTGCATGCATGCCAATTGTTAGTGTAAATTTCCAATGCCTATCAAGTAATTAGGAAAGCTTTTCAATAGAATCTAAGGCCAACCCTGCATTAGTATACTTTAGAGTCCCTACATTCGACCCTATGCTTACCAAGACACTTAGGCTAGATTTATACTTGGGTCTAGCTTAAGAAGACCTGTATGTACTAATAAGGTGTGCATGCATATCTTAGTCCAATGCATAGGATCTTTTGCATACCAAGAGTTAGATTACATATCCTCATCATTTACCATCACAATCACTCATTCTCATCATCATTCATCATTATAAACACGATCGAGAATTGAAGAAAGAAAACAAGTTTTTGGCATCGCTGCCGGGGATTCTAGCAACATAGCTAACCGAAATTTGGATTTTCTTTCTTTTTGCAGAAACTTTCAATCGAAGATGTATTACAAGCTAAGCCTGGACTTGTAAACATTTTATGAGTGGAGAAAACACTCCTGAACTCAGATATGACCCCGAGATTGAAAGTACTTTCAGATAGACGGAGAAATAGATCAAACTGACGTCAAAGGTTAAGGTAACTACAAATGGCAAACAGCCAAAATAACAAAAATTGGGCTCAACAGCTCACTAATGTTGCAGTAAATCTGATCCTCATGGCAAACAACAACATGCATTCAATGCGTGAATATATATCCCAGTGTTGTATGATTTTTCGCCTGGGATCATTTATCCAACACCTATCGAGACTAGGTTTGAAATGAAATCTGTCATGTTACAGATGTTACAAACTGCAGGATAGTTTGGCAGAGCCTGCAGTGAAGACCCTCATGCTCACATGAAATGCTTCCGGGAAACTTGCAATTCATTTATGATTCTATAATCATGCCCGAAGCAATCAGTTACCTTGTTTCCATATTCACTTCGAGATGATGGCAAGCAATGGGCAAGTTCCTTGGAGCTGGGCAAAATAATAACATGGGACAAGTTAGTAGAGAAGTTCATGCAAAAATACTTCCCTGCCACAGTAAACGCAAGGAGGCATCGGGAGATTCTGAACTTTGAGCAAGGAGAATCTGAAATACTTAATGATGCATGGGAGATTTAAAAGGTTGGTCAAAAATTGTCCTAACCATGGATTTCCTTTAACTGTATAGATAGATACCTTCTATTGAGGATTGAATAAACCATCTTAGATGGCAGCAGACGCAGTCGACGCAAGTGGCATTATGGATAAATCTTACAATGAGGCCAAGGAAATTTTGGATAGGATTGCTAAACACAATAAGGAATGGGTTGATGATGCGTACGACTTTAAAACAAACAATAAGAGGCAAAAACAAAATGTGATTAATACAAACGCAGTAGCTACTCTTTCAGCACAAGTGGCCGCAATGACAAACTTGCTGAAAAAATTATCTATGAACAATGCAACTCAAATGCAGAGTGTGCAACAAATCGACGCATTCGAACAACCCATAGTAAGTTGTATGGGCTGCAAAGAGTCGCATTCCTATAACGATTTCCTCCACAATCTGCAATCAGTCTGTTTCATAAAGAATTACCCATTCTCTAACACATATAACCCCGAATGGAAAAACCATCCAAACTTTTCTTAGGGAGGTCAATGATAACGGGCAGAAATGCACGTTATTACAGTGCTAAGTTATTAAACAATGAAGGCTTGCGTTGATAAAATATATAAAATTGCGTCCAAAAAGCATTAAGTTCATAATATTGCGGTTGCATGCGTCCATCGCATGAAAATAGTTAACTCATGTATTTTTGTGCAGAATATGCGTTGACGCAAGGCGAAAAATGCGATCACAAGAAACCAACGGCCGAGCGCAGCATTACCGCAAGGCTTTGCGGTGATTTGCGCTCGTAAATATATGCTCAAGAAGGATTGCTGCATAGAGACGGTGCAACTTGGTGGGCGCATCTGGATGAAAAGCATAATAAATCACGATGGGACAGAAAGCTGATGACAGTTAATTCCGAATTAAGTTGACAAGCCGCTAACGAACTACTGTAGCAAGTACATTCAACTTTTCGATGACAAATATTTGGCGCATCAGACAGAGAATTAATGCCATCCCATCAATGCAATCATAAGAGAGAAGAAGCCTTTCACCCTGAAGCTCTATAAATACCAAAGGCAACCTTCAGTGAAGGAGTTCGTCGAGTTCGACAGTTAGATAATTTTCTCCATGGTTAGAAGTAGCCTTATTCTTAGTTTTTCTTTTATTTAGAAGGCGGAAGCGAAAGAAGCAAGATCGTGCCGAGAGATCATTCCGGTGAACTTAGAAGAGTGCCGGAAGTGTTGAGATCAGAGAGAGGGCCAACTCCTGCGAAAGTAGGAATATTTTTTGAACAGAATAGAGTTAACAGTGTAAAAGCCTTGGGAAGAAAGGGATTGCTACCAGGCTTTCTATCCTTATCTTCCATTGTCATTTTGTACTTGAACTTATCTATAGAAATGGAATTTACTTCTTTATATATATTCACTCTCTATTTATTACGCATGAGTAGCTAAATCTGTCGAATGGGTTGAGAAGCACTTAGCTAGCATAACTGGGGATCTTCATTCTATGTGATTATCTTGTATTATGTATACGTCATTCGTCCTTTAGAGATACTCGAAAGGGTAGTCTAAGGATAGAATCTAGGCTTGGAAAAGTCAGGTTAGAATCTAGGCTCGGAACTGTCAGATTAGAACACATAATCAAGAGATATGAGCTTAGGAATAAGCACTGTTTGCTATTAACGCATTGCATGCATCCTAAAGATAGGTTATGATTGTATGCGGTCACCTTGTCTTTGTGTGCATCTTGCATCATCGCATAGGTAAGAAGTAGAGACTTAGGAATAAGCTCTATGGACATTATCGCATTCATCCCATGCGTCCTAGAACTAGGAGTACTGCATTTGCATTGGAAAATGATTCGCTGTCGCATGAGTGTAGCATGATCGCATAGTTTGAACGCATTCTTAAGAAGCGCTAGCTAAAGACCTTCTCAACCCGTTCCTCCGCATACAAAGTGTATCTACCGCATAATCAATCTTTTCTCAAATCCGCTGCATACTTTTTATACTACAAACAACATCCGAAAACAACTCTTTGATTTATTGGTTACCGCAAGGCTTCTTAAAAATTATCACCGCATACCGTTTTTTCTTAATCCCTGAGTTCGACCCTGAACTTACCAAGAAACTCAGTAGAATTTATACTTGGATTCTGCTGAGAAAACTTGTTGCACAACGCATTTCCATCACCGCAATTCCTTTTATAATTTCACCACATAAAATAATGCATCAGTCACCAACAGGATCAACATCATTCGGGAATGCATTAGTAGCATAGGCAAGGGCCGCCGCCTGGATTCCAGCCCATGCAACAGCAGCCACAACATCAATCTTTTAATAGATGAGGCAATGCATTAAGTTCATCTTCTCCACTTGAAAACCCGTTAAAAGAATATATAGCCCAAAATGATGTGTTGTCGAAAAGTCAAGCGTCATCAATAAAAAATCTAGAGATACAAGTTGGTAAAATCGCTAGCGAGCTGAAGAGTCGGTCATGCAAGGGTCATTGCCTAGTAATACTGAAGCACCAGGAAACAATAATGGAAAGGAGAAATGTCATAAAGTAACATTGTGCAGTGGTAAACCGCTAGTAGAAGAGAAGAGAGACCTAAGAAAAGATAATCATCCTTCAACGCCTAAAGACACACCTCAAACAACTACAACATTTAAGAAAGTTCAACTAGAAAGAGCATCTGGCTCTGATAGTCATTTTCAACCAAGTACATCCAACACAGGGGTACCTGAGGTGCACTTGAATGTGCCATTCCCTCGATGCCTATAGAAAAAGAATGACAAAAATCAGTTTAAGTGTTTCCTTGAGGTTCTTAAGCAATTACACATCAATATCCCTTTCATTGAAGCACTAGAACAAATGCCTAGTTGTGTGAAGTTCTTGAAGAATAACTTGTCAAAGAAGAAAAAGATCAACGAGCTTGAATCCATGGCATTAACGCATGAGTGTAGCACATTGATCAATAGAAAAATTCTTGAAAAACAAAGAGACACAAGTAGTTTCACTGTCCCATGTTCAATAGGAGGAATAGACATGGGGTACGCACTATGTGATTTGGGAGCCAGTATCAATTTGATGCCCTTCTCAATTTTCAAGAAGCTTGGGATTGGTGAAACTATGTCTACCAAGGTAACGCTTCGACTCGCTGACAGATCAATCACATACCCGGAAGGAAAAATTGAAGATATACTAGTAAAAGTTGACAAGTTCATATTTCCGGTAGACTTTATTATTTTGGATTGTGAAGCTGATATGGACGTCCCAATCATTCTTGGATGCCCGTTGCTAGCCACTGGAAAAGTCCTGATTGATGTGTGCAAAGGGGAACTAACTATGCATGTGGATAACCAAGAAGTAAAATTCAATGTGCTAAATGCATTAAAGTTCCCAGACGATGCAGAATCTTGTCAACTTATTCAATCAACTCAACTACTTGAGGAAGAGGACCAAGAAATGGACCAAGTTTGTGAGGTCCATGCGTTGAGCGAAAGCATGAGAAAGTTCGAGTCGATATGTCTAGTTGAGCAACAGTCAAAACCAACGATCCCATCTCTAAAGAAGTCGCCAGTGCTTGAGCTTAAACCTCTCCCAGCTCATCTCAAATATTCTTTCCTTGGAAACAATAATACTTCACCAGTTATAATTTTAGCAAACTATCTCCTACTAACGAACATCTTTTATTGTAGATACTAAAGAAACATACATGCACGATTGAATGGACGCTAGCTGATATCAGAGGGATTAGTCTATCTTATTGTATGCACAAAATCATATTAGAAGAAGGGAAAACAGGATCGATTGAGCCTCAACATAGGCTCAATCCCATTATGAAGGAAGTGGTGAAGAAAGAAATTATCAAATGGCTCGACACAAGGGTTATCTACCAGATGCTTGATTTTATGAGGTGAATTATGGATGATATGCGTTGGTGAAATTACGTTGAGCACTCAAGTTTCCTCATCGGAATCCAAGTGTAAACTCCACTAAGTTTCCTGGTAAGTCCATGGTCGAACTCAAGGACTTGTGAAAACAGGTTGCGTTGGTAATTTTTAGGAAAACTTTACGGTAACCAAATAAATAAATAGTTGTTGGTTTGTTGTTGATTGCGTTAATGAAAAATAAACAAATGCAACGGATTTGAGAAAAGTCAGTTGTGTGATAGATGCACTGAGTATGCAGATGAACGGGTTGAGAAGGTCTTTAGCTAGCGTTACTTGGGAATGCGTCACTATGCGATCATGCTACAACCATGCACAGCAAGTCATTTTCCAATGCAAATGCAATGATCCTAAGTCTAGGACGCATTTGTTGAATGCAAAAGTGTCCATAGAGCTTATTCCTAAGTCTCTACTCTTTTCCTATGCGATGATGCAAAATGCATAAAGCCAAGGTGACCGCATACAATCATATCTCATCTCTAGGATGCATGTGATGCGTTAATAGTGAATAGTGCTTATTCCTAAGCTTCTATCTCTTAATTATGCGTTCTAATTTGGCTCTCCCGAGCCTAAATTCTAACCTGACCTTCCCAAGTCTAGATCTTGTCCTTAGACTACCCTTCCGAGTATCTCTAATGGACGAATGAAGCATACATAATACAAGATAATCGCATAGAGTGAAGATTCCCTAGTTGTGCTAGCTAAATGCTTCTCAACCCATTTAACTGATTTAGCTACTCATGCATCAATAACAGAAAGTGAACAGATATAGAGAAGTAGATTCCATTTCGATAAATGAGTGGAATACAAAATAACAATGGAAGTTAAAGGTAGAGAGCCTGGTAGCAATTCCTTGCTGACCGAGGCTTTTACACTGTAAATCTCTATTCGATTCCAAAGATGTTCCTACTTCTGCAGGCGTCGGCCCTCTCTCTTTCCTTGAAACTTCCGGTGCTCTCCCAAGCTTACCGAAATGATCTATCGGCACAACCTCCTCTCTCGCGTCCGCCTTGAAGTAAAAGAAAATCTAAAAACCAGGCTAAACTCGTAAGATGGTGAATTTGTGACTAGTGGAACCCCTTTTCTGATGAATGCCCTTGGTATTTATAGAACATCCAGGGTGAACGGAAGCTTCTCTCTCATGATTGCATAGATGGGACGGCTTTAATCTTGATTGATGCGCCAAATATTTATCACCAAAAAGTTGAATGTACTTGTTATGGAATCCCAATTTAACTTCATTACTTAGCCCTCGCTTCTAGGTGATTACTACCTAACGATTACAAATTAGGGTCAATTAAAGCAATCAATCATGCAAACATAGCCAATTTGTCAAATTATCCCATGCAATACTGATTGAATAATAAATTCAAGATAAAATCTTATACAAATCAGAATAATCTCAACGGAATTACAAACCAAGTCTCAAGAATGGAAACGGAATGGAAATAAACTAAGAAACCCAAGCTAAGTACTTGCCCTTTAGCCACAAATCATCTTCTAAATTGAATTCTCAAGTTCTATGATGCTAAAAGGGAAAGAAAGTTCAATATTTTGTTCAGAGGAGAGGGAAAATTTGAGTCAAATCAGAATGGCAGTTGTATATCTAACCCTCGGACTAACAACTTATTTATAGCAGTCACTACAGCGTTGCAATGATACGCACAACGTCGCAATGCTGCCCTATCTCCAAAGCTTCCGTCTCAAGTTCGTAGTGTTGCAACGCTGGCCTGTTTCTTCATGGAATGGGTAGCCACTACCTTGTACCGTTGCACAACGCTCAATTTGAGCATTGCAACACTCCGGCCTGGGCAGAATTAAGCATTCTCTTAGCCTACCTTCTCCTTTTGTGTAATTTAGCTTCTATCTTGGCCATTTTAACGTCTTTTTGTCCCGAACGCTTCATTCAATCTCTTGTACACTCGCATCCTAAAAAACCATCAATTTAAACACATTAAAAATAGCTTAATGGTCTCAAATTAAGTAGATGAAGATAGCATATTTTCGGTGCTATCACTCAAACCTTCCATCTCCTCGAAAGCCAAAAATCCCAAGTCCACAACTCCCTCCAAACCAACGTGGAAGCCTGCATCGAAGGGCCTTGCCAAATCAGCTGCCATGAAGCCCTACAAAAAGCTAGCCCCTCCACCAATCATTCTGAACATCATACCCAATGTACCGATGCATGACCCCATCCCTAAACACCTGAGAACAACACAATCATCTGTCGTGCGTCCGTCAGTACCCTTAGTCATTGAGTTCTTAACCACCATTTTCCCCCATCAAGGTAGCTCCTCTTTCACCCTCATCCTCACCCGATTCACCTCATATACCATCCGACCCACCCCTATTACACCACCACAACCATCCGTTGATCCTCCAAGTCCTAACAGCCCTACGTTGAAACTAGCTGCACAACCAGTCCTCAGCGAGCTGGCTCGAAGAGATGAGCAAGAGGTCTTTGGATCGATTTTAGCCAGCCTCGATCAAAAACAATTCTTGGAAATGGATTAGATGATGGGTCAGGAAGCTGCTGATGCATTGGCCGAAAACGAGCCAAAAATAAGGGTTGAAAGTGCGTCAGGCCTAGTAAAGGAGAAGATGGATGAGGTTGACTGTTATCCATTATGTTAGAAGAAGAAATGGCTGAAGAATAAAATGAAGAAAGGTCGCAAGGAGTTAGCCATGCAGCAGTTGACCTTGACGCATCATTACCATGCCAATCAGATGCAAATGGAGAGTCCTGAGTACAACCTTTAAGAAGAAAAGAAAGGTTATTAATTGAAGAAGAACAAGAAGAGGTTGCAATTTATCCTGTGGTTGCAATAAAGGAAGGTAGCTCGTCTGACTCAAGTGAGTTGGAACGAAGGCTAAAAGAATATAGACCTGCAAAACATGGGAAAAGTAAGATAAATTGAGAAAGAGAGAGATCGGACACAAGATTACCTTTGTCGGTTTAAAGATAGTAGGGTTTTCTATGAATCTAATCATCAATTAATTATGAAAACATGCTTGAATTAACTATTTCCTAAGTCTAATCGAATGTAGGGACAACCATACAAACTCCCTAATGAGAATCAACATGTTGTTAATCCCTAAATTAACTAAGCTTGTTACAAAGGCAATTTACTTAGCTAATTGCATTACGTCCATGGATTGATTAAGACATTAAGCAAGAAAAACCAATTCTATCCTAATGCATTTCCCATCTTTAGGTTTCACTATCAATTAGGTCATCTTAGATAGCTTAAAAATAATGTCATAAATCAAATTAAAACCTATTACTACTGAATTGAGCATGCTTTTAATGCAATTACGGACATAAAAAACATACTAGCAAAGACAAACATACAAGAAATCGAGTTATCGATTCATCAATCCTATATGCTTGTGCTAGAAATTGAATCAAATAATGGAAATCATAAAGAAATAAAAAGATCCATAACAAATCTCATAGAATTCAAGAAAATCCCTACAATCCTAAAAAACCGACGTCGTGGCCTACAATTGTTCATGAAATCTGATTCATGATGCCAAGATATATAATTACAACTCAAAATCAAAGGAAATATCATGAGTTTTGGCCTGGAATGGCCAAAACCAAGCATGATACTCTCTAAGACGGTCTAACTCTCCTCTCTCTTTTTACCAATTCGAAAAGAACATATTTATACAATAGTTGCAACGTTGCAACGCTAGCAAGAGTGTTTCAACACTCTTGTTGATCCAGCCCTCAAGCATTGGGGTAGAGGTGTAACATTGTGTGTGATGCTTTCTTACGACGAGTGCGTGCACACAGATGCACTGGCATTTTGTTAATCTTTGTAGTGTTGCAACGCTAAGCTACCCTGTATACGAGTCTACTGCCTTAAAGTGTTGCATTTGTTATAACATGTCTATAATTTTATAAAATGAGTTATAGCATGTCTATAATTTTTATAAAATGAGTTAGACATTTAAAATCTATAACAAAGATAAGAAGTATGCTCATTTAGGGTTAACAAATAACAACTTGTTTTGATAGTTAAAATAGGTCGTTATCTTGTAAAACTATTGTTACAAACTCAATCAGTCTATAACCCTGTCTAAGGCTAGAGGTACTTAAGTTGACGATTTACGGAACACCTGCTACATGGAAATTATAACTGAATATTTGAGCATTGTTAACCCGATTTCTTGAGCATCCGTGAGCAATGTGAGAGAATAAAATGGTTTTATCACTTAGATATCGTAGGTTAAAATTCAATTATAATCTTTATACTTGGATAATTCACCTAGACTTAGGATGTTTTAGCCGGCATATACCTAAGTAAATAAATATACCCTATCTATTAGAACACTTCAATGGGAGATTAACATTATATATGATATATTGTTTTTAGCTCTCACGTCCCTAAGAGTTTATACCATGAGATCCATGCTCAACTTCGTGTCACTTTTATCGTGACTGCTCCATTCAGAAAGTGTTTTTATGGGTCAATAACAAGGTGAATAGGGGAAGTTGTTTATAGTAAGTGGGTGAAGAAAATGTGTCAACATATTCTATGGTCTCTTCTATAAGTTTGAGCCATGAGATTCTTATGTTGCGACTGATGTCATTTTTAGGTGGCAAAAGCTAGTCGTTTTTTTATGGCTATCCCTTCGGAGGGTTCTAACATAGGATTTGGGACAAATCCAATTTCAAAAATGAATAAAGTTTTCTTAGTTTCGTCTTCAACATTGTCTTCCACTTCAAAGGCTTGTTGATACCATTATATGAAAACTAAAAATGGAGGGTCACACTTACAAGAGTTACTAAGTGTTAGTAAGTTCTTGACCGAAAACGGTAACTAAATAACTAAATGAATAAAAGTTATTCTAGAATTAGTGTTTTGTCAAGAAATGTCTTGCTTCAGTGAAGGACTATTTGAGTGCCCTTCAGTAGCATCTATTCTCACTCACTAAAGTATCGTTGCAAATAAATAATGATATTTGGGTACATTATTACTTTTGCTAAAAATTGGATTTAGATACAATTTTCTAATAGAATTTTATTATGTTTCAGCATGTCGAACTCGATTATTCAACTATTAGCTTTCAATAAATTTAATGGCGAGGGTTACTTAAATTGGAAATCAAATATTAATACAATACTAGTTGTTGATGATCTGAGGTTTGTTTTAATGGAGGAACGTCCTCCTCTTCCCAATTCAAATGCAAACCAAAGTGTTCGAGATGCCTATGACAGAAGGGTTAGAGATAATGGAAAGGCCCGAGCCTACATCTTAGCAAGTATATCTGATGTGATTACTAAAAAGCATGAAACCATGGTCACCGCTAGGGAGATCATGGAGTCGCTACAGGCGATGTTTGGACAGTCGTCCTCATCAATAAGACATGATGCTATTAACTATGTTTACAATTTCCATATGAAGGAAGGGACCTCTGTTAAAGAACACATCCTGGATATGATGGTCCACTTCAATATAGCGGAAGTGAACGGTGCTGTTATAGACAAAAAGAGTCAAGTTAGTATGATCTTGGAATCTCTTCCGAAGAATTTCCTAACTTTTCACACAAATGTTGTGATGAATAAGATTGAATACAATTTGACAACTTTTTTAAATGAACTCCAGACTTACCAATCATTGATGAAAAATAAAAATCAAGAAGGGGAAGAAAATGTTGTTACCCAAAAGAAACTTCAGAAGGGATCAACATCTAGTTAAAAACCCTCTGAAAAGAAGCATGGTCCTTCAAAGGATAAAAGTATCCAAATGAAGAATAAGGGTAAAGGGAAGAAGAAAGCTCTTGCTAAGAAAAGCGAGACGAAAGTTGAAAATAAGAAAGTATTTCCATTGTAACAGGGATGAGCATTAGAAACGGAATTGCCCGAAATATCTTGCAGAAAAGAAGGCTGAAAAGGCAAACCAAAGTAAATTTGATTAACTTGTAATTGAATCATGTTTATTTGGAAGTTCTCATATAACTTGGATACTGGATTTAGGCATCGCTAATCATATTTGCACTTTCATTCAGGGAGCTAGTTCTTAGAGGCAGCTAAAGGAGAACGAGATGATTTTTAAAGTGGGAACAAGTGAAGTCATTTCGGCTCAAGCAGTACGGGATCTTAAGTTATTTTTCTGGAGATACTTACATTTTATTGAAAAATGTATATTATATACCTAATATGAAAAGGAACTTAAGTTTTATCTCCTGTTTATTAGAACATATGTACAAAGTTTTTTTTTTTATATAAATGAAGTATTCATTAGTTCAAAAAGTGTTCAAATATGTTCTGCTAAAACTTAAAAATAACTTATATGTGTTGAAACCAACTAAGGAAAAAACTATTTTAAATATAGAAATATTCAAAACTACTGAAACGAAAAATAAGAAACGAAAAATTTCTCCTAATGCCTTTCTTTGGCACTTAAGACTTGGGCATATAAATCTCAACAAGATTGAGAGATTAGTAAAGAATGGACTTCTAAACCTGTTAAAAGACAATTCTTTACCTCCATGTGAGTCATGTCTTAAGGAAAAAATGACCAAAAGATCTTTTCAGGAAAAGGTTATAGAGCCAAAGAACCTCTAAAGTTTATACATTCAGATCTTTGTGGTCCAATGAATGTTAGAGCTCGATGAGGATCTGAATATTTTATCAGTTTTGTTGATGATTATTCCAGATATGACTATGTTTAGCTAATGCATCATAAGTCTGAAACTCTTGAAAATTTCAAAGAGTATTAGGTAGAGGTTGAGAAATTTTTAGGTAAAAAGATTAAAACACTTCGATCAGATCGATGTGGTGAGTATATGGATTTACAATACCAAAACTATCTAGTAGAACATGAAATTCAATCCCAACTTACTGCACCTGGTACACCATAATAAAATGGTGTAACAGAAAGGAGAAATAGAACCCTGTTAAAGACATTTCTTTTAATGATGAGTGATGCCTAGTTACCTTAGTCCTTTTGGAGGTATGCGGTACAGATTGCAGTATATATTTTAAACATGGTTCCCTCGAAAAGTGTTTTGGAAACACCATACGAGTTATAGAGAGGACATAAAGGTAGTTTACGTCACTTCAGAGTCTGGAGATGCCCAGCACATGTGTTGGTGCAAAACCCTAAAAAATTGGAATAACGTTCTAAAGTATGCCCATTTGTAGGCTACTCCAAAGAAACAAATGGTGGTCTATTTTATGTTCCTCAAGAAGACAGTATTTATATCGACAAACGTAACATTCTTAGAGAAAGACCACATAAGAAATCATTAATCTCGTAGTAAACCAGTATTAAATGAAATGTCCAGAGAATCTACAGATAAATCAACAAAAGTTGTTGATCAAGCTGGTCCTTCAACAAGAGTTGTTGATCAAATTGGTCCATCACATCCTTCTCATGAATTGAGAATACCTTAACGTAGTGGGAGGGTTGTTCAACAGCCTGATCGATACATGGGTTTAACAGAAACTTAGGTCGTCGTACTTGATGATGACTTAGAGGATCCATTGACCTTTAAATAGGAAATGGAAGATGTAGATAAAGACCAATGGATAAAAGCCATGGACCTTGAAATGGAGTCTATGTACTTCAATTCTATCTGGGAACTTGTAGATCAACCAGATGGGATAAAATCTATTGGTTGTAAGTGGATCTACAAGAGAAAACGAGACCAAGCTGATCAAATACAAACTTACAATGCTAGACTAGTGGCAAAAGGTTTTACCCAAAGAGAAGGAATAGACTATGAAGAAACATTTTCTACTATTGCCATGATTAAGTCTATTAGAATACTTTTATCCATTGTCACCTTTTTGATTATGAAATATGAAAAATGGATGTTAAGACAACCTTTTTGAATGGTTATCTTAAAGAAATTATTTATATGTCTCAATTAGAAGGGTTCATTAAACAAGGTCAAGAGTAAAAAGTTTGCAAGTTTAAAATATTTATTTATGGGTTAAAACTATTGGGGTTGATACCCTAAATCTCGATGGGTCCAGTAGTTTGTAACATGTATATGAACAAACATTTTGTGACGTAATAATATGAGATATTTTCTTCACTACAGTCTTTACTAGATGAGATATTTTGTTGCATTAACCACAAACCAACAAGCTAAGATCCCTGGTTATCGTTGTAACTTAAGTATGTATGTGATGACATACAAGTGGATCGTGCATTAAGTGATAACCTAGTAGTAGATGGATAAAGGAGGAAAATCTTATCATGTTGACACTGCGAGTGTGACCTACTTTGTAGATGTTACAAGTGTTGTAATGTACTACAGATGGTCTGATCCTGACCATTCATCTATTAGACATGCGAGCGGGGATGCTCTATACAAAAGAGTTTGTATAAGATCAAACTATGAAATGTTTAGTCTCGTTATATAATGTCATTCATAACAGAGATTTTCATTTCACTAGGATGACCATAGGTAATATGACCTTAATCCTGAGTGAGTTAGGAACTCATGTCTATGAGGGCGGTCCTTTGATTTGTATGGGTGCGAATGGCCAGATTGCCGACTAAAACCTACCACTTTGAGGATTCATCTAATTGGGGAGCTAGGAACTCAGCTACACAAGATGAAATTGACTCCTGCCCCGATTTAGGGGTAAGTAGATAAATTGCTCCTTTAAGAGCTGATTTTGGGACTTGAACAATGTGGTGTCACACCTTCTCTTGGCTCGAAAAGGATTTACTCATAGTAGGACTATGATGTATTGTTCATTAGAGGAATCAGTAATACTTAAGAAGTTAGATGTAATTACAGTGGCAAAATGATAAATCGGCTCAATTGTACTTACAAGCGATTTGTGAAAGATCATCATATTGTTGATTGATTACATTCAATGGACACAGAAATATATCTGTAGAGCGAAGAGTGCAGATGTCGATCTTTAGTAGAGTGACCAACAGTTAACGGATGGTGGATATCGTGATTAAAGAGTTTAGTCCGTTATTCACGTACCGTTGGAGCTTCAAGCTATAGTCTATAAGTTCCCCTTGGTAGCTCAATAGATTCAAGTTAAGAATTAGTTTTTGGGTTAGTGTGAAATGTTCAAATTAACATGAGGAAATTTGATTATATATGATATAATTAAATTGTATCAATTATATGAGATATAATTTATTTAATGTATTAGATATATTAAATGGAGGAATTATTATTTAATGCTATAAAGGAGAAAAAGAATTATAGTTTATATATTACATGAGATGTGATATTAAAACTATAGGTTGTAAATATATTGATTACATTTGTAATTAAATCAATTATGCGATAATTGGTTACAGTTTTTTCTCCCATAACCAACTGGGAAGTTGTGACTAGTTATGGTAACTGATGGTTAAAATGAAAATCGTTATCATTTTTACATGAAAAAAAAAGGCGATCATTACGAATTTGTGAGTCGTGCGATCAAAAGCATAAGTTATATGATAGCTTGAGAGCATACACGATCGTGTAACAAGTTTTCTATACAATAGTCACTTATCCTCTAAATGATCGAGTACACTGTCTATACGATAGACTAAAACCATCTCCCACTTACTCGATCGTCTACACGATCTGAATATTCCTCCTACCCTCTACCAAAACCTACAGAGCCCACAACTCTTGGATTCTCACACCGAGAATATCGAGGTAACCTGCTGGTGGTGTCTGTTTACTGTTCGAGGAACGAGTGTTATTGGTGCTTGTTTGAGGAGATTGCTAAAGCCTGACATTCATGTTTGGTGAATGATCGTGTAGCAAAGTTCGAGGGAACGAGAAGCATAGTTCTTCAAGGGTAAGTTCACTTGAGCCTTTGTATTTCCCTTTTGTAGCATGCTATAATTTAGAGTTGTGCATAACTATTATTGTTTGATTGTAAATTTGTATGTTCTGTCACAATGGGGTTTGGAACGATTTCGCTTCCACTCATGGGTCTCTTTGTTAAGAGCTCCTTCAATTGGTATCAGAGTTAGGTTGTTCTGATAGTCCAAATTCCATTGATGCATCAAATTACATTTACGATCTTGGTGGGTTTTTATGTAGTCTGTAATACGTTTAAATGTTAGATGTAGTTGTGGATTTGAGTCGATGGATGTTCTGGGATGGTTGCCTCTATTCTTTGGAGCTTTCTTTACTTTTCAAGTTTATTTGTAAAGGCCCCTGTGTTTTTGGGCATAATATATTGCTATCAAGTCTGTATCCAAAGTGTTTAAGTCTGTAAGAGTTGTTCGTGAAGAAGCTTCAGCGCATGAAGATATCGTTCTCATCGTGGAAGAAGACCAAGAGTTGGTCGCATCGTGTAGCCCGAGCTAAACGATCGTTTAGATTTAGCTAAGAGATTGTGTAGAAAAGTTCTACCCGATTGTGTAGTATTTGCTAAATGATCGCATGGCTGGTGTTGAACGATCAGGTAAAGTGTTTACTCGGTTGTGTTGCATTGGCTACCCGATCGTGTAGACAATGAGGTAAATAATCGTTGAGATTTTAATTCTCGTCGCATGGTAGGCGTGCACACTAAACAATTGAGTTAGCCAGCATGCTTCATCACATAGTTACTGGCTACTCGATCACTTGGTATACAATACTTGGCATTTGCTCCGTGATCGTTTAGACGATCATGCTTCACTGCATAGTTGTCGTCTACTCGATGGTTTAGGCATGTGTTATACAATGTGCACTGCACGATCATGTGGCCTTCATGCTTCATCGCATTGTCATAGGCACACGATCCATGCTATACAACCGTTTACTCTCGTTCATCATCACTAAACGATCACACGGAGCAGCTATACGATCAATGGAACAATGCTTCACCCGCGCGATTCAAGACCCAGTTCGCCTATTTGGACCGGTTGGCTCGTTAAATTTGTAATAGTTAGCTTTAATTTTTTCGATTTTTTAGGCTAATCATCTCGATCCATTGATTCTTGATGAATGTGCATATGATGTATGTTTATTCTTTATATGTCATAAAGTATGCCATATAGTTTTTAAAGCCCACCATAGGCTATGCATTTGTCATGCATCATCTCCATATTGTAAGAGATATGATATAGTAGCTTGCATGACTAAATTACTTTAAAGCATGCTCATGCATCATAAAATATAAGAGATATTTTTGCATGCATTAAGCATATTCATGCATCATCTTTATATTATAAGTGCTATAATATAAGGGTGTATGAAAGCATGTATGCTTGGTTCATTACATAATTATATAAGAGTTATATATAGTAATGAATGAACATTGCATGAAGCATGACACATAGGTTCAATTTATAAAAGTTATAAATACCTTGTCTAACTTAGCAATGTGAATGATTTTAGTTGTTTATTTTATAAGAGTTATATTAGAAATTAGAACTAAAATCAATAAGAAAGACATGCATACAAACTTATATTTAATCAGGTTTTAAAAGAGTTTTAAAATTCGATGGAGATAGACCTAAGATCACGGTTCTAATGAAATTAGAAACGTAAGTTTAATCTTTTAATCGGTTTAATAGGATTAAATTGACTAATAAAAGATTAAATATGTAGCAAATCTATCTATAAGAGACCATTTGTCTAAGGCGGGTTCTATCTAGGCTAGGGTATTTAAAATGACGGAAACGGAACCCCCTACCTAGGAACCTACCTAGAAAGATGAATTAGATAGATTTGATGCATGCATGCAAATTCGATGATAGTCTGTTAAAGTGTTTAATGGGACTTGATTCGAACTTGTTTAATTATCAAAAGCAAGAGTTATTTTTTAGCAAATTAAACTAAAACTTAGATAAAATCAGTAGTTTGATTGTCTAAGTTAATGAATCCCTATGTAGAGCATTCAGTGAGAGGTACTTAGGGTATATGATACTTCACTTAAACCTCTACACGTTTCTCCCTAAAGTTCACACTGTGAGATCTATCCTCGGCCTCATGGAACCCTAGGAGTGTCCCCCTAAAGGATGGTGTTTGGGTAGGTCAATACCAAGGTGAACAGAGAGAATGTTCATAATAAGTGGGAGCGGGAAGTGTGACAACATATCCTTCGGTCTCTCTCATTAGGTTGGATAACGTTTTGTGCATAGTCTTGAGGCACCCTGGGAGTATCCCCTCAAAGGATGGCAGTTTTGCATGACTCTTTATCTGATCTCCTAAATAGGATAATGTCGCTTTAGTCTCTTGTCCTAATCTGCTTTTTCCCTAAGGTGGGCGCATTAGGGCGGGACTCTAGTGCCTAAAATGAGAGGTTACACTTATCTAATCTCCCTAAGGTGGGCGTATTATCTAATCTCCTAAATAGGATAAGGTTGTTTTAGTCTCATTATATAACACCGTTCATGACAGAGATTTTCATTTCACTAGGATGACCATAGGTAACATAACCTTAATCCTGAGTGAATTGGGAACTCATGCCTATGAGAGCGGTCCTTTGATTTGTATGGGTACGAGAGGCCAGATCGCCGACTCAAACCTACCACTTTGGGGATTCGTCTAATTGGGGAGTTGGGAACTCAGCTACATAAGATGGAATTCACTCCTTCCCCATTTTAGAGGTAAGTAGATAAATTGCTCCCTTAAGGGCTGATTCTGGGACTTGAACAATGTGACACCACACCTTCTCTTAGCTCGAGAACGATTTACTCATAGTAGGACTATAATGTATTGTTCATTAGAGGAATCAGTGGTACTTCAGAAGTTAGATGTAATTATAGGGGAAAAACGATAAATTGGCCTAGTTGTACTTTCTTAAGCATGCTTTCATGTCCTCAGGATCCCTCTCATTCAGATGTGATCTCGGTTCATTCATGTCTCCCTGAACTGAGGAAGTTACAGGCCCCACCAGCTTCCACTTGGTTTATCCCTGAACCACATATTACTAGTTCAAAAAAAAAAAGAAAAAGAAGTAAAGGGAAAAAAAACTTTCCCTTCTCTTTCGTCGAACGCGTGTGACCCCCCTCCCCAGGGTTTTCTTCATGCTTTACAGCCCTAACCATCTTTAACCGCCTTTGACCTTCACCAACTGTCGAATCCATCCGACGTTGCCGTCTCTGTCATCGTCCAACCGTGAGCGTCAAAGCCACCGCACGACCACAGCCGCCTTCTCACGTAGACATCCCGAGTCACGCCGCTACTCTTGTCCCTCTCTATTTCCATTTGACGTGAGGAGTCCGACGAAGCGGCCCCATCAGCCATCGCCACCGCTCACCCAGCCCTGTTCGCCGTCGTCGTAGGTTGTCGCCGCTAACACTAAAGGTCGTTGGAATCTTGGGATTTTGGGTAAGACTAGGATTTATGAGAATTTCTTAAATATCTTGAATGCCCATTCATTTTTTGCTCTAATTTTTGTTACACGTAATGTTTCGAGTTTTCGATCGAAGTTTTGAAGAATCAAGAATCACTGTCCAGCAGCATAAGGACCCAAGTGTCGACTTCTGGTAAGTCTTGGTTCTTGTTCTTCAAGGACTTTGGTTTATCAATGGATAGTTGGCCTAATTTTTTGTTAGATCTAGATTATGGAGGATTAATTTGGGTTTTCCAAGAGGTTTGGAGCCGTCATCCAACATTGTATAAAGCATTTTGACACGTTTTGGTAAGTACATTAAGCCTTGAAACCCTTGATTTAAATATAGTATGTTGGAATTTGAGGCTCTAACCATTACTATTGAATTTTCTTTGACTGGGAGATTTTTGGGACCTTGGAAGTGATTTTTGGAAGTAAACCACGATTTGGGTTCTAATTCAAGATTTGATGAGAGATTGACTTTCGTGGATAACAATAATTAAGCTTGTAATTCGAGGTAAGTGATCTTACTACTGGAACCGTCACTTGATCAGAGAGGATTTACGAGCATGTGATAAATATGTTTGTAGTATGCTATATGTATGAGCATGATCTAGAATTTTATAAGTTATATTAAGAGGATGAATGAGCATGAACTAAAATTTCATGATATGGTATGAGGATGTATGAGCTTTATGTTATGTTTTATGTGTGGAACTTTGTTGTATGATGCATGATATTTATGTTAGTGATAGTTGCTCCCTACCCGTAGTCATGTACCCACCAGAGGTTTGTGTATCCTACGAGATTCATCGAAGGTTAGCATTTTCTCCAGGATTGACCAGTGATTAGTGTTTTCCTTTGGGATTTCACCAAAGGTTAGTGTTTTCCTTTCAGATTTTACCAGAGAATTGTGTATCCTACGGGATCCACCATAGGTTAGTGATCTCCTTTGGTATTTCACCAAAGGTTTGTGTTTCCTACGGGATTCATCAAAGGTTAGTGATCCCCTTCGGGACTTCACAGAGGTTAGTGATCTCCTGTGGAATTTTACCAGAGGTTTGGCTATATCTCACCTACAGTAGGCCGAGTTAAATTAGTCACTAGATGACCATCCAAGAAAAAGGAAAGGTTTATGCATGTTCCACTAGAATGTTGCATTTATTAGACATAAATGCTTAGTCTGACCCCGATAATGGGGTTACTTACTAAGTATTTTATGCTCATTCTTTCTCATGTTTCTTTTTTAGGTAAGGGCAATAACACACTGACGAATGAAAAACGGAATCCATGAACGAGCCACTGGGACCACTCAAATGCTTCCACTCATGTTTTTTTATACTTTTTCATGATTTTAAACTTAGTCAATTGTTGAATTTAGAGATTTTCAGTTTTTGCATTTTGGATATGTTGAATGATATTTTTCTGGTGATGTTTAATTTTCCTTTGTCTGATTAAAGGTACCCTGTTAAATGAACTTCATTTTTTTACTTTTAATAAGGTTATTTATTTTATAGTGTTTATTTGGTTTTAACAAAATCATGGAAAAAGTGTCGATTTGAAATGTATGCATGCATGTAGTAACGGCCTAGTTTAAGTTCTAGGGAGTTAGGTCGTTACAGTTGGATCAGAGCCCATGTTTTGGGTTCTATAGACTGACATACTATGTAAGTCTAGATAGTTCCTATGGCCCAGTAAAGGATTCATCGTCATCACCAGGTATGTCTTACAAGTAAAAGTTTTCGATATCTTATGCATGAGATTTAATTTGATTTAATGTCTTCATAGACATGTTTTTATGATGAGGGATCCAGTAAGAGCTCATTTTTTAGTACATGTCAAGTTATGGTACCTAAACTCAAGGTAAAAAAGAAGGTTAGAGGAGGGGTTCAGGACTCCCAAGTTCAGGACCCCCAAACTCGGGATCCCTAAGTCTAGGACCCTTCCGCATCGACAGCTCAGAAGGATGGAAGCAGTGGGAGTCAAAATGTTCTGATAACTCTAACTCCACCTAGTGCCCAAGTTGATGAGGAAGCAATTACAGCATGAATTAGAAAAGTTATTACATCATCTTTGATGGGAAGGATACAAGGACTAATCTACAACGCAGTGGCAGAGCAAGCAGCTCAAACGAATCGAACTTAACAGGTACCGGTACCATTAGTGCAGAAGCAACCGACCTAGGCCCAGAACCAGAATGTGTAGGACTTGTCCCTTGAAGCCAAGCACCTGAGGGATTTCAAGAAATTCAACCCCTGTACCTTCGATGGGTTGCTAAAGGACACTACGAAGGCAGAGATGTGGTTATCCTTTGTCGAAACAATTTTCCGTTACATAAAGTGACCAGAGGATCAGAAACTCCATTGTGGAGTTTTTATGTTGATAAATAATGCGGAAACATGGTGGCATTCAACAGAAAAGATGATCGACACCAATAGAGTACTAGCATCGTAGGATCAGTTTAAAGAGCATTTTTTATGAAAAATACTTCTCTACCAAACACACGATACAACAAGCAAGCTGAATTCCTGAATTTGAAGTAAGGGGTTATGTCAGTGGAAGAGTATGAGCAAAAGTTTGATAAGTTGTCTTATTTGGCCCATGAGTTGGTGGCCATTGGGGTGGCAAGGACGGAAAGGTTCGTTCAGGGCTTGAGGAATGAACTACAAGGTATGGTGCATGCTCTTAACCTCAAGACCTACGCCGCAACACTGCGCAACCATAAGGATCTATGTTGACTAAAAAAGGAGCTTCCTTTGTTTGGAGTAAGGCTTGTGAAGACAGTTTTCAGGATCTCAAACAGAAGTTGGTTTCAACTCTAGTTCTTAAAGCACTAGATGGACCGGAAAGTTTTATTATTTATATCAATGCCTCCAAGAAAGGACTGGGGTACGTACTAATGCAGTAAGGTAAAATAGTTGCTTATGCTTCCCATCAGTTGAAAAACCATGAGCGAAACTATCCTACACATGACTTAGAGTTGGCAACAGTAGTTTTTTCCTTAAAGATTTGGAGACATTATTTATACAGCAAAAAGATATAGATTCTCACAGACTATAAGAGTTTAAAATACTTCTTCACTCATACTCGGTTAAATATGAGACTGCAGATGGTTAGAGTTAGTGAAAGATTATGATTGTGACATTTTTTATCATCCGGGGCAAGGTAAATATTGTGGCATATGCTCTAAATAGAAAGACAACCTATTAAGCAGCCCTAATTACCAAACAGATCCATCTATGCAAGGATCTTGAACAGGCTGAAATTGCAATAGCAATGGGGGAAGTCACTGCATAGTTGGCACAGTTGACAGTACAATCGACCTTGTGGTAGAAGATTATTAATGCACAGCAGAGTGATTCTTACCTTGTTGAGAAATTTCGCAAGGTGGGGTCAAGACAAGGTGGTGAGTTCTCAATATCTGCAAATAACGATCTTCTTTATCAAGGACACTTATGCGTACCTGCAGATGGTGACCTTAAGAATGAATTATTGTTAGAAGCTCATAGTTCCCCATTTTCGATACATCCTAGCAGTACTAAGATGTACCAGGACTTGGAAGTGTTGTTACTAGTGGAATGACATGAAAAGAGAGGTAGTAGAGTTTGTCAATAAATGCTTAGTGTGTCAGCAAGTGAAAGCCCTGAAGTAGAAGTCAGCAGGCTTGTTGCAACCCTTGAGTGTGCTAAAATGGGAGTGGAAGAGTGTGTTTATGGATTTCATTGTGAGGTTGCCTCGAATGGCAAAAGACTTTACAGTGATTTGGGTTGTAGTAGACAGACTCACTAAGCTAGCGCATTTCATTCCAGGAAAGTCTACCTTTTCGGTGAATAAGTGGGCGCAATTATACATGAAAGAGCTGGTGAGATTACATGGAATGCCACTGTCTATCATGTCTGACAAAGACCCTTGCTTTACATCCAGTGTTTAAAAGAGTCTTCAGTCAGCGTTGGGTACTCGGTTAAATTTCAGTACAGCTTTTCACCCATAGACTCATGGTCAAACAAAGTATTTGAACCAAACATTGGAAGATATATTGCGCGTTTGTGCATTGGATTTTCAGGGAGTTGGAACTCTGACCTACATTTGATGGAGTTTGCATATAATAATAGTAACAAAGCTACCATTGGCATGTCGCCATTTAAGGTCCTATATGGGAAAAGTTGCAGGTCTCCTATATGTTGGGATGAGGTTGGTGCAGAAGTTACTAGGACTTGAGATAGTGCATACCATAAATGAGGTAGTACAGAAGATCAGAGTACGTATGCAAACAACTTAGAGCAAATAGAAAAGTTAGGTCGATGTTAGGTATAAAGACCTAGAGTTTGAAACTGGTGACAAGGTGTTTTTTAAAGTAGTACCTATGAAAGGTGTTATAAGGTTTGGTAGAAAGGGGAAACTAAGTCCACGATTTATTGGGTCTTTTAAGGTCTTGGAGCGAATTGGCCCTGTAGCTTATCGATTAGTGTTGCCACCATCTCTCTCTACAATTCAAAATGTTTTTCATGTCTTGATATTGAGGAAGTATGTGACAGATCCGTCTCATGTAGTGAACCTTAAACTACTACAGTTGAATGAGAACTTAAATTATGAAGAGAAGCCTGTTTGAATTCTCGCTGGAGATAAAAACTTTACGCAATAGGGAGATAGCATTAGTGAAAGTTTTATGGCAGAATCACCAGTTCGAGGAGGCAATGTGAGAAAGAGAGGATAGGATGAGAGCCCAGTACATAGAGCCTTTTCAGGATTAAACTTTCGAGGATGAAAGTTTCTTGAAGAGTGAAGAATGTGACATCCCAAATTCTTAGGAAATTTAAATTTAATTATATTGAAATATTTGGGGATTATTTTGAATGTTGAGGTTAAATTGAATTATTGTGCAAGGATAATTCAATTTTAAAATTTGCTTCGGTGAAGATTTGAAAGTTTGAATTTAATTTAAGGTTATTCTTCGTTGTGACTCTCTGTGGTTCGACTCCGTACTTCTCTTTACTACTTATTGAAGAGTAAGGCACGGAAAAGTTATTTGACCCGAGTCGAAGGAAAATTACCGCACCCTTTCGGCAACGATCACATCTGCCTAAAGATCCTTTACCTCCCATCTCTAATCCAAATCAACAAATCCACCTCCCCACTGCCAACCAAAATCCACTCTGCGGTTCCACTTCCACACAACTCCTAGAACTCACTATGCCAACGCCATAAAATGGCCACATGCCTCTGCCCTACCTGATGTTAATTATGTGGATGTTGATATGGATTCTATGCACGACTATTTTCAATCCTCCATCTTGCGTCCAGTCATGCAGGCATCCGACGCATGGGCTCAATGAAAGGATGAACAGTTTAAACTTCTTCTGGAAGTTCTTTCTACCCAAGCCCCCATTCCAATGATAGGCCAAATTAAATTTGTGGGTATATTCTGGAATTTCCTTCTTTTTTTCTTTTTTCTTTTTTTTTTCCTTTTGATGTAATCTGCTGATTTTGATATTCAATGAATTTACACTATAATCTTGCATTGGCATTCTCAATTCCTAATGAATTTTCTCTCTGTCGCCTTGTGATTGTCGCATTTGTGTATTTATTTTTCCATCATGATTATTTTGCTTGCATTATGTTGCCAAAATAACCACACTATGATGATACTAATGCATAACTGCAATTATAGAAATCAGATTGCATTTATTGCAAACTTTTTGATCTTCCAGGAGTCATGCATCTCAACTTTACAAGCCTGCAAGTCTTCGATCAGACCTCTTTGTCAAAAACTTTTCTTCATCAATCTTGCGTTTAATTTTCGATTATGAGGACCTTTCTATTCTCAGAATTTGGGGTGGGAGAGGTATGATTTGATGAACTCGAGGTTCAAAAAAATTTAAATAAAATAAAATAAATAAGTACATAAAAAATTCTAATTTCATCGCAAGGAAATCTAATCTGACAAGAGTTGAGTTGAGAATGACACTTACTCGTGATTGAATGATTCGTATGACGCCCGTGCGGACAAGCTAAAACGAAAGTAGGTAACCAAGACCAATAAAAAAAACTAGAAACTAAGTAAAATTAATCAACTCCGATGTCGATGCAAGAAAAACCTAGCTGAAACAAGATAGTTGAAACTTGCACTTACTCGCGGTTGGATGATTCCCATGACACCCGTCCGGACAATCCAAAACGAAAGTAGATAACCAAGCTCAATGCAGAAAGAAAGGGAAAAAAAAAGCTTTTGAAACTTCTTCAAATACAAAGATCGAAAACTAAGATGATTTAAGAAAATGAGATAAAGAATTTTGAGAATAACACTTCCTGCCTTTAGAGTTTAAAAAGAAACATCTCTTTGGAAAGTAAACAAAAGTATACCATTAAATAGTTATCTGTAGAGATCTCGAGGTATGGGAGTATCAAGAGGTTAAGCAACGCATAGGAAGTGAAATTTCGCATTAAAAGTAATTTAAAGAGATGCTTCAGGACAAACATTATTCTAAATTTGAGGATGTGATAACTTGTATTTATACAAGTTATTGCCTCTTAGAATTAGAATAGTTAAAAGTTATTGATGAGAAACATTAGGATCACGAGGAAAATAAGGAAAAATCACCTTCCATGTGTTTATTGAATTCAAAACTAAGGTTTATGAAATTTCATCATTAGTTCGGTGAATATGCAAGAAAGCAGATGAAATCAGAGAAGAAAGAGTCATGCATTGAGAAAAGCAAGCGGTTGAAGAAGTGTTTGCGGCAAAGAAATGTCAAACGTATAGGAGAGGAACACTGACAACTACAACAATCGACGTGAAAAAGTTGCTTGACGCGTCTGCCATAGTCTTGTGTGGCAGAATGGTCCTCACATCCAGCCATATATATAGGTTGCCCTGAAAGAGAGAGAACATACACAGAGAATCAAAAGAGAGTACTGGTCGATGAAGAAAATATTTTTCCATCTCCTGAGAGAATTCTTCTCAAGAATCACCCCCATCCTTCATCGCCGTCGAGAACAAGAACTCAAGAGAGTTCCTCACCTCAACCTTCCTCCACGTCCACAGCTTAGTGCAAGCAACTGAAACCATTCAACTCGATGAGAAGCAAGAGACTGTTATCGACAACTTGTCTTCATTCCATCCATCATCTCTTTTTATCTCTTTACTTTTATATTCTTGTATTATTTACGATATTGTATTGAACACTTTCATAGTTAATACATCATGAATTCCATTTCTATTATCCTTTTGTAAATCATTAGAGGTTTTGGTGAGTCTAGCACAATTCCGACAAACATAGTAAAAAGTAGAAATTCATTTTGCTTGATACGTATTCATTTCCGTCTCTTGGTTCCATCTAGCTAATCATACCACGTGGAGACAGTTAACTACTCGAGAGAACAAGTGGTTGTAGATCTCATTAAGCAAAGTAAGAAGTATATTTAGAGATAAATACAACCTTGTGTTCAAGTAACCTAAAGCATGCATCATAGAAATATGATACATGTGGCTAACTCACCGAGAGGTGAAGTCTATGTGTGGTTATATGAACATAAGTAAAAACTTGGATATATGTTCAAAGGATTGATGTTATTCATCTCATCCTCCTTTTCTCTCATCTACATTTTCCCCTTATATTCCCCATTGTCTCTCTGTGCATACTCTACATCCACTCTTCACTAAAAGGTTTTATTTACTGTATTTTTATGTTTTATGCATGATACAAAATACATTCCACAATTTATTGATCATTTAACCTGTGAATCTGAGTAGGAAATCATTATTTAATTAGTTGAATATTAAGAAAATCCTCGTGTTCGACCTTGATCCTCACCAATAATACCTCTTCTTAAGTTTACATTTGGGCTTTTTAAGCGAAAACTTGTGAATTCTAAGATTCTAAGAGATTTTATCCACAATTATTTGAGTTACCATATGCAAGACATTGGTAAAGGCTCACTAGAGAAGAATAGTGGAGTTTCCACATTAGAAATGAAATGTGGGTTTGGGGAAGATCCACGAGATAGGTGGGTTTGAAAAAAAAATGTCAGGAGAGGTAAAGGAAAAGATGAGAAAAAAATGGAACTTTCATGTAATTTTGAGAAAAGAACAATATTTAGACACTAAGTTCAAAACTCAAAGACCAAAAGTGTAATTTATCCTAAAACATTATTGAATTTTATTCTTGTTTCTCTCTCTTGTTTTCTCTTTTTCACTCTCTACTCTCCTTAATCCTGACTGAGCTTCCATGAAAACAATAAGCATCTTCTCCATTTCACTTTATCTCTTTTTCTCTCTCTTCTCTCTCTTTCTCCTCCTCACAGAACTTCCATGGAAATAGTAACATTCATCTCTCTTTCTATTTCCTCTTCACACCTTCTTCTCTATTGCTTCTCTCTTAACTTTCAGGCTCTCTTACCCCCTCCCCCATATTACCATTCCAAATCTGCTGAAACCGACCAGTTGGTCGGCTTCATGAAGCATCCCAAGACCCCCTCCCCCACCAACCAACCAAACTCAATTAAAAACCGATGCAGACCAACCAATTAACAACCAGCTATAATCATTTTATCATCGTCAATTAGTACATTGTACAAAGGCAATCACATGAATGATAAACAACCAAATGCAAACTAAATTTGTAATTCGTTGACCAATTTTCAAATACGGTATTATATACACTTTTCCATGTCAAGACAGCTCTATATTCTAACCATTATATCTATATGACTAAATGTAATCAGTAAAACATGTAAAAATATTTTTTTTCGCACATACTTATAAAGGCCTTAAAAGTGGGTAATCTTCAAGAAGTTCGCGCTCAGACAATGTGTCGTTCTCATTCTGTGGTGTCCACAAAACTTCAACAGCCTGCATGCAAGCGAATCAATTTTGAGACACAGAAAAAACAAACAAGAAGTGAAATACTACAATACCAACTTACCAATATTTTGCTGGAAGGGATGGATGCAAGTTTTTGCAAAGCTTCCTTCAAGTCCCCGCTGCCATTGATAGTGGGCAGCTTATGAACTCCCTCAGCAGCCACCAATATTGTTATCTATAATATTCAAGACATTGTGATCAAAAGGGAGAAAATTGAAAATCAAGGCCTTTTCTCTCTCATCTAATCAGATTATCATTTCAGCAAAACAAATGCATCTTTCATGAAGATTTGAGACAAAATTCAGTAATCAATAATTATCTTACTCCAAAATAACACCAAATTTTTTATTTACATTCAAGATGGTTTCAATTTTAATGGAGAACAGTACAACGTTTTGCAAATTTTCATTTAAATTAGAAATGCTAATGAACATTCTGGAGTGCAAAAGTGTCCAGCCAACATACAATTTTCAAAAACCTACTAAAAGTTGCAAGTAAAAGAATTGGTATAATTTATACTTTTAACATAGTGGGTAGTCCCACAATTAGTATAGTCCATAAAACATATGATCCTTTTCTCTTCCTGATTCTTCCGTAGAATTGTGGCCGAAAGAGGACCATTGTTGAGATTTTGTCCAGATCTTTACAGAAACAAAAAGCTTCATCGATAAATGAAATTATTGAGGTTAAAGAGTAAACAAACTTCCAGTCACCTATGGTAGATTACAAAGTCTTTACAGACTGCATCTTTGTAGGTAATAGTGAGGGAAGACTATGTCAGTTTGCCCATGGGTAACCACTCCTCTGGTATGTGCGTGGATTCTTGAAATCCCTGGCTCCATTGCCTTTTGGACCTCTATCACAGAAAAATGTTGAAAGAAGGCTGCATCAATGGGGCTGGACGAAATAATTTCATGAAACCACCCTCACCAACATACCTAAATATTTTCTTTTATCTATCTTTGACATCCCTACAAGGGTGGCAGACATGATATGAAAAGTTTCTACAGAAGTTTCCTGTGGGAAGATTCTAGAGACAAGAAAATGTCCCATCTCCTAAAATAGAATATAGATGTCTATTAGAGTCTTGAATTTTTTAGAACCCCCTTGAATGTCTTAAAACTATTTTTCCAACTTGTCGCATATATTTTGATTTACCTATAAAAAAGTTTGGCTGCACTCATTCACATACTTAGCCTTTTTCAATCAAAACTTGATCATAGAGCTACAAACGGCATTTTTTGGGGGTTATGCTTCAAATCAAGAGGGATATAAATGTTCTGATCCTATTAAAAAAAAAAAAAAAATTAATGTGAGTATCGATGAAAGAGAAACAGTTGGCTGAAGATGACACCTCTCCCTAGTTGCCTATTCACCCAAACAACCAACACTTTGGCATTTACAGGTTTATTTAGTCACGACTTTAAGAGGTGCAATCTACTTATGGTCGAAATAGTGTGTGGTCATTAGTGATATGAGTTCAAGTGGGCATTCTTTGTGGGTCTTCGTGTTTAGGTGAATGCTCTCTCCATCGTGCACGGTTGAGTTCGCAGCCTTTTGTGTTCAAGTTAGTGATGAAGTTTGTAACTTCTGTTGGAGTGAGTTGTTGTCATCAACGAGTTTTTCCTTCCCACATTAGATGGTCTGCTATTTCTGGCGTAGTCTATGGTGAAGTTACACCTCCAACACTATTGCTTGCCATCATCGGTCATCTATGGTCGAAGGTAGTTTCTCTTCTATTACAGGAAAAAGAACTATTAAATTGACCGATGCACTTTCTTTACAGTTTTTTCTTCATGTTTCTAAATTAGCCTGTAACTTTTTATCTGTCAGTAGACTTTGCTGAGATTCTAATGGTCTTGTCACCTCTTTTTAATCTTATTGTCTTTTAGCATCACAATTCAGGAAAGAGATTGCAAGAGCCAAGATCCTTGATGGTCTCTAATACTTTGGTAAAGGTTCTTTTACTAATAAAATAACTTAGGGTCTTAGTAGAATCAATTCTCTTTCGGTTCATAAACAAATCATACTTTGGTAACATAGGTTAGGACAACCCAGTTTTCTCTATCTTAAACATTTGTTTCGAAATTTGTTCCAAAATGTTGATTGATGCAGGTATAATGTGCATATCTTGTTTTCCGATTAAAGAACAAACGGTTCATATGCTAACTAAAGGCCTGTCACATGGCCAATTTATCAAACTTCTCAACAAGCTAGCTATGGAAGACATCTATAAACCAAGTAAAGAGAGGGTGCAGTATTTCCTTTATATTTTTGTAATGTTAGAGGTGTATTTTATGTATATATTCATCATTTATATCAGTACCATTTGTTTCCTTATTAGTAGTTGGCCTTTCTTCTATACAAGAAGACTACATATTTGATTCATTAGATAGAAGAAATAAAAACAATAAATTTCTTTTCAAATTCAAGTTAGTATCAGAGCAAAAGGTCTTATGTTTGAACCTTTGCAATGTCATTCACTCCCCATTTAATATTGGTTTCCACTCCTTAGGTCTTCTACAAATTTCAAACCCACAGATGAGGGAAAGTGCTAAACTAATGATATATTATTAAATTTACCTTCTCCCATCAATTTAAGCGTTTGGGCTCATTGGTGATTTAAGACAAAAGAACAAATATCTCCTCCCAAATGCACTGTGAAAAGGAAGCACTTTGGAGGAAGATCATAGCCATCAAATAAGCCAGGCTCCAAAATCATTTACTCCTGAAAGGACCCTAGTATAAAAAACATATTTACAACCACATCACCTTTAAGGTTGCAAACGAGATACATCTTTCTGGGATGATCTTTGGATTGATCAACAGCCCCTAAAAGAAGTCTTCCAATCTATCAGAAAAAGTGTAAGAATGAAGCATCTATAAGTGATACCTGGAACATCCAAGACAGTGGTTGGAACCTAAACTTCAGAAGAAACCTCAGTAATCTAGAAGTTGACGACTGGATTATTCTCTAATGAGTGTGCTATCTTCAATTCACTTAACCAAATCCAATCTCTTGGCATTGCCATTTGGATAAAGAACCTTTCTCCTCCAAATCCTTGATGAATAATTTTGCTTCAAATGGGATTAAAGGGATGGTGGCTCTTTAACGTACTATTTGGAAAGGGGGGATGCTCAGAAAAAGGTGAAATTCTTCCTTTGGGAGCGTAAGCACACATGATAAACTACAAAGAAAGATCCCAGGACCTTGCCTTTCACCCAGCTTCTGTTCAATGCGCAAAAGAGATGCAGGGACACTTATCCATCTCTTCAGTAATTTCACCTTTAGCACTACCTTTTGGAACTATATTTCTAATGTGCTTGGATGGTCACTGATTCTTCCAGGGGAGGACACTCACCCGGCTCTTATCTTCACCGATCATCTATTTACAAAGGAAAAGAAATACCCTTTTTTACTTCACCAAAGCCTTCAACTGGTCTATATGGCTTGAGACAAACCATCACCCCAGTTGTAATTACCACCTCACTTTTCTCCTAGAAAACACAGACATTTTAGTTTGTTTAGCATGTTCGTGCCAAAGACTCCCGTAGTTGGACACTTATCGGACACTTGTTACCACAATAGTGGTACAAAGTTAACATAGGTCCAACATTTGCTAGACGTATTAGGCCTTTAAATATCTTCATTTAGGAAAAGAAATGTCTTATTTTATTCCTCAATTCTCCAAGTTTTGATGTCACGATTCAATAAATAAGTAAAATTTACCCATCAATATGACCATATATTAGAACTATTCTAACAAATTAAGGAAAAATATTCACCTCAAGAATAAGACCCTTGTTTGGCATACTAAATAGACACGTAGTACTATATGAAAAAAATAATAACCTTTTAGAGTGAAATATATCAAACTCATTTTCTTAGCATATAAATGCATGAACTTATGGACTTTAAATTTTCTTATATAATAATTATAATTTTTAAAAAAGAAAATTGTTTACTAATAAAAAACATATCTTTGTTGGTTTATGTCCTAGATTTTCAAAAAATGACGTGCCACTGCATCCATGTCATGTTGTATCAGTGCTTCTTAGCTTCTCTCTACACAACCCGGTAGAGGTTTTTTGCAACTTCCCCTTACATGGGTTTGGCTTTTTGTGGAAGAAATAAATAATAAATAACAATATAAAACCTCTAGACATAAGCATGGACTCATTTTTATGAAGAAAAATTAGTATAACCTTGATATTAGATATTCTAATGAGAGTTTTGCATATGTTTGTTTACGAGTTTTTTTTTCCTGGACAGAGACAGTACATTCTCTAAATTCTGTATATGTATGTATTAGTATACAACATACGCAGAAATTTTGTTGTGTTTGATGTATAATGAATTTATTTCCTAATAAAATAAACAAATATTTGTAGTCTTTTAGAGGAATTAAGTAATACTAAATATACAACCAAGTAATGTAACACTCCCGTCCAAATTCTAAAATATTTGTCCCAGAAGAAACAGAACATCATATTTTTCTTTAAAATGAGTGGTTCTCCAATATTAAGACACTCACAATTCTCACCAAAATCAAGGGAATAAATATACACGAAGAACATGCTCTAGATCAGGAAATCAAGAAAAATCAAGACAGAAATTAATGCAGGATAGTAGTATATATTGCATAGAACTCAAACCCCAGAGAAACTAACCACAATGTACTCATTGCTAAATCCACTTGCCCTCTGGCTGCTTGTGCTCTGTCTTTTGATACTATTCACATTGACAAGAGTTTCCTCATCAAATTTCCCTCGCTCTTCAATTGATAATTTATTGAATCGTTTCTCTCCATCTTCTATACTACGCTTCACATCCATCTAAGTTTTTCAGAACAGAGTGTAAGCTTCCTACTAACTACAGCTAGTAATCAATGTACGAAATAATTCAAAGAAAGATGCGACAATAATCATGCACACAAAAATAAAATACACAAAAATAATAAAATATTAAAATAATAAAAAATAAATAAATAATATCAGAAGAAACTTTGGCACGACACTATCATGTCGCAAAATGGGTAAGGCTATGTACTCCACTGTTTAAGAGCATATGATACCAAAGTCCACCCCACTAATCCAAAGGAGACTACGAAAGTTCACACGTTCAAATTCCATTTCTAGGATATATCAAAAGTTTTCTTCTATCAAGCTTTTCAGCCGGAGGTAGACCTGAAAGGAGGGCTACATTTCCCATCCACAGCTTCGTGCTGTAACCTATGGTGCTGACCCGGGGACTAAATTACACATAACCAACTCATCAGTTTCGAGGGCTAATTTGGGTGAGGAAAGGATCAAGAGAAAGGATTCTTCTTTTTAATGTATAAAAAAAACAAGATATTCGTCCTAAGCCAAACTCTTAAATCTCTGATTGACCCAAAAACTTAAGTTGATGGGTTATAGTAAATTTAAGAGCTTTCTACACATATAGCCCAAATAAATAGGGCTAGTTATACAATTGTCTAAACTTTCCTGATTTTTTACACGAATAGCCCAATAGGCTATTATTTTACATAAAATATATTTGAAAGCAAGATTCGGTAAGAAGTTTCAAAGAAGAAATAAAGTATATTTATATACAATATATTTGAATTTTCTAAACATAAACCAAGGTATACTTGATAACTGCATGAACAAAGACAAATTGTACAATAAATCGTCTTATATACTAAACAATATATGCGATGTATATGTACATTTTTCAGAATATTTGTAACACACTAAAAAGAAATATGGTATATGTGATGTATATTTACATTTTCCAGTATATTACCAATATATTCAACATTTGAGATCTATCGATTTTCGGCTAAGACTATGAAAGAAAATAAACGAAATCTCCAAAAATGAAGAAAATATTAATTTGAAATATCCTACATTAAATGAATATCAACCGAAATTAATAAATAACAAAAACAAAGTCAAAATTCAAAAATGATGTTAATAAGAAAAGAATTAAACATTTCGAAAAATTTATTGATGAGAGATTATGTAATTCATGATATTTCAAAACATAACATCCTTATATAATTAATAATAAATCCACAAATGATATTTTTTTTATTTTAAAATATTATGAAATTAAAATATGAGAGAGAATCTATCAAAAGGTTAAAAATGTCCCAAAATGTTGGTAAAATCTAGTTATGAAATATTACTAAATTTAGGATATTTGTGAAATATTAGTAATGTAATAGGCTAATTCCCTAAATCTTTCTTAATTAATTATATCAACATTTTAACGATCCCCCTTACTTTGTGGGATTAAAATGTGTAAAAGACTTGCCAACAAGTAGAAATCAATATTAATTGGGAGGAAATGACATTAGTGGGTTTTGAACATAGGGCCTCCGACTCTGGTACCATGTTAAATCAATGATTGACCCGAAAGCTTAAATGGGTGGACGATGATAAATTTACTTATCAACGCTTTAACACAAACAAAGAAGGATCTAAAGGACAAAGGAATCTGATGCTAACCCATTCTGAAAGAACTAAAAAGGGACGAAAGAAAAGCCCATCAGTCTAGGTTACTTGGAAAGCTGGCAATGGTTTGGGTATGAGCTTCTGGAATGACTTGTGGCTTGCCTATGACTCTCTGAAAACCCGATTTCCCTCATTATAGAATATCTCTTAGAAGATTGATGCATCTGTCGAATCAATCAGTTTCTTGGAACTTCCGTCCTAGAAGAAATTTATGGAGGTGTAAATTGAAGTTTGGGCTTGCCTCTCCCATGCCTTCAAATCAACCAAACTCACTTATTTGCCTGATAGTTTTTTTTCTAAAGGAAACAAACTTTTCATTGATATAATGAAAAGAGATTAATGCTCTAAAATATAAGACTTCCAAAGGAAAAAAAAAGTAGAATAGAAGAGACAATCACAAAAGATGAAGAGTACAAGCCTAATAAGACAAAAAACCTACAACTAAGAGGCACCAAACACTTGGAAAGAGAGACCCCTACAAGAAGCTAAGAGACCAACCAAACAAAAAAAAAAAAACAAAGAGACCAACACAGCCAAACACCACAACACAAAAATGATAACAATGTACCGCGATAGGCCAAAAACTCTAAAAATTATTTGCTTAATAGTTGGAGCTGGAATTTAAAGAGCCTATTCTACCAAATCTCGTTCCATCTCCTTAACTTCCAGGGTGATTTGAACAGCAAAGATCTCTATATATTCATATGGAAAGGAATATACCTCAATAAGATAAAGTTTTTATATGAGAATTATAAAACAATAAAATAAAAAATAATAATAATAATAAAATTAAAAAAAAAAAAAAAAAAAAAAAAAAAAAAAAAAAGCCAATTGGTTACTAACTCTTATTTGAGCGATTTGTGAACTTTATACCAACTTTTGACCATATTCAAGATAAGTTTTCTGTTCTCTCTCTCTCTCTATATATATATATAAAGCAGATTACATGATAATGGTCGAAAACAACCTGAGATAAGGCCTCTTGGCTAAAGGAAGATATTGGCTTTTCCCATGAGAATGAAAAGTGTATCCAATGCATAGCACTCAACTTACTCTCTCAAATGTAAGGAAACCAGAACATGATTGTGCTTTAGCAAGGTATCCACCACCCCAATTCAAGTTGACTTTTGTTCTAAATATCTATTTTCGCTCTTCTCCAATATTTCTATAATACAAACCATTTGTTCATAAGGCAGTAATTCTTTTTAAATAAAATGCACCATGGGGGGAACGGACGGAGATTGAGAGAGAAGGGATAGTGCAAATTATTCATTAACATTTTCTTGCTATTAGGTAAAGTTTAGAATAACTATTCAAAGATTCAACTCATCTAGCTATTCTTGTAGTAAAGGTGTCTGTAGTCTATTCAGTTTCTTGTGTATTACGTTCACTTATTGAAGTATCTTAATTATTTTACATTCCCCTGGCTTATTCAACCTGTTTTATTCACAGACATTCATGGACAATCAGCATTGTATCCAGCAACCCTTGGAAAACAATTAATATGCATTCTGTGCAGCTAAATCAGGTAGTCTCCAAGGAGATAGTGGGACTTACAGATGAATAACCTGAAATGCAATAATCAGGATGTCGAAGCAGTGCTAGAATTGTTTCTGCAACCCAAAGATGAAAGCAAAATCACATGGAGAATAAATTACTTTGACCATGAAACAAAAGAGCATGGTGATTGCAACTTAAGGAAATCTCCACAAACGCATTCTGGAAAAGTTCTAAAGACAATTTCAAAAACAAATAACAATATCAACTTAGAACGTTCATTCTATGGCACATGCTGGAAACTTCTTATTGTTTACTTTTTTGGGTAAGAAATGATGGAAACAATTTCAGAAAACATAAGACAGAATCATTGGCTAATAGGGTTTTTCATATTTCTAAATACCTTCTCATACAGGACTAACAAGACAGTTTACTGTTTTTCTTATGAAAGGAAATAGAAAGTGAGGTAATTAATTCCAAAAGAAGAAGAAATCCATGGTTTACCAGTTAAAACATAGCTCAAGCCCTCAGGGGTTGATGTGTCGGCACTTTCAGCAATTCTATTTAGATCTCTTTGGAGTCCCCGGCCCATGCCCAACAGCCCAACCTAGGGAGAGAGAGAGAGTTACATCATGATTTTGGAATGATGACACTATCGTGGAAAATTTTCCATACAGCAAATTGTAACTCTACAATACATTTATTTATCCTACAAGATAATCAATTCTTCATGGCTACCAAAATTAAACTTTCTAAAGTGCATTCAATGTACCAATACTTTATTACATTTGTTTCTCCAATCATGAAACTAAACTTCATAGCCTTTATTTTTTTTCCCCTTTGCATTGTAGGAAACCAAAGGAACCTTCCATTAAAATAATTTTTAAGAAACCACAAAAGTGAAACGGAAATTACAAAATCTCTTCCAGTTATGAAAAAAAAAAAAAAAGATGGTCAATCTATGATTAGTTAAGGAAATGGGGGTCTCAACATCTTTGAAGGCTCTATCTTTTCAACAATAAACACCCCCAGTCCTGAAGAAAATATAAAAATAGCAACGTGATAGTGTTGAGGATCCCACATTGGAAAAATCAAGGGACTTCACAAATTTTATCAACAATTTTTTATCTCTAGTCGACTTCTCAATGGGATTCGAACCCATATGAAGTTATGATCATCTATCAAAGAAAAAAGAACAAAGAGATCTTGTAGGATTCCCGAGAAATTCTTCGATTTCTTCCACAATGGATTATTATTCATCTGCTTCTCAAATCTCATGTTCTGTGAATACGGAATAGTCAGGACATTGAGAAATATCCAGAAAAGCATTTAGGAAAACGGTCTTATTCTATCTCTGTTCGTTCCATTATGGACTACTACTCCTATTGCCAATTGGTTTTGAGATAGAACTCTATGTTATCTAAATATGTTATTAGAGCCTATAAAGCCTCACATGGGTATTCATTTCAGAAACAAAAATTGAGATCTGATCCAAGAATGGTGAGCCCAAAGAGGCACAATCTTAAGAGAGCAGGTTGAGAATCCCACATTATAAAAATGAAGGGATATCACAATCTTTATAAGATACATGAGCTACTCCCCTTATTGTCAATTGGTTTTGAAAACTTCATGTTATCAAATTGATAGCATGACCAGACCTCAAAATCTTCCTCTTCTTTTTAAAAGAATGACCTCCATGAGCACAGGGATGAGGGCATTAAAGTTAGCTGGTAGAGGTGGGATCTTTTCTTAGATTCTGCCAGAAAATAGAATTGGAAGAAAGATGAGATTGAGTCTCATTATCTTCTTTGAACAAAGATTGGAGAGAGAACCATATCTATACAAGGATGTTTATTCTGAATCCCTATTTTACAATCTGATAACTTTAGAAAATCGTTCAAGTTCTTGAGATTTCAATTTATGGGAGCTCAAACAGTCACGTATCCTCATTTTTTTGTTCAATAAGATAAGAAACATGACACTTTCCATTTAAAAGGAAGGGAATAACACATCCAAGTGGGTAGTGTAGTTAAAATTTTGTCTAATGCACTCCAAATAGAGGCTATGTTAGGTAAATCCTCAAAGAGTATAAATATCTTTTCACTACTATTTTTGTCGAAAAGCATATGGTTTCTCGTCCAAATGGCACGAGAGGGATATAACTGCATTTCTACCAAGAATTCTACTTTTATCAGTAAACTACCTTCTTAGGACAGAAAGAGCTTTTACTTCCTTCTTAGCTTTTTTCCCATACCCATCTGCTTCTTGAATTTCCTCTGAAGGATTAACTACAACCATTATACCATCACTCCCGTTCTTCACTTCCTCAAAAGCCAAGATCGCCTCCACCTCTAAACTAATAAAGGATCCTCCTTTCCCTGGAAACACATCTGATACTCCTCAGGGATCTCTCTATTAAGCATGGCCCCTTTTCCTCTTCCTCTTGGTCCAAGTGCGAACTTTCTTGACTAGAAATTGATACCTCAAAGAGCATGTCCCTTTCTTCATCCAGCTTTTCTATTCTATCACAAATTATGTTGGAGAGATCAACCGTAGCTCCAGCCAGAACCATTTTCTAAATATTCCACAAACATGACCAATTTACCCTTTCCTTCTTTCGTCTACTTTTTAATTTTGGAGCGCAAATCTGGATAGTTCAAGTGTAAGGACCACCAATACACTGTATTTTCTAAGATACCTGTGACCCCGTGGAATTCAAGAGAAGGCTACAATCAAAAAAGCGTCGCCTCAAGTTAAAGGTCTCAGGCATGTAACACATTTACGCTAGGTATAATCAATACACCATTCAGCATAACTTAGTACTTGAATACAACAAGGAAGAATGATTGTGAGGGCTAAGTAAACTCGTCATTATTGCTTTCTTTTATTTGTGACTAGGGAAACTTGTTGGCCCTGTTGTTTATTAATAATCAAGCCAACCATATCCATTGCATCAAATCCTACTTTTCACAAATGAACAAAACGCATTGAAATAGACTGTCATTTTTTTCACGACAAAATTACTGATGGATTTCTCAAGCTATTACATGTTTGATTGTCTTCTCAATTGGCTTATATGTTCACCAAGGCATTACCATCCTCTGTTTTATGCTTTGTTTTGGGCAAGTTGGGCAATATTGACATCCATGTTCCAACCTGCGGGAGAGTATTGATATAGTAAATTTGTTGGACCTATCTTCTTCAGCTGTATTTATTACTTAAATCTGTTAGTGGCGGTTTTTAGTTTTAGATATTGTGTGTTGTAAGATACTATCAATGGAAGATTTCTCCTCATTTCACGCGTGTTACTTCTAAAGATGAATGAGAGTAAACAGTAACACGAGAACACAAATATGAGAACAGAGAGAGAGAGTGGTTTATCATACTTGAAGTTTAAGTACGCTAGTTTTTTCAGAAGCAGTAAGAACACTACTGTCGGAACGATCAGAGAGAAATCCCGAGACCAAAAGAAACGCCGCGAAACCCGCCAATATGAAGACGAAACTCGAGCCAGCACCGACTCCGACCCCAACTGCCGGCCCAACATAAATCCCGCCGCCGCCAAATACCGACGGAGAACTGTACGGTGCAGAATACGAAAACCCCGAACTCATCCTCGGAGTCGAGTAGCTCCTCGAAGACGAGGACGAGCGAGACGAAAACGAACTTCCTCCAACTCGTCCACCAGAAGCGGCCAATGCAGAATTAGGATCATACATCAACAGCAATCCCAACAACACCGCAGCAATTGCAGGCTTCCGCAACGCCTTGAGGGCATTCATAATCGAAATCCCAATTACCTCCATTGGGCTTTTGGGTTTATCTCCATTAACCAATTCCGCCGAACTAGATTGCGCAATCGAAGTCGTTGAACTCTTCCCTTTCTCGGCAAAGAAGCACCTAACACCGGATTTGACAGAGCTAGAATCTTGTATTCTCAAATTTCTGGTTAAGATAAAGGGTCTGTAGAGATGATAACGACCACTTGTTGATGGAGAAGGAGAGGGGGGGAAATGAACTGGGAATTTTTTGTTCCATTTCAATGGATGGGGTTCGAGCAAGGAAGCTGAAACCATGGATTTTGGAGAATTCAAACTGGAATTTTGAGGAATTCGGAAGAGAAGATAAATGGATTGGAGAATTTTATTTTTATTTTTTTCTCTCTCTCTCTTTTTTCCAATTAATTTTGGTGGGAACGATTAGTTTTCTTTTCCTGGAGGATTTGTGTATGTTGTTGTGGTTGTGGGAACGGCCAGGGTGTGAAGTGATGACGTGGCAGATATTTGTGATCCTCGTCGTTAACGTGGAATGCCCTTCTCTCCAACCGGTTTTTAAAAAAATAAACCTAGTTAAAAATGCATACGCCATCCAACGTCGTTAATCTCGTAAGTTTGAATAATTAATGTAATATTTTGTTTATTTATTTTAAATATTAAATCTTTCGACAACAATTGGGGAGCGGATCCTCCGATGTATTCTATAGTGAATATTGGTTGTCTCGAATAGCTTCAAGTCTATGGTAGAAAATTAGATTCATATATATATTTTCATATTCATTAAGTTAAATAAATATGTATTTGACCAACAATTCGAATTCTATTTCTAAAAACTATTTTTTGAATTATGTGATCCAAATAATGTAAATTTTGAAAACAACATTTTTATGTTTTCATTATATCTAGATTTTAAATTTTAAAGTATATAATTATATTAAATAAAGATAAAAACACTTAGAACTGTAATATATTATATTATAAACTCAATTCATTTTTTGAAAATTAAAATATGTATTATGTAATGTATTATAAATTATATAATACGACAAAAATAATTAAACAAAAAAATTAACATAAAACATGTTCATAAATAAATTAATAATAGTTTGTTGCCAATCTAATATTTAGTAGGTAACTTCAACAAGTTTTATAATTTATAAATATGATATCAATCACATTTTAAAAAATTGTTTAAATTAGAATATTGTTCTGCATCTGCTACTAAACACATATCTAAAAACATGAAATACAACTTTGTTTTCATTGACTTTCTTATTTTCAGATTCTCTACCAAATATGTCCTAAGGTTTTTTATCGCCAACTTCGCCTAGTAAGTGTTGATACCCACACCAAAGATCTTTTAGGTAACATTCCGGAATCTACCTAAATTTAAATTAATTCGTGGGATTATTCGTTTCTTTTAATTTAAGGCCAAAGTTTAGGCAACTACATAATTTGTTGGTGGTTTGATTTTTTTTTTTTTTTTTTTTTTTGAAAAAAAGGAAAATTGGGGGTTGTTATATTTATTTATTTCTTTTTTTATTTTGTTTTGTCTTTCCTTAAAAGGAATTAGGGTTAAGGGTTTGGTTATTAAAAGAGGACCTCGGGATCCGTGCAGTAAAGAAAAAAAAAGAGAAAAAGGGGAATCTTCTTCTTCTTCTTCTCCTAGCGAGCCTCCCTCTCCAAGCCCTCTTCTCTCAACCGGTTTTGTTCTTCCAGCTACTCGAGGAGCCCACCATCTAGCCGTAGCCGTCGTCGATCGCGCACCAAGAGGCGTCGTCATTCGTCGTCAACCCGAAGCCACATTCATCTAGCCGCCACCAACGCCACGCGTCCCTACTTCAGTTTGCCGTTTTAGACTTGTGCCGACTGCCTCCATCGACCTCAATCAGGTCCGCTGTCGCCATAAAGACGTGAGCCACGCCATCTGCAGTCGTCCTCAGCTGCATCCTACCGTCGTCGTCAAGGCTGTCGACACCTGCGGCAGTGGTCGTCCGTACAGCATCGAGCTTGCTCATGTGGCCTCTGTTCACGTATTGTAGGGTAAGAACTTGGTTGTTTTGGTCAGTTCTTTTGAGGTTTCTTGAAAGATCTTGGCTATTTAGTGAAATCTTGACTTGACGTTTGGTCCAATGTTGAATCAGGAGACTAAAGTGGAGGTTCTAAGGCGTTGTAGCAGCCGCCAAAGCCTTCATTGGTTATTTTTGGTTATTTTTGGCAAGTTTTGGAGGTAAGTTGTATGAGGATCGCTGAATTAATTTGTTTGAATTTTGGGGATTCACCCCACAAATTGAACTGTGTGTTTGTGGTTGGTGTCAGGGGCTTTGACTCAAGCCTTTCCTAATTTAGGAGGGAGTTTTAGCTATTTGATTTCTTTTGCGTGGGCCTAAACCCAAGGTAAGCGATTTACTGACGGTTTGCCCGCAAACTTAAGCATGCGTACCACTAGTTCTAATTGGAATGTAATATTTTTATATATCTGTATATGAATGGATGAATGGTGAACGATTATGTAGTCTTAGCATGATTTATGACGTTGGATGAATGCTTATGTCTGTAAGAGATTGCATGAGATTGCAGTGACTGTTAGTGTTTCCATTGGGCTATGTACACCGCATGCCGTGAGCCTTCGGGCCCACACCCTATGCTTATGTACGGTGTCCTTTTGGGACCACCACTTATGTTTATGTTAGTACCCACCGAGGTCACTACTTATGAAAGCGTGCCTTCGGGTTCGCCCCTTATGTTTATGCCTATGCCTCTGCTTATGCCTACGATGCCATTGTGCACTTGTGTCCCAATGGGAAGGCTAACATATCACTGAGTGGGCCCAGTAATGGGTCGCTTACTGAGTATATTTTTATACTCATCCTTTTCCTTTCATATTTTTTTCAGGTAAGGGCAAAGATAGACTGGCGCATGACAAGAGAGATCCGTGACCTGGCCATTTAGATGAACTATTACTTCTGCACTTAGGTTTCATGTCTAGTGTTTGGTTTAGGAGTCAGGCATTTTAAATCTTATGAAATATTCCTTGATTTTATTTATTGATTTATTTAATTGTTATTTATTTTAAAGTTGGGTTAGGGGTACTTCGAACGGTATTTTCAGGATTTCTCTTCTTTATTTATTTGAGCTTTATTTAATGAAATAAAAATTTTATCTCTTTTATTTAATTATTCTTCGAGAAATGTATTGGCAAGCCTATGCATGTATAGAGTAGCGTCCTAGAAACATACTAGAAATTTCGGTCGTTACAGTTGGTATCAGAACCTAAGTTTTAGGTTCTGTGGACTAACTTACATCGTGTGTCCAAACTGTTCCTTATGGCTACAAATGGATCTCTCGTCATCGCCAAGTATGTCGTTTAAAGTTCTTTAGGGAATTATGTATGAAACCTTACCTATTGTGTAGTTGTTCGATGGTTTACCTTACTAGCGTTTATTAAAGTGTTAGGTGTGGTTATCAAGTATGGCACCACGAACTAGACGAAGGGACAGTCGAGGTAAGAAAGTAGTTGGAGAGCAAGACCCTGAAATACAAGACTTTGAGGTGTAGAGCCAAGAAGTGTGGGACTCGCCACCTCGTGACCCTTCGAGTATAGGACCATGGCTGTAGCTATTGGAAATGTCATACACAGGCCATAGTAGAGCAGCTAAGGGATATGGTGGCTGAGCAGATAGCTCAGCACACACAGTCACAGCAAGTGCCATCCTCGTCGGTCCCGTTACCACAAGTTCAGAATCAAAATAAGGCTCTGAACCAGACTATGGCCGGCCCTTCCTTGGAGGTCGGATATCTACAGAACTTCAAGAAGTATGATTCCCCGATGTTTAATGTGTCCCTAAAAGACCCCACAAACGTAGAGTTGTGGTTGTCCACTATGGAGGGGATTTTTCAGTACATGAGGTGTCCAGAGGAGCAGAAGCTGCAGTGTGCTACTTTTGTTCTCATCGATAATGCCAAGCGCTGGTGGCGCTCAGCTGAGAGAATGATAGAAGCCAGTGGGGGCCAAGCCACATGGGACCAGTTCAAAGAGCGATTTTACGAGAAGTACTTTTCTGCTCACGTGAGGTACAACAAGCAGGCTAAGTTTATGAATCTAAAGAAGGGGACCATGACAGTAGAGGAGTATGAGGATGAGTTTGACAGGTTGTCTTGCTTCACCCCTGATCTGGTGTCTACGGAAGCAAAAAGGGCTAAAATATTTGTGCAAGGACTTCAGGATGGGGTGTGAGGTATTGTGCAAGCTCTGGAGCCTCCCACCTACGCCGCAGCATTCCAAGTGGCAGCACATGTGGATTGTCCTTCAGGGATAGATTTCCTGAAGTCCTTGACGGAGGAACCTACCCTGGGCTAGAAAAGGAAAGCTAAGCAGAAAGCTCTAAGACCTCCGCAGAAGGTTCAGAGTATAGACAGAACGCTAGGGCACGTCCAACGACAAGCTACTATTTTAGGAGGAGTTTGGAGGGAAATACCGATGTGTAAGTCGTGTGGGAAGCGTCATTGGGACGCTGTCTGATTGGCATGGGGACTTTTTCAGATGTAAGCAGGCAGGGCATACGGCGGACCAATGCCCTAGTAGTGGTTCCGGAAGTGCAGGGGGTCAGCCCCCGAATTCGCATTAGGGTACTTCAAATCGATAGCAACAGCAGGGTCGGGTCTATGCCACTAGTCGTCGGGAAGTTGAGCATTCGGGAACAGTAGTGACAGGTACGCTCCCAATCTTGGGGCACTATGCCTTGGCATTATTTGACTCTGGCTCGTCTCACTCTTTCATTTCATCGTTGTTCGTAAAGCATGTTATGCTAGTTTTAGAACCCTTGGGTTATGTTTTATCAATATCTACATCGTTAAGAGAAATTATGATAGCAAGTGAAAAGATAAAAGCGTGTCAGTTAGAAATAGCGAATCGCACCCTTGATGTGACTCTAATAGTGTTAAACATGCGTGACTTTGATGTAATTCTGGGCATGGATTGGTTGGCTACCAACCATGCTAGCATAGACTGTTCTCGTAAGGAGGTGATTTTTAACCCCCCTAAGAAAGCCAGTTTTAAGTTCAAGAGGGTCGAAACGGTAGTTTTGCCCAAGGTGATTTCAGCAGTAAAGGTCAAGAGGTTGATTAACCAAGGTGTCTGGAGTATCGTGGCTAGCGTAGTTGACACAATTGCTCTAACCTCTGAGCCAGTTGGGAGAGATTATCCCGATGTGTTTCTAGAAGAACTTCCAAGGTTGCCTCCACCAAGGGAGATTGATTTTGCGATCGAGCTGGAGTCGGGCACTATTCCCATATCTAAAGCTCCGTACAGAATGGCTCTGGCCGAATTGAAAGAACTGAGGGTCCAGTTGCAGGAACTGCTTGATAAGAGGTTCATACTGTCACACCCCGCCCCAGACCACCTTCTTAGCCTGAGAAAAGGCGTGACTGCAGCAGTTATCAACCCTTTGGTTGACACTTACTGCCTAATAACTCTTGCGAAATAACTCTGATACCAAGATATAACTCATATACAGCGGAATGTCTTTAGGCCAAAAATTTATTAATTCAGAAACATAACATGTTTAGTGTAATTACAACACTAGATTCACAAGTCCCAAAGCCCAAAAACCCTAGTCCCTATATAAACAACGGAAACATGTGTACAATATTTACAGTAACCACCTAACAGACGGGTTACAATATCTTTATCCTTTAGTGGCGGAGCAGATGCAGAGCTATCTTCTGAGGATTTGACCGCTACCTGGGGGAAAGGAAAACATTTGAAAATGGGATGAGCTTGCTAGCCCAATGAGTGACTTAAGAAAGTTAACTGATTCTCATGCAAAAATCTCAATAAAGAGTTTAACTGAAATATAAGCTTTCTACAGTACCTTGTACTGCAGTATAAACATTTTCCAAGCATAAAGCATATAAAGCTGTTTTAATCATAAAACATTAAAATTGTTTCTTTGTTGAAAATAACCGTACTATGGTTAAAAATAATCCCAACACCAACTGCTAGTCAAGAGAGAACCCTTTTCCTCAATCTCTGACTCTAACTACCTGCGTGCATGTGGCCATACTAAGTACTGTCATACCTTAGGTACTTCTGCTCAGATACTTTCTCAAATGTCCTTCAGTATCGAGCTGCTAGGATACCTTCTCAAATGTCCTTCGGTATCAAGTTGGTCTGGTACCTTCTCAAACGTCCTTCAGTACCAAGTTGGTTACATACCTTCTCAAATGTCCTTTGGTATCTAGTTGGGTGGATACCTTCTTAAATGTCCTTCGGTATCACGTTTTAAGTAAAACTAGTCATAAATGACTTTCTCTTTAAAGCATGTAAAGTAGAACACATATAAAAACATGGCTTTCAAGATACTAATGCACGCTGAGTATATTTAACACATATAAATAGTTTTTCAACAAACTTTCCACACATGCATGCGTTTAAAACATAACTCATGGTTTGCTTGGAAATCACTTTGTAAAACTAGTTGGCATGAGAATAATCTTCTTTAAAACATGCTTTCTTTAAAACATTGTAAATCAATAATTTTAGTCAAATGTTTTAGTTACTCACCTCGATCGCTTAGGAACTTTTCACTCTAGAAGTTCCTTGTTTACCACGGGCTCCCTTTTCACCCCTAGAATCTGGATTCAATTTACAACTCAAATTACTCATAGTTCTAAGCCTTAATTTGAGATACTTCCTTCTACAAACATGTTCTAAAATATCTCAGAAAGCTTACCCTAAACTTTGAGCTTAGAAATCCTCATGGTTTTGCCGTAATCTCAAAATCTTCAAGACTGGCTCTAAGCTTACCTGATAGCCTGACCCTTCTGTCTTCTTCTCAGTTTCCAGCCTGATCCCTTAGAGATTTTTTTTCGGCAGCCCTACCCTAAAACTAGACTTTCAGAGCTTTTAGGTGGCTTTGGAATCACTCCAAATGCATGAGTATATTGGGAGAAATCCTCGTCCCAAATTGATGCTGTTTTTCAGACTTCACTGTCCACTGCGTCCTCTTTGAAGTTCTATGATCAACGCATGGATTTTGCTCTCAACGCAAAGTTTACTCAACTTTCTCACTCTTTTTAATGTCTTTTTTAATTGTGATCTGAAAATGAAGTCCTTTTCCCTATTTATGCGTCCAAATACTCTCTAAGGTCGACACCTCCTACTTGGTTGCATGTCCAAGTGTTTTCTCCTCACACTAACAACACAACCTTTAATACACGCAATTCTAAGTGTCCTTCTCCTACGTAGCCAACGCATGGGCTTCAAATTGCATGTCCTCTTATGCAACCACCTCAATTCCTTAAGGCTTAAGGTTTCCTCTCAAGAAGACACATGTTTGATGACGTCCTCTATGTGAGCTCATCTTTCATATGCGTCCACAAATCCTTGGATGTTCAACGCATAGTCCATAATCAACACATAGCAAGCCAACTCACTTAGTCACCGCAAGTCCTAACCAACGCAAGAGCCAACCAACACCAACGCATAGGATGGTCGCTCGTCCTCGACGCATGGCTCACTAGGTATCACCACAAGGCTCGCTCGGCATGGGATCATAGCGCTTGGCATAAGCGCTGGTCACCGACGCATGGGTGTGTGCCATAGGCGCTGGGCATCGATCACAGGGCTCGCTCGGCCACATGGGCGCTTGGCAGGGCGCTCGATGCATGGCAGGGATGCTCAATGCATGGTCGCTCGGCGGGGCACTCGATGCATGGCAAGGATGCTCGATGCATGGCCGCTCGGCAGGGCGCTCGACGCATAGGCTGGGGTGCTCGATGCATGGCCTCTAGGCAGGGCACTCGACGCATAGGCTGAGCGCTTGGCAGAGGCACTCGACGCATGGACGCTTGGCTAGGCGCTGCGCATCGACGCATACCACCCTTCCAATGCATGCCTTGCTTTGTGCCATCCAACCTTCCAATGCATCACTTCAATTTTCCTTCCTTCAGCCGCATACCACCACCAACGCATCCATCACCACCCTTACAACGCATCTATCACACAAGTTTTATACTTAGCCAAATTTTCCAAGTTTTTCCCCAAAAGTCAAGCTTCCAAATTTCCTCTTTTCTCTACCTTTATACACCAGTTTCCACATCAACTTACTCACAACACTGATCTCACTAGGGAACATAATCAAGTAGAGAAATTAGGATTCGGGGTTCACACATATGACCTAATGTTTCTCCGTGGAATGCACCAGTGTTGTTTGTGAAGAAAAATGATGTATCGTTACGCTTATCCATAGACTACAGGGAGTTGAATAAGGTGGCCATCAAGAACAAGTACCTGCTTCCTAGGATCAATGACCTGTTTGACCAGCTACATGGTGCTACTGTATTTTCCAAGATTGACCTACGGTCAGGTTACCATCAACTGAGGATAAGGGATAATGATATCCCGAAGACTGTGTTCTTATCCCGATACGGACATTACAAGTTCATTGTAATGTCTTTTGGTCTGACCAATGCTTCAGCGTTATTCATGGATTTGATGAATAGGGTGTTTAGGGATTTCCTGGACACATTTGTAATTGTTTTCATTGATGACATCTTGGTCTATTCTAAGACAGAGGCGGAACACGAGGAACATCTTCGTAAAGTCCTAGGAACGCTAAGGGAAAACAAATTGTATGCAAAGTTTTCTAAGTGCGAGTTCTGGCTACGAAAGGTGTCCTTTCTTGGGCATATGGTGTCGAAGGAGGGGGTTTCAGTGGATCCAACTAAGATTGAGGCCGTTACAAATTGGCTCCGCCCTACAACGGTCAGCGAGGTGCGTAGTTTCCTGGGGTTGGCTAGGTACTATCGTAGGTTTGTAGATAATTTCTCTAGCATGGCCACACCGTTGACTCGGCTAACCAGGAGCTTCGTTTGTTTGAAGAAAAGCTTGTGAGGACATTTTTCAGGACCTCAAGCAGAGGTTGGTTTCAGCACCGGTTCTCACAGTACCAGATGGCTCCGAGAATTTCATGATCTACAGTGATGCTTCTAAAAAGGGTTTAGGTTGTGTGCTTATGCAGCATGGTAGAGTGGTCGCCTATGCCTTCCGCCAATTGAAAAACCATGAGTGAAACTAAAGGAAATCAGATGCGCAATTTCCATGAGCAGCAGAAGAACGATTATTCCAAATTACAATCATGAATGAACATATATTTACAGTCGACTTCAAACAAGCGGTTATACAATTCAAATGCAGAAATTACAGCATGAACAATACAAATGCATAAAGAGATTAAATTCTACACACAATGGTAGAAGCATCTCTACACTTCGTTGCGCACGAACGCTCGAACAACAGCAGCCCCGAACGCCCGATCTACACGATCGCAACACTGCACGAACACTTCGCGCTTGCCCTCAAGGATCGCCTTGGTCACAAACTCCTTCACAACACGAACGGCCTCCAGAAAACCTCGACGGTGTCGAGTTGAGTCTGACACAACCAACAAGGAGACCTTGGTATTCTCGATGTGAGAATCTAGAGGGTGGGCTCTGTTCGAACTTGGTATGAGGCAAACGAAGGAGGAAACATCGATCGCGTACACGACTGGGCAAGTGGGAGATGGCGGAGACCTATTGTATAGGTTAATGCCCAATCGTTTAGATAAAGCTAAGCGATCTTCTAGCAAAAGCTATGCGATCGTTTAGCTCATCGTTTTGCTCGGTCTGTTGCCTACAGACTCTATACGATCGTTTACCTTGGGCCAGCGATCGTCTAGCAAAACTATGCGACGTTTAGTAAATATTGCACGATCGCTTAACTCTATTCTGCACTATCGTTTAGCTCGCTCAGCTGTCGTTTAGTAAATCCATATTTACTTGACGACTTCGTGAGTTTCTTTTTTACGAAGAGAAAAATCTCAAAAACTTTTTCAATCTTTTTGAAAAACTTCATTTTCAAAATAGGAAAACCATTTTTCTTTTAAACTCACGGTTACCATGATTCAATAACCACCCACTACTTTGGTTATTTAAAAGAAAAAGAATTAATTATCCAATAATTAATATTATTATAAATATAAATGATAACTAACTTATCATACTATATTTATAATCTATAGTTTTAATATTTCATCTCATGAAACATATAAACCATAGTTATTTTTTTATTCCATGGTACATGATGTAAATCTCATTTACATCAATCATCCACTAGATGTATCTCATACATCATACCGATTATATCATATATAATCAAAATACCTATTGTCAATTTAAACATTTCAAATCAACACCAAGAACTGATCCTCAACTCAATCCATTAAGCTACCAAGGGGACCTCATGGACCTGTAGCTCGAAGCTCCAACGGTACGTGAATAACTGACTAAACTCTTTAGTTACAGGATCCATCATCCATTAACTGCCAGACACTCCACTAAAGACAGACAGTTGAACTCTCCTTACCACAGATATATTATATGCCCATCTTAACCAATGAGCAGTGCGACAACCCTTCACAGATCGCTCATAAGTACAGTTGGGCTAATAACCTTTATGCCCCTGTAGTTACATCTTTCTCCTTAAGTACCACTGATTCCTCTCATGAACATAAGTCATAGTCCTACTATGACTGGGTCTTCTTTTCCAAAGAGAAGTTGTGACCACTATGTTCAAGCCCCGGAATCAGCTCTTAAGGGAGCAATCTCTCTACTTATCCCTGCTTCAGGAAAGAAGTGAATTCCATATTGTGGATTGAGTTACCAGCTCCCAGATCAGATAAGTCCCCAAAAAGGTAGGCATGTTAAGTTGGAAATCTGGCCACTCTCACCCATACTAATCAAAGGACCGCCCTCAATGGCAGGAGTTCCCAAAACACTCAGGATTGAGGTCGTGTCACTTATGGTTATTTAGGTGAGATGTAAGTTTTTAGTATCAACGACAATATATATAGAGTCTAGTCATCTCATGGTCCAGGTCTTATACAAACTCTTTGTATAGGATATCCCCGCTCGCACGTCTCCACATGAATGGTTAGGATCTACCATTTGTAGTAGTTTATAACACTTGCAAACTTCTACAAAGCAGGTCGTATCCGTAGTGCCACTAGGATCATGTATCCCACCTTAATCCTTATACTACATACCTATTTAGGTTATCACTTGAGGCATGATCCTCTTGTATATCATATATACATGTTTAAGTTCACATAAGATAACCATTGAGCTTTGTTTATTGGATATGAGTAAATACCATAATTAAATAACACTTATTTTATTCATTGAACAATGTGTATCTTTATAAAACAACGGGACTTCTGGAGAATTAGGACACCAATCCCAACAGAAACTATCCTACTTACAACTTGGAACTGACAGCGGTGGTGTTTGCCCTGAACATCTAGAGGCACTACTTGTATGGGGAAAGGATCCAAGTTTTCACCGACCACAAAAGTCTGAAATACTTCTTCACCCAAAAAGAGTTAAACATGAGGCAGCGCAGGTGGCTCGAGTTAGTAAAGGATTATGACTGTGAGATCCTCTACCACCTAGGTAAGGCAAATGTTGTGGCTGATGCCCTCAGTCGAAAGACCGCTCATTCGGCCACCTTGATCACTAGGCAGGTTTAGTTGTGTAAGGATCTGGAGCGAGCAAAGATTGCAGTGGCAGTGGGGGAAGTCACTTCGCAGCTAGGTCAGTTGACAGTACGATCAACCTTGAGGCAAAGGATTATTGTTGCACAATAGGGTGATCCGGACCTGGTTTATAAATGTCATCAGGTAGGGTCAGGCCAGGCCAGTGAATTTTCCATGTTGGTGGACCAGGGCCTTCTATATTAGGGACGGTTATGTGTACCGACAGATGATGGCCTGAAGGGGGAATTGTTGACAGAAGCTCACAACTCCCCATTCTCGATGCATCTAGGTAGTACTAAAATGTACCAAGATTTGAAGCGGTATTATTGGTGGCCCAATATGAAAAGGGAGATAGTTGACTATATCAGCAAATGTTTAGTCTGTCAACAGGTGAAGGCCCCAAGGCAGAAGCTAGTGGACTTGCTACAGCCATTGGAGGTGCCAGAATGGAAATGGGAGAGCGTGGCTAGTTTTCCTAGGACAGTGAACGATGTGGCACCACACACATTCTCTTGGCCCGAGAGGTGTTCACACATAGTTAGACTATGTTGTATTGTTCATTAAAGGATTCAATGGTACTTAAGGAGTAAGATGTAACTACAGGGGCATAACGGTAATTTGGCCCAGTTGTACTTACGAGCATCTGTGAAGGGTCATCGTACTCATGATTGGTTATATCCGATAGACACTGAAATATATCTGCGGTAAGGAGAGTTCAATTGTTGGTCTTTAGTGGAATGCCTGACAGTTAACTGATGGTGGATCTCGTGGCTAAAGAGTTTAGTCAGCTATTCACGTACCGTTGGAGTTTCGAGCCACAGATCCATTAGGTCCCCTGGGTAGCTTGGATAAAGTTGAGAACCAATATTTGGGTTAATTTGAAATGTTCAAATTGACAAGAGGAAGTTCGATTATATATGATATAATTGGATTGGTTAATTATATATGATATAATTAACTAAATGTATGAGATACATTATTTTGAAGGAAATTAGATATAAATATGATTTATATCAAGTAGAGGAGAAAATACTATAGTAGATATGTGATATCAAACTATAGGATAAAAATATAATGTGATTATATTTATTAATTAATTAGTCGGTTAATTATAAGATAATTATGCCAAATTTCACGTTCGGACGTGGGTTAGTGGACAGCATCAGTTATTGTAACCGATGAATTAAAATGAAAATTGTTTTCATTTTTGCGTAGTAAGTCATTCGCCCAAAAGATTTCGTGAAGCGCGTGTTGGTGAAAGAAAACGATCGTTCAAAAGACTATACGATAGATTTTCTCACCCTAAACGATTTTCCTTTGTGTGCCTAAACGATCGCAAACTCTCGCCTACACGATCAGATAGCTTCTCTAAATGATCGTATTGTGTGTCGATTTAACTAAACGATCGTATACCTTTTCCTAAACGATTGTTCAGTAAATCCTACACGATCGTGTAGCTCCTTCTAAACAATAAGCACTTCTGCTATGCGATAGCGTTGTTTTCCCTCCCACCTGCTTATCGCCTACACGATTTGTGTTTCCTTCTTCCTCTACCAAATTCACCAAAGCCCACCCTTTGGGTTTTCACTTCGAGAATACCCGGGGTTCTTTAGTGGTGGTGTCGTCCCCGTTGCGGTCGTGAGTTCGCGTTGTACGTGCTGCTGCAGTCGACGTATCCGTCGGGTGTTGGTCGATCACTTGGAGGGTTTCGTTGCGTTGGAGTTCCGGAGTGTGAAGATTGTCTTCAACTGGTATGGAACTCTGTCCCTTTGTTAATTTGTTGTTCGTAGCATGCCGATAATTAGATTTGTTTGCATAACTGGATGTGTTGAATGTATATATTTGTATTTCGGTCACTGTGAGATCGGAGCGATCCGAACGCGCTCATGGAACTCTTAGATATGAGATCCTTCAATTACTTAGTTCATAAAGCCCTAACAAATTAGACACATTGACATATCTAACTTTGGCAAGCATTTAATTAAAGAAAAGTGGCAAGTTATTACCTGTTCTCTAAAATTAAAGCCCTAACTTTGGCAAAGCATTGAATTAAATTGGCAATCCCAACTTTGGCAAGTTCTCTAAAATCCAATCTCATTCAAGAACAATATGACACAAGAGTTTATTATGAGATTCAAGAAAAACATGATAGATTAAACCCTAACTTTGAAAGTTCGAGCCTCAAGCCCTAACTTTGAAAGTTCATGCCTCAAACCAAGAAAATCAAATCCTTCGAAACTTCATGCCTTAAACTAAAAAAAATCAAACCTACTCTAAACAAGATTAAGCCTAATCTAAACAAGAAAATCAAGATTAAGCCTAATCAAACCAAGAAAATCAAGAATTAAACCCATCTAAACAAGAAAATCAAGATTAAGCCCTAACTTTGAAAGTCCATGCCTCAAATCTACTTACCTCAATGAAGAATCTCTTCAAAATTGATGGAATAACAAAGATGCATCATAGGGAAGTGAAAAACCAAGAAGATTTGGAGTGTATTACGAATAAAATCGACTAAATCCGCTGGAATTTTTTTTAAATCTGTCTGATAGTGTTGCATCACTACAAAAAGAGTGTTGCAATGTTGTTGAATAGCGCACAATTTTCCTGTCAAAACCTGTAGCGTTGCAACACTATTGAGAGCATTGCAACGCTGCATGTGTAGGCGCATGTTTTTCATTTTTCCATAAAAATACGTAGCGTTGCAATGCTACTATCCTATATATTCTACAATTCTTGACGTTTTTAAAACATCAAGAATCCATTAATTGAACTTGACATTTTTAAAACGTCAAGTACTATATTTTCCAGGAAAAATGCACAACCCCCACTTTTTAAAATCAATTCTTTATGTTTTTTCTTTAAAATCACCTATTTCTTGAGATTTTTCATAAAAACGTCAAGTATTTAAAATTTCAAATGTCAAGAAAGGTGGTTTTTCTTGTCGTGAGGGGTCATTTCTTGTGGAAAAAAGGATTGGGAAGCTCGTATATCGCATCACTCTGCCCTCTCATCTTAAGGTTCATCTCGTATTTCACGTAAGCTTTCCTAAACCATGTCATGTTGATAAAGAAGATCCAAGTAGAAGGTGAATCCAAGAGACCCCCTACTGCAGTCACTACTACTCATGACCGTGTTGTAACGAAAATCATCGCACATCAAGAAATTCCAAGGCGAGGAAGTCATTCATGCTACATCGAATACTTGGTACATACAATGGAAAGGATTATCTGAGGCTGAGTCAAGTTGGGAGCACGAGCTATCTTTGTGGAACCATGAAGACAATATGCAATCATACTAAGAGGAGGCGACGAGGTCGTCGCCTAATTAGATGGGGGAGGATGTCACAGGCCAAAATCCTATCACCTTAATTTCAGCAATGGAAGATATTTATGTTAGGTTGTATGTCCTAAAAATCACAATTTATAATGATTAACATATTCTATTATTAATAAAGATGTTATTGATGTTTATTTAATAAAACTATTGTTGAATATGTGAATTGCACTTGTAAATTCTAAATCCAATAAATTAAAGATCCATGGCTATTATTTGAATACATGAACTTTATGTGGAGACATAAGAGTGGATCAAGTTTAGAAAATAGTCAAAACGGTCTATAGTATATGACACATTCATTAGTTGTTACAATTTGTTGTAAAGTGCTACAAACGAAATGATCCTGATTCGTTCATGTATTGACATGAGGAGTGGGGCGTCCTATGCAATGAGTTTGCGTAAAATCGGACAAAGAATTAAGTCACTCTTACTTTATAATGTTGTTTACTGTTCAAGACTAACTATTTCAAAGTGATGACCTAAGTAACTTAACCTTAATCCTGAGCTAACTATGAACTTCTGTTTATTTGGGATTATCCTTAGATTTTCATGGGTGAGGGTTGGCTCAACAGAGCCGTCTCAATAAGCCTTCCATTTCAGGGATAAGATCGGGTAGATAGCTGGGGACATATGGTACAAGGCGGAATTCACTCCTACCCGCTTTTAGGGATAGTAGAGAGGTTGTTCCCTTAAGTGCTAACTTCGGGTCTTGAATAAGAGGCCCCACCCTCTCATTAGCCTTAATGATTGGATCACAAACCAATTGTTCATTAGAGGATTAGTGGGACTTAAGGAGTAAGATGTAATCTTGGGGGTAAACAGCTTTTGACCCAGCCGTTATTACAAACAACCTATGAAGGGTTAACTTACTAATCATGGTTATATCAAGTGGACATGATATATTTACAGCGAGGACTGCAACTACTGATCTTTAGTGGAGTGACCCGGTAGTTAACGAATGGTAGTTAATTAGGTTAAAGAGTTTAACCAGTTAAACGCAAACCGTTGAAGCCCATGATCTGTAGGTCCATGAGGTCCCTCTACTAGCTCATATCGGATTAAACCTTAGAATAGTATGACGAACAAATTTGAAGTGTTCAAATTCGATTTTTGGAGCAAAGTGTTAAATATATATGATATATTTAATCTAATGTTTAATTGTTAATTAAACATAAAGAGAGAGAAAATGGGAGATATTTAAATAAGATTTAAATATCAAGATTATGAATAGGGATTCATATAAATTGGGATAAGTGTTGAATTTTAATATTAAATTAAATTAATTAAATTGTTTAATTAAGTATTTAATATTATTTAATTTTAAAATTGATTATTATAATTAATTTTGAAATTAAATGGAATTGGTCAAAATTGCATTAAAAGTCAAATTGTTGACTAGGTCAAAAATACAATAGAAGTCGAATTGTTGACTTTTTATTTTTGAAAGTCAAAAAGTCAAATTTGTTGACTTTGGACTTTGAGAGTGAAACTTTCACCAAGTTAGTGGAAAGATCAAACATTTGTGAATGAAAAATGCCAACTTTTGCATGGCTAAGTATTATCATCATTTGAAAACATTGTCCCACTAAATCCCATTTTGAGTTAGTGGACTTTTTAGTGTCAAATTCTCATCAAACTCAAAGTTGCATGTTTGTATCTAATGGTCTTTAAACTCAAAGTTAATCTCATGTCAGCATTTAAGTTTAGTCCTTCGGTAGATTCAATTAAATATAACTTAAAATTTTAAACTAAGTTCTAATTTAAGGTTTAACACCATTATAAAAAGTCGAATTTCCTAATTTTTTTACAAAATTCCTAGCCATGATTTGAAAACTAATTGAAATTTGATTATGAATTCATGTGAAAATTTAAAAAAATGAAAACTATGGTGGAAAACGATAAGAAAATAAGAAAAATTATCAAAAACAAAAAATTCAAAAACCTTATTAAAAACAATGTAATAAACGAGTTTAGTTATAAGCATGAAAAAAGACGCTTGCCGAACTGCCTGATATTTTGCTTGAGAAATCCAGTCATCATCACCTGAACTTGTGCTCGTACATAAACCAACTATCCAAATTCCAAATTAATATTTCCCTCGTCTTTCAAATGGTCACAACTAGGGATCGTACCACCAACAAAAAAAAAAAAGGCAGAAAAACCACCACAAAAAAATGGAAAAGTAAAAAGCAACAAAACGTTTACCACTTTTTTATGAGAACTTTCATCACTATAAGATATAGGGTCACTAATGTCAAAATTGTTCCCTGCAAAAGCACTCCAAATTTTTAATTAATGGCTAAAACATTGGTGTCAATCTCCAGACATTGATTTCGATCATTTCATTTGCAGTGTCCAACGCCACTTAAGAATTAAAATTTACGGAGGAATGAAACAAAGACATGATAGAGAGAAAAAGGCCAAGGCACAAAAACACAGCAGTAAGCTCATTTCTTCTTTCCAGCCTTGGCAGCGTCCGAGGCCTTTGTCTGATAAAAGAAAAGGGGAAATTGCAGCCAATATTAAACATTGTGTTATTTTCAAATTTAGAAACTCAAACAAGAAAAAGAAGGGTTTGCTCACTTTCTTTACTCCACGAATCTTCTTGGCTCTGTTCTTCCTCTCCTTCATTTGCTTCCTTGATTTTTCTACTTTAGTGTCAAGTCCATTCTGTCAAGAAGATAGCACTTGATTTCAGAAATAACCCAACACTTTTTCACCCAGGCTGGAAAACTATTTTGAAAAACAGTGAACCACAATTGCACAGATGATGATTCATGGCCTCTTATCAAATATGAATCTTATAAAGAGTAAACGTCTACTCCTGATGATAAATTCAAGTGGAACCAAAAAAAAAGTTCACCCCTACCCCCATTTTGTTTAGTTTCTATAGGATTATATATCCCTCTATTAATAAAAGAATTATCAATCATCGTCTTCTTATTTCATTCTCTACACATGTCCTCCACATGTCCCAATTGCATTCTAACATGCCCCCCAGCCCTAGATTCATTTGTCTCCCACCAAATCAGAAGTGAACACGTGTATCACACATGTTGCACATGTTAAACAAACAGTGCTCGAAGCAGTGTCCATACTTTTGAAACCTATTGAATCCATTAGTTAACAGTACTAATTAGAATCTTGCATCAAATATAATGTGTGTGGGCAAAGCCTACACAGATACAAAAGGGAAAAGAGGTGCAAATAACACATTCATCCATCAGACAATAAATAAACATGGATGATGGATCAAGGACAGGACTCTTCCTTTATGTACAAAAGCAATTCATGACATTGTAAAGATCTAACAAATCACAACTCAGTAGAAGGAAATATTAATAAGGAAACGAAATTACCCTGATGAGCCGGTACTTGGGCTCATATTTTTTTGCATTTTCAACAGAATCATAAATCAAACCGAATCCAGTTGATTTACCACCTCCAAAGTGAGTTCGGAACTTAAAGACAAAAATTGCATTTGCATCCTTCACATCATATATTCTTGCCAACTTTTCCTTCAGCTCTGCCTTCAAATCAAAAAGGAAAAAGTGAAACCAAATGAGCAGACAATTAAACATGCAATCAGACTTGAAACTCAAAACCATTTAACTCAACAATGTATCTGTTGCTTGGCATAAAACGTTAAAGATACCAAAAAATTCCAAATTCAAACTCTGATAAATTGGGTGTAAGACATAATTGCTGGATTTATTCATTATGAAAGCAATCCACAAGCTGCACTGCAGTTATGCTAAAGCAATAGCACAATAACTTTCTCAAGTAAAATCAACTTACCTTAGAGACGTTTGGTCTTCCTGGGTGAAGAACATCAATGATCTGCATCAAACCAGAAAAGGAACAGTAAGAACTAAAGCCTACAAATTGAAGTATTGGACTCTATTATCATGGTGGTGTGGCTTGAGTGAACTCCCAGGATGCTCTCAGCCAGTAGAATACGAAAGGACACGAACACCCATACTTATACGGTTCACAGCATATTCATAAAACATGCTTTTTTCAATATCCACGAGTGACCGGTCTAGCCCTACCAAATTTCTGGTCGCATAAAGAAACTCATAGGATATGATATCAGATAGGCAGCCAGCATTCACACAAAACTTGTACATTGTGAAGATGATTCAAAGAAAAAGTACAAAATCACAGAGCAAATAAACATTTGTCAGCTAGTTATAACGGAAGGTTAGCAGATGTGAATGGAGTAGACGTCGACAAAGAAAACGAACATCAAACTACAGAACTAAATTGGGTTACATATGAAAACTGGGGTCAAATGGGAATCACCTAAGAAAACCTTAAACAAAAGGTTTTCATTAATTTGAATATGGATTGTTGAATCTTATACTTTAAACCAACGCGTAATAGAGATCTAAAGTTTGAATATTGGATTTCTCCTTAACGAAACTACTCCGAGAAAGACTTCAAAGTTCAAAACTAATCTTTCGTTGTTGATAAAACGTAGAAAAGAAAAGAAGGGGACTCACAAATTGCTTCCTGGAGAGAAGCCGGTTGGTCATGAACTTTCTGGTACGTATGGTGACCGCCTTGTCAGCCATTGTCGGTGAGGAATACGATGAAGTGAAGTGAAGTGTAGCAGAGAGCAGGAAGACGAAGGTTCGGCAAAGAGGAGAGAATAAGAAAGAAATGAAACCTTGAGTTATAGTGATGAAACCCTAGGAGGAGCCGCCATTGTTGCTATTGCTATGATGGGTTATTGTTATGGGCTTTCCTTCGAAGCCCGTTATTCAAGGGCCACCTAGGTTTTGGGGGGGGAAATTTGATGAAATAGCCGGTTTTAGGCTCTTTGTTTGAAAAATAATAAAAAAATTGTACTCGAATAATACAATGGGAATACGGATGTGGATAAAATATAATATAATAATAAAATAAAATAATTAAAATTATAAAAGTAGGATAATATGAAAATTCAAAGTGAAATTTTAAAGTGGATTTTCTCATTAATATGCGTATAATTTGAAACCACAAAATGCCACTCTTTATAGATAATTTGACAAGTAAGATGTGATCTTACATGGATACTAAGCATGAATACAAGGCACATGAATAATATGAAGATTGACACATGACTTTTAGGACACTAAGCATTGGGCATCTATTTTATAATATTTGTAATACTCCCCCTTGAGATGTCTATATATATGTGAAATATCCCTCATTACTAGGAAAAAATTCAATGGGAAAAAATCATAGTGAAAGGGAAAAAGTACATATTTTATATAATTTATACTCCTACAAGTATACAATATATTTGCTCCCCCTCATAGAAACATCACTTGAGATATTTGAGTCGCCATATTCCAATATTGTGCATCAATTTTTCAAAGGTTGTTGTAGGTAATGTCTTTGTAAATAATTTGGCCAAGCTATCCTTCGAACAAATTTGTTATACAATGATGTCATCATTTTCTTCAAGACATGAGTATAGAAAAGTTACAGTGAAATATGCTTGGTTCAATCTCTTTTAATATATCCTCCTTTGATTTAGGCTATGCATGTTGTGTTGTTTTCATATAATATTGTTGGAAGATTTTTATTATAAGACAAGCTACATGTTCCATGAATGTGTTGAGTCATTGATCTTAGCCATACACATTCTCAACCATACACATTCTCAACTAACTTCGTGAATTGCAAGAATTTCAACATAATTTTTAGGAAGTAGCTATTATGGTCTATTTCATTGATCGTCATGATATAGTAATTCCTTCACTTGTGAATAGATAACCTATTTGAGATCTAGCTTTATGTGGATCAGATAAATATCCAGAAACTACATAACCAACTAGATCAAAATTTGATTTATTTGAATAAAATAAACTCATATCGATGTTCCTTGGAGATAACAGAGTATATGCTTAATTTCATTCCAATGCCTTTTCGTTGGAGAATAATTATATCTAGCTAATAAATTGACTGAAAATGCAATATATGATCTTGTCTTATTAACAAGATACATAAGTGCTCCAATTGCACATCTCTAAGATATGGTACTTCAAGACCAAGAAGTTTTTCATTGTTATCTCGAGGTCGAAATATATCTTTCTTCACATCTAGTGAATGAACTTCCATTGGAATGTTCAATGGATGTGCTTTTGTCCATAAAAAATATTTGCAAACAAATTTTTGTATAAGCCGATTAATCAACAAAAATCTCATCTGCTAAATGTTCAATTTGTAAACCAAGGCAAAATTTTGGTTTCCCAAGATCTTTCCTCTCAAATTCTTTATTGAGATATTTTATTACCTTTGAAAGCTCTTTAGAAGTTCCAATTATATTTAAATCATCAATATATATAGTTATAATATAAAATCTTAACTATGATTTCTTTATAAAAACACACGGACATATTGGATTGTTTTGATATCCTTCTTTCAACAAATATCCACTCAAGCGATTGTATCGCATTCGTCCTAATTGTTCAAATCCATATAGTGATCTCTATAACTTTATTGAATACAATTATCGAGAACTTGATTTATATGTTTCATGTATCTTAAATCCTTCTGGGATTTTCATATAAATATCATTATCAAAAGATCCATATAAGTATGTCGTGACTACATCCAAAAGATACATGTCCAGACTTTCATACACAATCAAACCAATTAAATATCTTGGTGTAATTGCATCCACCACTGGAAAATATATTTCCTCATAATCAATACCAGGTCTTTGTGAAAACCTTATGCAACTAGTCTTGCTTTATATCTTGTGACCTCATTATTTTCATTTCTTTTTCTCACAAATACCCATTTGTATCCCATAGGTTTGACACCTTTTGGTGTGAACTATTGGTCTAAAAACTAGATGTTTTGAAAATGAGTTCAATTTTACCGCTATTGCTTCTTTCCACTTAGCTAATATTTTCTATGTCGACATTCTTCAACAGATTTTAGTTTAGGATCCTCATTTTTAGATATAGTATCAAGAACAACATTATATACAAAAATGTTGTTAATAACTATATTAGTTTGGTTCCTTTTTTTTTTTTTTTATCATGACATAGTTTATTGAAATCTCATTATTATGTTTAGGTATTTCACCTTCCTCACTAGTCATGTCAATGATTTTTTCATGGGTATTTACATCCTTAATCAAGTCTTTTTTACTATTAATTATTTTTCTTTTCTAAAGATTTTTATCTTTGGAACCCACTGGTCTATCACGCTTCTGGCATGTTCCAGACTCATTAATGACAACTTGTTGTGTTAGGATATCAATTTTCGATAGAACATTTGCAACTAGTATATGTGACTTTGTTACTTTCTTTGCATCTATAAATGCATCTAGTAATTGATTTACTATATTTTGTAAATAAATTATTTTCTGAACTTCAAGTTTGATCTGTAAGGGGATCTAAATGAGACAATAACGACGCATTCCATATAATTTCTTTTTTCAACTTCTTAATTCCGCCTCTTAATGTTGGAAAATTTATCTCACTAAAATGACAACCAACAAATCGTGCAGTAAATACATCACTCGTCAAAGGTTCAAGATATTTAGTAATTGATGGAGAATTAAATCCAACATATATACCTAAGTTAGTACATTGTGTTGGAGCAATTGGAACATATACTACACATAAAAAAATTCTCAGATGGGCATTATTTGGCTTATGGTCATAAACTAATTGTAATGACAAGTACTTATGATAAGCTACTGACCTAATGCGTACAAGTGACACTACATGCAAAATAACATGTCTCCATACAGATGTAGGAAGCTTAGCTCTTATAAACAATGGTTTAACAATTAATTGCAAACGTTTTATAAATGATTCAGCTAAATCATTTTGTGTATGAACATGAGCTACAAGATGTTCAACATTTATCCTAATTGACACACAATAAACATCAAAAGCTTGGGATGTAAATTCACCAGCATTATCAAGACGAATAATTTTAATTATATAATAAGGAAATTGTGCTCTTAACTTAATTATTTGAGCAAGTAATCTTGCAAATGCAATGTTTTGACTTGATAATAAGCACACATGTGACCATCTACTGGATGTGTCTATTAATAGCATAAAATATTTAAATGGTCCACTTGGTGGGTTGATAGATCCACATATATCATCATGAATTCATTCTAGAAATGCAGATGATTCAATCCTCACTTTAGTTGGTGATGGTCTAATTATTAATTTTCCTTGAGTGCAAGCATCACATGATAATTCATTAGATTGTAGAATCTTCTAGCTCTTCAATGGGTGTCCAATTGAATTCTCGATAATTCTTCTCATCATTATAGACCCAGGATGACCCAATATGTCATGCCAAATAGCAAATATATATGGATTCATGAACTCCAAGTTCATTGTTGTATGTTTCAATTACTCGTATATACAAGTATATATAATCAAGATGGTAACGCAAACAGTTTTTCCAGTATATTTTTTTTCATGTGAGACAACAGATATAATAGATACTCCATATTATTCTTACTATCAGTCTCAATATGATAACCATTGCAACATATATCTTTAAGGCTTAGCAAATTTCTCTTTGATTGACTAGAGAACAATGCACCGTTACTTGAAAATTTTGTTTCTCTAGGAAAATAATATTTTCCTTTCCAAAGCCTTGAATCAGGTTTGCAAAACCTGATATTGTATTGACATTTGCTTTCAAAATTTTCAATTTGGAAAAATATTTTCTACATATAAGTATTGCTTCCGTAGTTGCACTGTCTGCTAGACATATATCTTATTTGCTCATGTTTGAGTCACTCTGTCACACCCCTCCCAAATTACCCTTCTTAATCTAGAAGTGAATGTGACGACAGTAGTTACCAACCCTTTTGTGGCACTTGCTGCCTAACTAACATCTTTAACCCGCTTAGATCCCTGGAGTACATATATAACGTTCACCAAACTAATGAAATTTTAAAAATAACCTCAGAATACCAGGGATCAACAACATAATTACATCATATTAACACATACAGAGTTCAGCGTTCCCAATATATTTTGAAAGTCCCTAATATGAGCAACACATATGTACAGACATTTAAAGAGTAAACACCTAAAACTTCTCTCTAGACTTTGGACTTTTAACTGGAGTTCTTGAGTGGCAGAGCAGCATGACAGCTAACCTCTGGGGAGATGACCACTACCTGGGAAAAGAAAAACATTTGAAAGAATGAGCTACTCGCCTAGTGAGTGACTTAATAAAAACATAAATCTCATGCTTAAACTGAAAGCTCGAAAACATAATACTGGAACTAAAATATGTCAAGCAAACATGTACATAAAATTTTTAAAACCATTGTATCTGAAAAACATAGGTAAACTGATTCCTGGTTGAGAGAAAACCCTCGTGGTTCAATTTCAACATCAGTATCATGTTCAAGAGAGAACCCTTTTGTTCAATCTCTCAAACATTAGCCTGGCCTAGTGTGAGAACCCTTTTGTTCAACATCTTCTAGCCAATGCTAAGAAAGAACCCTCGTGGTTCAATCTTATCGTCGGGTATGATGTTTAAGAGAAAACCCATTGTGTTCGATCTCTCAAACATAAGTTTGAGCTGGGGTGAGAACCCTTTTGTTCAGCACCTTACAACCAATGCTAGGAAAGAACCCTTTTGTTCAATCCTACTAAACTGATTAACTGTCATACGTGCACGTAAAGCAAACTGGATCCTGATGTCAAAGATCATAACTGAGGCAGGGTACCACTGCTTATCACTGAACTAAGTGAATTATTCTGATATCTTCTCTATGTACTTCAGCATCAGAATCATAACATAACTGAAACTAGGTAGTACAACTCGGATACCTTCTCCTTGTACTTCAGTATTGAGCTGAAAATACCTGATAGGAAAACATTTTCATAAAACATGCTTACTGAAAGCTTGATCTCATAAATCATATTTTTCACAAGAACATCATTTGCTAACGCATGCTCAACAACATTAAGAGCACATATGCTTTAAAACATAATACGAATACTTGTAACATAAACTCCTTTTGAAAACTACCATGGTTCAACCAGTGTACCAAAGCATATTTCATAAACTTTGTAACTAGCATGCGTTTATAAACTTTAGAGAAATACATTGCTTGGAACTTCTTGTAAAATAACCAACATAAAGGTAACTGTCAATAAAGCATGGATTATTAAAATATTTATAAACCATTTATAAATCATTTATAGTCACTCACAGGTCCTTCAAGTTTGCTTCCTTAAGGCTTTATAGGCTTCTCTAATGGGCGTTGAACCTACACATATAAGCATACTACTTAATATTTAAATTAGCCTTCCTTTTAGGTCTCCTCAATAAATCAAGCTCACATGCCAAACCATCACATTGTGCCTCCTACCATTCACTTTGAGGGTTGGACACTTAGCCAATTTGGAGGCTTGAGGGCTAAAAGAATGCACCCTTTGATTGCCCATACTCCTCATACTTAGAAAAAATTTTGGAGCATCAAACTCCAGATTCATTTTCAGCAACTCATAACTAAATTTCCAGAACTTATCTCAAGGAACTTCCTTTTACAAACTTGCTTAGAATCAAGTCAGCAACAGTACCTTAAAATTTTAGCTCAAAATTCCTCGTCGTTTATCTGGAGATTCAAAACTTCAGCATTGGCCCCAATTCAAGCAGTTGTCTGCTTGTGCAACAATTTCCAGTTCAAATTTAAAAAATATATAACTCAATTTCCAAGCCTCATCTTAAAAAGTTTTTTTCTACAAAGTTGTTTATAACTGAGTTAACAATACTACCTCAAATTTTTAGCTAAAAAATCTTCGTGATTCGTCCTAGAGCTTCAATTCTTCACTGATGGCCTATATTCACCCGAGAAACGAACCCTTCATATTTATTTTGCTCCTCCGGCCTTATTCTGGCAAGTTTTCCCTTCATCAGCACAGCCACATAAAATAGACACAAAGAGCTTTCAAATGCCACTAAAATTACACAAATAGCTTGAATAATTTGTTCAAGTCAATTAAATGAAGTCAGCCTTTCTGCTTACCACCGCCCAAAATCCTACATGAAATCTCCTTGGGCTACTTAGCCCACTAATGAAGATTAAGGGTTGAAATTAAACAATTTTTTTTTGCTTTAAATTTTATATCCTAATGTAGTATTTAATAATTTACTTCATGGGTATAACATTTTCCTTTTAAAAGAAACAAATTCTTAATTTCCCACTTTCTCTATTTTGGGAATTCCAATATATTTTTCTTTACATTTTAGTTAACCTCTCTCTTTAGTATAGTTAACCCACATTCAAAATTCCTCACCAACTCATGTTTGATTCCTCATCTCCAAGCCCATTACGTGAGCTCCATCTTTAGCCAACATTTAGTGAAATTCATCAATTCACCCTTCATTCATTTTGCCACCTAGGTCATTTACCACATCATAGCTTCCTTCTTTCTTTTATAACTCCTAAGACATGATTTCATCATAGCTCATTAGAGATCACATTACCTACTCTTACTTAAAGTAATTAGGGCTTGGGTTTTACACACTCAACATATGAAAATTGTCCATGCTTCTTCATTCAACAAAATAATTACGATAAGAGAAACAAAACTTGCACTATTAAAAGTTCAATCTTAGTTAAAAATATCATGAAAGATAGACTAAAAATAAACATTAATCTTTCAATTTCTCAAAATCAAAAGAAACACATGTTATGTTATCAATCGTGCCAATTTTTTCTTGAGGAGAATTAGAAAAATGTGCCACATCCAAATCTATTATATTGGATGAGTCAAATATCTCATTATCCTGTTAGGCAAAATTAGATTCCACATTTTCTATTCTTCTTGAATTATTATCTTGTACACCTTTTCATTTATAATCATTATTTCGTATGGTTCTTTTGAAATTTCAATGATCTAAACGACCACCACAAAAATAATTATTATTTCTTCCTCTGTCACGGTTACGACCTCAACAACGACCACGACTTCGACCACGATTATTATTAAAAATCGCATAATTCACTTTAGGGAATGGTTGTTCCAATTGGTCGAGATTTATGATTTTTCATCAATAACTCGTTATTTTGTTAGGTCATGAGAAGACATGAAATTAGTTCAAAATACTGTTTAAAACCTTTCTCTCGATACTGCAGAGCATATTCGAGATATGAAATGTAGAAATTGTCTTCTCTAACATATCATCATTAGTAATTTTCTCTCCACACACCAACAATTTTGAACTAATTTTAAGTAACGTGGAACTGTAATCACTTACTGATTTGAGATACTCTATTTTCAATCCCTCGTGGAGATGATGACGAAGTAAAATCTTAGCTTTTACTTTGTCTTGACTGGATTTGGTATTTTCTTCTTTAATTATTTCCCCAAGGTTCATACATCCAAGTGGATTTCGACATCGAATACCCATGTCAAATAATTATTTCCATTAATGTCAAGGGCTGCAAATTCTAATTTCGCAAGATTTGTCATGGCAACACTACCACAAAACATTGTATTTATATTAGAAATTTTTATTATGTACCAAATATGCAAAATAACATTTTATTTATTGATTATAATAAAGAGAAAAAATAGACCTACCTTTAGAACCTACCTTCAGCAAGGGATGCGACAGAAGCTTGTGCTAATAGCGTGTTGTCAAATTGAGGAGCACAATGGGAATACGAATAAGGATAATATATAATATAATAATATGATAATAAAATAAAAGAACTAAAATTATAAAAAAAAACTCTAAAATTATCGACACAATACTTATCATCGACGACCTGAGATTTGTCCTAATAGAGATTCCTTGCTGACGTAAGGAGATGGTTAGCATCACAGTTCCAAATGAAAGATTTGGGAAATGCTCAATATGTTCTTGGGACTCAAATTTTTCAAACTTGATAGAACAAAACCCTAGCAATATCTCAAGCATCTTATATTGAAAAAATGTTGTTGAGATATAATATGCAAAATTCCAAAAATGGTATGTTACCTTTTAGACATGGAACTCATCTGTTGAAGGAACGATGTCCTAAGACACCTCAAGAAATTGAGGAAATGAAAAAAATGTATCGATAGTTGGGAGTCTGATGTACGCTATGTTGTATACACATCCTGACATATGCTTCGTAGTTGGAATCGTCAGTAGGTTCCAATCTAACCCAAGACACAGTCATTGGATAGCTGTAAAAAACATCTTCAAGTATCTCATAAGAACGAGGGACTATGCGCTTGTATATGAACCTAAGGATTTGATCCTTACAGGATACACTGATTCTGATTTTCAGACTAATGTAGATTTTAGGAAATCTACTTCAGGATCAGTTTCCACTCTTAACGGAGGAGTTATAGTATGGAGAAGCATTAAACAAAGTTGTATAGCTGACTCCACGATGGAAGCAAAATATGTAGTTGAATGTGAAGCAGCTAAAAAAGTAGTGTGGCTGCGTAAATTTCTAACAGATTTGGAAGTGGTTCCAAATATACACCTGCCCATTACTCTGTATTGTGACAACAGCGATGTAGTTGCTAATTCCAAGGAACCAAGGAGTCACAAACATGGAAAACACATCGAAAGAAAGTACCATCTCATCAGAGAGATCGTACACCGAGGAGACGTGATAGTCACGCATATAGCCTCATAAGACAACCTCGCTAATCCTTTTACGAAGGCCCTTTCGACTAAAGTGTTCAAGGGCCACCTAGTAGGACAAGTGGGAGAATGTAAAAGGGTATTTTAGATGCCTTAGTTTATTGTATTTTCTCTCTATATTTCTCAACATTGTAAACATTATATATTTATATGCTCGTCTCACTGGAATATTAGTCCAAGTGGGAGATTGTTGGGAATGTCCTAAACTCGTAGTTCGTAAATATTGTTAACATATTCTATTTATCAATAAAAATATTGTTGAGTATTTTATTCAATAAATTGTTGTTGATATTGCATTCTTTTACGAAAATCCAATAAACAAATCCATGGCTATAAAATATAACTTTCTGTGGCGACATAATAGATGATCAAGTTTTAGTATATAGCCAAAAATGGTCTATAAGTATATGGATGTGATTGGGTACCTCATCCTAGTGATACTATTGGATGTGACCCATTTTGTATACTGATACAAATGATATGATCTAAAAATCATTCATGTGGAGATATGCGAGTAAGGGCATTTTATGCAATGAGTTTGCATAAGACCAGATCTCAAAATAGTCACTTTTCTTTATAACAACTGTTTATTGTTAAAACTAACTATTTCAAACTTAGTGACCTAGGGTAACTCGATCTTAATCCTAAGTTAACTATGAACTCCTGTTTATTTGAGATTATCCTTTAATCTGCATAGGTGATAGTAGTCCAACAACACTGCTCAATAAACCTCCCATTTTGGGGATAGGACTGGATAGATAGCTAGGGACATAGCTTTGCAATATGGAATTCACTCCTACCCGACTTAGGGTTAGTAGATAGGTTGTTCTTTTAAGCACTAATGTTTAGTCTTGAACAACGGGGCCCCACCCTCTCATGAAAGAGAGGGTTATGATTTATAAGTTGGACTATAAATCAATTGTTCAATGGAGGATCAGTGGGAGCTTAAGGAGCAAGATATATTTACAAGGGTAAAATGGTAATCTTTGACCTAGCTGTAAATACGAATGACCGACCTGTGAAGGATCGACTTACCGATTATGGTTAAAATAGACAAAAATATATCTACAGTGAGAAGAGTGCAACCATCGAGCTATAGTGGAATGTCTTGGTAGTTAACGAATAGTGATTAATTCAGTTTAAAGAGTTTAACCAATTAATTGCAAATCATTGGAGCTCATGATTTGTAAGTCCATAAGGTCCCTTTACTAGCTCGTAATTTGGATGTAAATTGAGTGATCTTGATGAGATTCGAAATTAAGGTTTAGAATTTGAAATGTTCAAATTCAATTAGGGTTTTTATTAATTGTATTTGATACAATTAAAATGTTTAATTTTTTCGAAATTAAACAAAATTGGAGAATCAATTAATGTTTAATTATGATTTAAATATTAATTACATGAAATTAAATTCATTGTAGTGAAATTGGTATTTTACTAATTTAATATTAGATATTAAATTAACAAGATTAATTAAAAACTTTAATTAATTAGTTTTATCTAAAACTTAATTAGTTGAATTTATTTTTATAAAACTAATAAAACAAATAAATCAATTTGTTTATTAAATTGATTTTAGAAAATTCAACTTGAAAAACAAAAGGAAAATTCCAAAAGTTGGAAATCTCCACTAAAGATGCAAGCATCTTATTCATCCAATTCCACTCAATCTCCATTAATTTCATGAAGAAGAAGTTAACCTTCATGCAAGCTCTGTGATTGCATGTTAAAAGCTTTATAAATTGGAGTGTTAGGCTGAATGATTAGCCATGCATTCAGAATTCTACCAAAATTTTGCATAATTTGAAACCCTAAAGTCACCTTCTTCAAGTCCTTCAAATTCAACTCAATTTAGTGTTTCCACTACACAATCCTTGCAAGAGAATATTAGTGAAGATCTTTATGGTGGTCTACTTGAAGATTGAAGCATTATTTCATGGAACTCAACTGGATTCAATGAGGGTTCATCAAAGGTATTGTGTTCTGCAAACCCTCTTGTGAAATTGTTTTGCAATAGCATGTTTTAAACTTAAACTAAATGTAATTAGAGTGCTTATTGATTTTAATTTTTTTCGCTGCTTGTTAGTTTACTCCATCAATAACCAGCACCAAGCCAAAGCTGGTGAGGATCTAGACATCTCGTCGTACCAATCCCCCCGCCGCATTCCCTCACCACATCCACTCGTCTCAGCCATCAACCTTGAGGAGTTAAAGGACTTCATTTGCACAAAGATCAATCACCTTGTGGCCTCTAAGATAGTCCATTAATTCCTTACAACAAGGTGTCTCTATCATGCCCAACATTTATCTTTCCAAACCCAGCGGAACTATGTGTACTTCAATTTCTTAACTGGTTATCGCCATGGTCCCGCTGTCCCTCCTCTTCTTCACCAACTTTTGCATTTCTATGATGACCTAAATCCTACTCCTAAACGCAGGAATGATGACCCTCCAACGCAGCAATAAATTTGGGGTTAATGTTTGGGAAATGGATTCTCTTTATCTTTTATTTTCTCTTGCTTCAATTTATATGTTTTGTAATTCAACGCACTACAATCTTTTAATGAAATGAATTCTTTGATTATTTGCACTCATTATTCTGTTTTTATCTGATCTTGCCTTGTTATTTTTCCATACATTATCCTTTTTAAATTATTCTTTATTTTATGTCTTTTTGTGCAATGAAAAATTAGCAATTGTGATGATATCTACATCGCTTCATTAAGTCCACTCACTAAGAGTTGCTTACCTCTCTTGTCCTTAGTAGCTTCTTAATCGTTTGCCAGTCACAATTTTATGCGCGCAAGCCTCTACTCAAACCCTTTTTTCATAATTCTCAAATAATTTTGTTTTTAGTTTTTTAGCAATGAGAACCTTGCTACTCTAAAAATTTTTGGGGTGGGAAAAGTCTGAGCAGATGCGTTTAACTTACGTATTACGTTTACATACATCATTTTACTTCAAGAAAAAAAATTATCAATAATGAACTCCGCTGTCAACGCAAGGGAAAAACCAACCTGATAAGAGTTAAGTTGTGAAAGGAATTTGTTTGTAGTTGGATAGTTCGCATGACAGCTGTGTAGGTAAGCCAAAATGAAGGTAGGTAACCAGGATCAGTGCAATGTAAGTAACATTTAATAAAAACAACTCCAATGTCTGGCAAAAGTTAAACTTAGCTAAGATAAGAGTTGAGTTAAACTTGGCACGCAACCGTAGTTGGATGTTCGCATGACACCTGTGGGGGCAAGCCAAAACGAAGGGCATAACCAAGTTCAATGCCTTGCTATAATCTGAATAAGTAACCACATAGTGTTGAAACTACTTTTCTTTTCCAAACAAATGCATTACAAAAGAAAAAGGGGATACAAAAGTGTTCAGAATAAGAAACAGGTTTTTGAGCGAATGTTTGCCGAATTGAAATTAAGAAAATATTTCTTTAAAGAATTTATTGGGCCTAAGAGAATAGTGTAGCTTGAGAAAGAAGTGCAAATCAAAAGAATTCTGAGAAGCTAGTCAGCACAACTTAGAAGTGTAGAATAAGTTTGAATTTCCTTAATATAAGATATGTTTGAGGACAAACATTATTCTAAATTTGGGGATGTGATAACTTGTAGAAATACAATTTATTTTAACATTTTTCTTAGAATAATAAGGTTAGATAAGCAAAATATGTGTTAATAATGCTAGGAATTCATGCTTAAAAATATACTCGAGTTGAAGTACGTTTAAAATCCCTGTTTACTACATGTCACAAGTTAATCTGCACCAAAGTGTTATATTTTGTAGTTGATCATAGGATCTATGTGCATATGCCGAGCACACACCCGAAGAAGAAGCGATTGATTGCATACCTTGGGATCTCTAACGTAATCCTAGTGGATATTCTGCCACAACTCAGAATGATGACCATGATAGCAGTACTGACATTCTCACTTACAAAGGTAAAAATGGTTCTAATCTTTTCTCCGAAGTATGCTAATTTCATGTTTATATTCTGTTTTAGTATAATGAATTTGTTTATGTAAAAATCGAACTGTGGGATGCAAGACGTTCTCACACAAAACGCTTCCACTGCGAGATTGAATCCCTTCAATTGGTACCAGAGCCAATTTCTTGCATCCACGTTCTTCATATTTTTCGAAACAAAATCAGTTTAGACGTGGGTTTAATATTTTTCGTTTGGAATGTTTGAATGTCGTTTTGCAAAATTGGATGTTTTCGATTTTGGCACTAGATTACTTTTAATTTGATTAAATTGTAAGGGCTCATTGTTTTTTTTTTGGACAATTTAATTCTTGCTTCGAGTTGTAAGTCTGTGTTAATCGAAAGAGCAATAGTTGCTGAGGAGATCGGGAAGAAATGGAGGTGTTCGGGACAAGTACAGAGCTAAAAATGTGAAGAACAGAAGCATTTTGTTGCTTGGCGTTGCGACGTTGCTATCGCAGCTGTTAACTTTACTATTTTTGGATAATTCTTGTGTCTCTTTGTCTTATTTTGTAGGTGAATTGATCCCATGGAGCAATTACGTTGCAAAGTTGAAGAATTAAGCAAAAAGTACGAAAAATCGAGAATTGAGTGCACCCAAACAGAGCTGAGATGACAAAGGACCAAACAACCCTGTTTCAGCATTGCAACGCTCATTAATAGCCTAAGTCCAATGCTCGCTCAACGCTTGAAGGTAATAGGCTCGGGTGCAGGCCAGTGTTGCAACGCTACTACGAGCGTCGCAACGCTATGAAGATTGACAAAACCACTGTCGCAACGCCAGTCCAACGCCCCTGCTCAACACTATAAGGCATAATAGGTAGCGTTGCAATTCTCTAGGGGAACATTGCAATGCTACGAACTTTGACAGACTTTCCTCTCTGCGCGTGCGCAATTGAGCATCAGGCCAGGGTCGTGACGCCTCCTTAATGCTCTGCACGATGCTGCCATAGGGTTGTAATGCTCTTCCCAGCATCGCGACGCTACGACAAACTTATAAATATGACGTTTGGGGTTCGAGCTGAAGTGTGAAGAAAATATAAGAGTCCAATCTAGTTTTGGGAGCAAATTAGGTTGAATTGTGGTGTAATTTTGCCTATGGTTAGCCTCACTGTTCAATTATTCATTGTAATTCCATTATGTCGAGGCATGGCTAGGTAAATTTTCTTGGGATTAGTAGTATGCTTTGATTCTTGAAGGATAGTTAGTTTAATTGTTTAATTATTGTGAAGCCTTTGGGAAGATTTAATTGATTTTTTTTTATAGAATTTCTATGAATTGATCTAACAAATTAATTTATCAAATTTCTTGTTTACAACATTGTCATAGCCTATGCAATATTGATTGATAAAGTTGCACGTATTAGGATCACATGTTTGAAGTCTAGATTTTTTCTGGTCAAACTCATATATATCCTAATATAATCTTTCCCAATTAATCATGCTATAAGATATGGCTTTTTCGGCTTGTGGTATGTCTCAACAATTGAACCCTATCATAATGAAATTCAACTTTTATTTGTATGTCGCCAAGAAGGAAGAGTTTTAAATTGAATTAGTACTAGTTTGGGTTGTTATTTAAATTAGATAATTGGGCTATTAGATTTCTCTAATAGGTTGAGGGGTTCACAAAATTAGTACAATTAACTAGCTCCTGATGATAGAAGTAAAAAACATTCATACTAATCCCAAGGTTTTTCCCTTGATTGAGTTTAATCCTTTTTCTGCATTGATTTTTGCTTTCTTTAATTAATAATTGATTTTCAAAAACCACTCAATTTCCCCCATAACAATGAATTCTTAAATTTTCCTGGCTAATCATTAGTCTCTCTATGGATTCAACCATGATCTTACCGCTTTACTACATTTGTGGTATAAGTCTTGAATCGGTGAAAATAACTTCTTTTGATTACGTTTAGGACTCATTAATGACGTGAGTTCGAGGTTCTTTCAAATTGGCGCCATTACTGAGGAGACTTGGCAATCAGCCGAGGAAAATTTTTGGATTCCAAAATAGAGAAAAAAAACAAAGAAGGTGTGTTACTACTTACTTTTGGTTTATGGCCCGCTCCTTTGGGAGTCTAGATTTGTTTTTATTACAGATATTGACCAAGAGGAGAGGAGAAATTGAAGGAGGCATAGAGGAGAAATACCAGAAGAGGGAAACCAACAAGTTGCTGACGATACGACAAGAGCAATGGGAGAGGAATTTCATAAGAAAACTCTGAGGGAGTTAGTGGAACCAGACATGGACCAATAGCCCCTATGCATCGTTTTTTTGCCCACTACTGTGCCGTTCGAACTCAAGCCGAGGCTGATCAATCTATTGCCTACCTTCAGAGGGAATACCGGGGAAAAACCCCCCACAAACACATCAAAGACTTCCATATGGTTTGTGTAAGTATGTGACCCCATGGAGTTACAGAAGAACAACTAAACCTGAGGGCTTTTCGTTTTTCATTACAGGATGACGCTAAGGATTGGTTGTACTACTTGGCTTCAGGGTCAATCATTACTTAGAATGATCTTAAAGAGAAATTTCTTGAAAAAAAAAATCTAACTTCTAGAGCCCATCGATAAGAAAGGATATTTATGAAATTAAACAGTTTATCGATGAGTCTTTATCTGAATATTGGAAACGGTATAAACGTTTATGTGCTAGCTTTCCCCTCCATCAAATTTCTGACCAGTTTTGATTCAATATTTCTATAGTGGCTTGCTTGCAAGTGACAGAAGCTCAATTGATTCGGCTGCCGGAGGTGTTCTCACTGATAAGACACCCATAAAGGCCCAGGAATTAATCTCACACATGGCTGAAAAGAACCAAAATTTTGGAACCAAGGCTTCTGAATCTTATTCGATTACTAGTTCTGAGGTAAAAGAATTGAAGTCTCAAATATCTAACTTAACTTCTCTTATGACACAAATGACCCAATGAGGAATTGCTCAAGTAAAAGCTTGTGAAGCCTGTAGAGTAGTGGGACACGCCTCCGATGCATGTCCTCGAGCCCAAGTCAACGCAGTTGGGGGTTACTAGAGGAAATACGACCCTTATGCTCCAATGTAAAATCCAGGATGGCATGACCACCTTAATCTCAAATGGGGAGGTCGAGGCTAAGGACAAGGCCATGACAGTTCCAATCATTCCAATCAGCCGTCGTCCTCTTCCTCTAATATGTCTTTGGAGGATATCATCAAATCCTTGGTTGAGAACTTCGTTAAATTTCAACAGGAAATCCAACACTACAAAAAGACTCTCTCCGATTTTCATAGGACACCTAGGCATTCCAATAAGAAACCAGGATGAGTATGGAAAACTTGGGCACTCAGGTCACGCAATTAGCTGTTGCGGTAAGCTGGATAGAGAATAAGGGTTCAGGGAAGCTTCCTACCCAATCAAACCATGCCATGTGAGTGCCATAGTACTCAAGAGTGGAAAGGAGCTTCCGTCACCTACAACCTGTCCAGACACCTTACCTCTACCTGATAAGTCCGATGAAAAAAAGGAGAAAAATGAGATTGACACCGAGGCACACCAGTGTACCCCTAAGGTAAGTACTTCTCCTTCACCGTCTAATGAACCTTATATTCCTAAGGCCCCTTTTCCTAGCAGGTTGACAAGACCCAAATAGGAATATAAGGACAAAGAGTTAATCGAAATGTTTAAAAGGGTTCAGATAAACATTCCTCTCCTAAATACGATCTAGCAAATCCCGAGGTATCCAAGTTTCCAAGGAACTTTGCACCAAGAAGAGGATAGGTAAGGATAAAGAACGGGTTGTGGTAAGTAAGAATGTATTGACACTACTTAAACATAATATGCCTAAAAAATGTCGAGATCCAGGTATGTTCATGTTGCCCTATGTTATTGGTAATAGAGTCATTCGCCATGCCATGCTTGATTTAGGAGCCTCCATTAATGCCATGCCTTATCATGTTCATATGGATCTTAATTTGAATGATTTGCAAAAAACTGTTGTATACATCCAATTAGCTGATAGATCCTATATCCAACCTCTAAGGATACTTGAGGGTGTATTACTGCGAGTTAAGAATTTTATTTTCCCAATTGATTTCTACATTCTTAAAATGGATGAAATTTCTACCCCTTCCTCTTCCACTATTATGTTAGGAAGGCCCTTTATGAAAACTGCTAAGATAAAAATTGATGTTGATAAGGGTTGTCTTTCTGTAGAATTTTATGGGGGAAGTGGTAGCTTTTAACATGTATGATGTCATGAAATTTCCTGAGGAATATCTGTCCTTTTGCATGATTGAGGTGCATGATTCATTAGATGAAATTGATTTGAATGATGATGATGACTCCGAAAAATTGATTACTCCTTACATTGATTTGGATTTACATGATTCACATGATTTATCTCTCTCTGTTGTTGACATTAGCAACCTTGAGGAACCTTCTTCTGTTGATTTACAGGTACAAGGGATTGAGCTAAAAGCTCTCCCTAGTCATTTGAAATATGTGTACCTGGGCATAGGTAAACACCCTTTCAGTTATAATCTCCAGGTTGACACTCACCCAAGAGGAATCCTTGGTTGAGACTCTGAAAATCTAAAAGAAGACCATTGGGTGGACTCTTGATGATCTCAAGGGAGTAAGCCCTTCTCTTTGCATACATAGAATCACTTTGGAAGAAGAAGCTAAGCCCACAATTTAACCCCTCAGGAGACTCAACCCCATGATGAAAGACGTCGTTCTCAAGGAAATTATCAAACTCAATGAGGACAGTATCATTTATCCAATACCTGACAATAAGTGGGTAAGTCCTATTCACATAGTTCTAAAAAAGACCAGCATGACAATTGTGGAGAATGACAAGAGTGAAATGGTTCCGATGCACATTTAGAATGGATGGAGAACGTGCATCGATTTTCGAAAACCCAACAAGGTAACTAAGAATGACCATTTTCCCATCCCTTTTCTTAATCAAATGGTGGAACGGCTTGCCGGAAAGCCATTCTTTTGTTTTCTTAATGGATTCTTGGGTTCTACCAAATCCCAATCGCTCAAGAGGACTAGGAAAAGACTACCTTCACTTGCACTTATGGTATTTACACTTTCAGAAGAATGCCATTCGGGCTTTGTAACACCCCAGGTACGTTCCAAAGGTGTATAATGAGTATTTTTTCCAATTTCATAGAAATGTGCATTGAGGTATTCGTGGATGATTTTATGGGTTATGGAGAGTCTTTCGATGATTGTTTGCATAATCTTAGTATGGTAATGGAACGTTGCACTGAAATTAATCTTGTGTTGAATTATGAAAAATGTCACTTTATGGCTTCACATGGGATTGTTTTGGGACATCTAGTTTATGTAAAGGGAATTAAGGTAGACAAGGCAAAGATAGATGTTATTTCTAATCTCCCCTATCCTACGTGTATTAGGGAGATTCATTCTTTTCTTGGTAGTGGAGGTTTTTACAAGCGTTTCATCAAGGACTTTTCAAAGATAGCACTACTACTATCAACATTGTTGCAGAAAGATGTACCCTTCAATTTTGACAAGGAGTGTCAGGAGGCCTTTGACAGTTTGAAGGAAAAGTTGACCACCACCCCAATTCTTCAACCTCTACGATGGGACGTACCGTTCGAGATCATGTGTGATGTTAGTAATCTAGCAATAAGAGCGATTTTAGGACAGCGGGTCGACAAGAAAAGTCATGTCATATGCTTCACATCACGGACCCTTAATCCTACACAGATAAATTACACCACGACTAAGAAGGAATTTTTGGCAATCGTTTTCACTTTAGAGAAATTTCGTGCTTACATTCTTGGCTTTCCTGTTACTATTTATACTGATCATTCTGCTCTTAAGTACCTCATGACCAAGAAGGAGTTTAAGCCCCGCCTTATGCGTTGGATGCTTCTCCTTCAGGAGTTCAATTTAATCATTAAGGATAGGAAAAGAGTAGAAAACTCAGTGGCAGACCACTTAAGTAGGATTGTGAAAAAGGAAGATCCTATGCCTGTACAAGAGGATTTCTCGGAGGACTTCCTTTTCCAAATCACCTCATCTATGCCATGGTATGCTGACAAGGTAAATTTTCTGGTTACAAGTAAGTTCCCAAATGATACGCTTAGTTCTAGGAAGTCTAAACTAATGAGTGATTCGACTTACTTTGTTTGCGACCTGTCATACCTTTGGAAGATTTGCTCTGACTAAATCATTAGGAGGTGTGTCCCAGATGAGGAGTTCGAGTTAATACTTTCATCTTATCATGAGATGGCATGTGGTGGGCATTTTAGCCCAAGGAGGACTGATAGGAAGTTTTTGGATAGTGGGTTGATCTGAAATTCTCTATTTGTTGACTGTTTTTCATTTTTTAAATCTTGTGAGAGATGTCAGAGGTCGGGTTCTTTGTCTAGGAGAAACAGATGCCACTTAATTACCTTTTTGTTTGTGAGTTTTTTTATGTTTGGGGCATGGATTTCATGGGACCCTTTCCTTCTTCTTATGGGTACTTAGACATTCTGTTGGCAATGGATTATGTATCAAAGTGGGTTGAAGCTATCCCCACTAGGACTAACAATGCTGTTGTTGTTTCCGGATTCTTAAGGACTAACATCTTTTCTAGGTTCGCCATTCCTCGAGCCATAATTAGTGACCAGGGTACACATTTTTGCAACTGAACCATCAAGGAACTTATGAGGAAGTATGGAGTACACCATCGGGTTGCTACTCCGTACCATCCTCAAACGAATGGCTAGGCAAAAATATCTAATCAAGAGGTCAAGAGTATCTTGGAGAAAACTATCAATCCAATAAGGAAAGATTGGAGCATGCGCCTTGATGATGCTCTTTGGGCTTACAGAACTGCTTTCAAAACTCCCATTGGGATGACACCTTTTAAGCTTGTCCATGGCAAGGCGTGCCATTTTCTGGTAGAGGTCGTGCATAAAGCCTATTAGGCGGTTAAGCAATGCAATATGAATCTATCCCAAGTCGGTGAAGAAATACTTCTGGAACTACAAAAATTGGAGGAATTATGCCTTGAAACCTATAAGAACTCAAAACTCTACAAGGAAAAATCTAAATAATTCATGACAAGGGTCTCTTGAGGCGAGAATTCAGGATTGGTAAAAAACTGCTACTTTATAATTCTCATCTCTCACTTATTCCCGGTAAGCTTAAGTCTAAATGGCTTGGACCTTTTGAGATTGTCAACTTGTTTCCATATGGTACAGTTGAGATTTGGAGCTTGGAGACAGGAAAGGAGTTCAAGGTGAACGAACATTGCCTTAAAATCTTCAATGAAATGGAAGTCAACTCAGCTTGCTCAAGCTTTCTGTTGACTCCACCCTCTGTCACTTGAGCCCGCATCACTAGGCGTCAAGCAAAAGACATTAAAAGTTGCGCTTCCTGGAGGCAACTAGGTGTTTAAGATTTTATTTGCTTTCTTTTCCTTTCTGTTTCGTTTCTTTTATTTTTCTTTTGGGTTAAATTGGAATAATGACTGGCTAAATTTGTTGTTTTTCACAAGAGAATTACAATTTTGCCTCCTTAGAGGAAGGCTTCCCAATTGATTGTACTTGTGCCCTATTCTAGGGGAGTTTTTTCTGTTCCCCTTCTCCTCTATTTTTTTCCTTAGCATGAATAATAATCTAGAAATACATTGAGGACAATGCATAACTCTTAAGTTGGGGGTAGGTGAAGCTGATATTTGGTGTGTGATCCAAATATTTTGGTCTAAATTTTTGAATGATTGTTCGTTCGGTTTGCCATTTCCTTCCAGTGACAAACTGATGATGCACTCATTGGGTTGTTTGTGCTTAAAAAAAAAGTAACTTTCATGATGTTTAACTTTTTATAAAAAAAATTTCGTGAGATCTATGCATAATGAACCTATATTGATTTTTTTTCATTGTAAATCCCTTAAAAATACTAGAAACGGATTATCCATCTCGGATTTTCATTGTCACCTCGAAAGGCCCCATTTTAGCTTGGGAGTAGCTTTTAGTGCCTAAGAGCAGAATTAGATAGTGAGAAAAGAAAGTGGCCTAGTGTGCAAGGAAGAAAAAAAAAAGTGAACCAAGCTAGTTCTATGACAAAAAAAAAAAATAAAAAATTGTGTGCGTGTGTGCATGGATAGAGGTGAAAAGAGCTACCTCCACCGTGTCTAGTTAAGGCCCGCGAGAAAATAGTGATAGGTTCCTGGCGGTTGGGTATGAAAGATAGCCCTCTAGGTAAAACCAATGACCTCTATGTTTTGTGTGTGAGAGTTTTAGGCACTCCTGGCTAGTGTTGCTCTTCGATTTGCAATAATACTATGTCTTGAGCTGATGATCGAGCCAGAGTAGAGGGAAGATGAGATGGGGGTAGGATAAAACTTTTTCGGGTACTTTTTGATTTATGAAAAAGTTTTCATGTCTTAGTGTTTCATTTATGCATAGCCCTTATTGTAAAAGTTCTTTTTATATCAAGTCTCAATTGAGTGAGTATTATGTGATTTATTATGCGACCTAAAGGACTATTGAGATTTGAGATTGGATTCGATGAATGGAGAAAATATTTTCTTGTCGATTTCACGATTGAGTGTTATGATCTTGCTTGGGACGATCAAAAGTTAAGTTGGGGGTGTTTGTAAGCTCTCAAAAAGAGCTAAGTTTATGACCTTAACTTTACTATTTTCAGATAATTCTTGTGTCTATTTGTCTTATTTTGTAGGTGACTTGATCTCATGGAGCAATTACGTTGCAAAGTTGAAGAATTAGGCAAAAAGGACGAAAATTCGAGAGTTGAGCACACCCAAGTAGAGTTGAGATGACAAAGGACCAAACTGGCCTGTTTTAGCATCGCAACACTCATCAATAGCCTAAGTCCAAGGCTCGCTTGACGCTTGAAGGTAGTAGGCTTGGGTGTAGGCCAGCGTTGCAACGCTACTCTGAGCGTCGCAATGCTCCAAAGATTGACAATGCCACCATCGCAATACCAGCCAACGCCCCTGCTTAACGCTATAAGGCAGAATAGGAAGTGTTGTAATGACCCCTTAGAGCGTCACGAACTTTGACGGACTTCCCCTCCGCACGCGCGCAACTAAGCGTCAGGCCAACATTGTGACTCCTCCTTAATGATCTACACGGTGCCACCATAGCATTGCAATGCTCTTCCTAGCATCGCAACGTTGAGCAAACTTATAAATATGATGTTTGTGGTTCCAGCTGAATTGTGAAGAAAATATAAGAGTCCGGTCCGGTTTTAGGAGGAAATTAGGTCGAATTGTGGTTACAAATCCCTGTAGTTTGTTTATACTTGGCAAACTACAAGAAAACTTGTGATAAGTGAATGATTAACTACAACCTTACGCATAGTTAGTTCAGCACATAGTAATTCTAGCACTGTTTATTTTAACTTCATCTAACGCAACAAGTTTTTGGTGCTGTTACCGGGGATTTGACAACTAATTGAGTATTTTGTTTGTGTTTCTGTAGGCACCCTATTGATTCTAGGTGTATCGCTTGCTTTAGCGACAAAGCAACAAACAGTATATGAGTACGGGTACTGAACCTAAATTCAATATGACCCTGAAATTGAGCAAACCTTTTGTCACAGAGCAAGCCAAAATATAAACAGAAGAAGAAGGAATATGGTGAACAACCAGAACAACAATCAAGCCAGAAATGGAGTACATGGGCACAAACAACAGAACCCTATCACATTGGCTGTTGATCGCAACATTCCAATGTGAAACTATGCAGCCCCAAACCTGTATGATTTATCGTTAGGTATCATGCAACCAATCATTGATGAGAATACGAGATTTGAGATAAAGCCAGTCATGTACACACTGTAGGGCAGTTTAGAGGGGCGCCAGGGGAAGATCCTCATGCCCACTTGACTAGTTTTGTGGAATTGTGTGACACTTTTTCTATTCTTGGCGTGACGCCAGAGGAGATCTAGCTTTTCCTTTTTCCCTACACTCTCCGATATGAGGCCAAACAATAGGCCTATTCCTTAGAACCTAATGAGATCGTGTCATGGGAGTAGATGCTCGATAAATTTATAAAGAAGTTCTTTCCACCAGCCGTCAACGCAAGAAGACGGTGGGACATCGACACTTTTGAACATGGAGATTCAAAGACTTTGAGTGCCGCATGGGCAAGGTTTAGGCAACTTGTTCTTATATGCCCGCACATCGGCATCCATGATCACGTACTAATGGAGACCTTTTACAATGTGCTGAGTAAAGCCTTACAATCAGTGGTCGCGATGGAATCTGGGACGGAGGACTCGTAGTATCTCTCTAGATCTGGCAAAAGCGAAAGAGATGCATCAGCGACAGGTAGACTTATGAATAAAACGTATATAGAGGCCAAGGAAATTTTGGATCGGATAGTAAACACTGATGAATGGGTGGACAATGGATATGGGAATAAAAACTATGATAAACAAAAAATGGAAAGTGCGTTGGTTGGGTCAGATATGATGAACTTATTAGTAGCTTAGATGGTGGCAGTCACCTCCCTCCTAAAAACAATGGCCATTAATCAAAGTGCGCTGAGCATAAATGCTGCTTAGCTTAATATGATGAATCAAGTTGCGACTGTGAGTTGCATACAATGCGGGGAACCTCACTCCCTTGAAGCATGCCCACATGATCCTCATGCTATATTTTTTATTCAGAACAACCCGTTTAGCAAAACATATAATCTGGATTGGAGGAATCACCCCAACTTCTCTTGGGGAGGCAATCAGCAGCAACATGAGCAACAAAGTGCACCTTTAAAACAAGCACACAAAAGAAATCCTCCTGGATTCAATCAGCACAATAAAGGCCATCAACATGCCCAAAACCATTCCCGCCACAACCATGCATCGAGCGTCAATGCATTTTCATAATTAGAATTGCTTTTAAAAGAGTATATCCAGAAGGAGATGCGTTGATGCAATCCCCAATCCGAAATCTCGAAGTTTAGGTCGGGTAGATCGCAAATGAATTGAAAAATAGACAATCAGGCACCCTGCCAAGTAACATAGAAGCTCTACGAGAAGGGTGAGCTTCGTGTTAATTTTGATAAAGGGAGGGAAGAATTTTTAGAGGAAAATACAAAAAACTATCGTATTGGGGGTGGAGAGATTGTTCTATATATCGACCAAGAAGAAGGAGAAGATGATCCCCCAAAAAACTCTCACTCCCATGATTAAAGATTGAGACAAATAAGGAGTTATGCATAACTCCCTCCCTTAATTAAATTCAAAATATACAAATTAAAAAACCAATTTTTTAAAATTTAATTTAATATATATATTTATACAATAACTAATTTACTATATATAATATATATAAAACTATACGTTATATCTAATATAACATATAATCTAAAGTTTATATTATATCACATATAATATAACCTATATTTTAATATTTTCTCAATTAGCATATAATATTTAATATGAACTAAAATCAAACTAATTTAACCTATAGTATTTATATGAATCATATTCATATAATTAATATTTGAATCATATTCAAATATTTATTTTCTCTCAAATAAAAACTTTATATTATAATGTATCAAATGCATTATATCAAGTATATGAATATAGTCCTCGAGATTCCAAACAAGTAAAACCATCAGCTCTAGTTAGACTAGAAACTAAGACACCTACTACCTTAATCAACCCCAATGACCCTGAATCAATCGAAAATCTCCCTAGCAAAATTTTTTAACCCTCTGCTAAATCTTCTACAAATTCAAATCCAATTGACAAAGAAGTCTCACCATCAACACATCTAGAATCCTCGTTGCAGGACCCTGCTGCAGCGAAGGACAAAAACAAAGCAAGTAAGGTCTTGCATGTGTGTGAACTCTAAAAAAGAGCTAATTTTATGTCCTTAGCCCTACTGATTTGAATAAATCTTATGCTTTATTTGTCTTATTTGTAGGTAAATCGAGAGCAAGTGTGCTGTTGGGATGACAACTAGGCCAAAAAGAAGGAAAAATGGGAGTTTTATGCACCATATTGAGTAAAGAAGTCTAAATGACCAAACTGCCCTTGAGGGCAGCATTGCAATCCTCTTTTGACCCTCCTGTGATGCTGAAAGGTAAAGAGCATCAAATTCTAGACAAGCAGTTAGCGTCGCAATGCCAGGTCGATGCTCCAACTCGATGCTATTGGATAGAATCGAGCGAACAGGGCAACGTTGCAACGTTATCACCTCCAACGAACGAGTGATTTCTGCGCGCGTGCAACACATTGTCACAACAGATTTTGCAGAGGGTTTTTTTTTAATGTGGTTGGATTTGTTCCTAGTTTGATTTTAGGTTGCATGTTTTGTACCCGATCTTCTTTCACGGTTTTTTTTATACTTTCAAATTTGTTCTTCTTAGTTCTGGTTTGCATTCTTTGAATTTGTTCTTATTTCTCCTCTTCTCGAATGTGGTGGATATTTTCCTATTTTGGTTTTGGTTTGCATGTTTCAGATCTGATATGCTTTTGTGATTTTTTTGATATTTTCAAATTTGTTGGTTCTGGTTTGTATTATTTGGGTTTGTTCTTATTTTCCCTTCCCTTGAATGTGGTGAATTTGTTCCCATTTTGGTTTTAGGTTGCATATTTTCAAACTAATCTACTTTTGTATTTTTTGATATTTTTGAATTTGTTCCTCTTAGTTCTGGCTTGTTTTCTTGGATTTGTTCTTACTAGTCATCGTTTTTGGGCCGGTGATGAGAAAACTTTTTTTCAAATGTATAATTAATTGATATTTTTGCCTACATAAGGTGTTTTTCACTAGTTACAACTTGATTTTTTTTCATGGAAAAAAGAACTATTTTTAATTACATACGTTTTATTTTTTTTCTTCACCTAAATACTTTTTAAAAATTTAAATCTGCCTTTTCATTACTATTCTCTTTCTTTGTTAAATATGTGTATTATGTTTTGGTGTGATTATAACTCACTTCTGTTTTTTGGATTTATTTTATTACAATTGGTGGTACATGCTTATGTTTGTGTTCCGATTATGGATGGGAAGGGTAGAGATGTTGACTCTATTCATAGTTCTTTCATCATTTTGTATGTTTTGTTATTATGAGCAAACCAAAAATTTCAAACCTAGGGCCTCTATTTTGAGTTTTCATTTTATCATTGTTTTTACTATTTCAAACCTATTTCCTGTCTTGACTTTGAATAGTTGGATAATTAGTTTGATTCTAACCAAACTAAAGATCCAACTATTCATAATCAATTACTTGTCTTTTCATCCATAAAATGTATTATTTATTATTATTATTATTATTATTATTATTATTATGGTTGAGCTGGTAGTCGAGTAGATTAATGGATATATCACTTCCATTAATTGAAGGGTGCTTGAAAGGTGGTTGGGTTTTAATTGTTCCATTAACTCAAGTTCTATATATAATCATCCTTCTTTACAATCTTTCACACCACCTCTTTCTCTTTGAAATTGAAACTATCTAAGGGGTTCACTCCAAGTAAGTAATCAAAGACTTCATAGATTCTGTTCTTTTTTTTTAAAAAAAAAAAAAAAATTCTTTATTCTTCTATTTCATATGATGGGCCTACTGTGGACTCATTTCTACAACTTCATTTTTTTTGTTGGTTTGTCATGTCCAAGTGTGAAAGTGCATGGCTAACCTTGTTAAGGTATGCAATATCTTTTATTATTATTATTATTATTTTTTTATGCTTTTATAGTTATCTTGCATTATAAATTTATCATCTCATTCTTTCATTTTATGACATGTAGGTTTGATCGTTCGTAGAAAGAATACTACTCAAGGTCATTTTCCATTATTTGAAGTACTTCTTGCTTTTCTATTAATTCAGTACAATACATTATTTTGTATGTAACTCTTTTTACTTGCTTGGCCATTATATTTAGTGATATATATTTTATTTTTTTTTGTTGTTGTTATTTCACATTGTTTGCATTACTCATGTAACTTGGTTTGAATGTACTCAACTTATCTCTCTAGTTGGTTAATATTATACATGCCTTTTTTTATGTATCTTATTTTGTATGCAATATTTTATTTATGTATGCAACTCAAATTATGTTTTGGCAAAAAAGTTCCATCTATGTTTTAAAAAAATAGAATAGAGAAAAAACTGTCATTTGAAAAAGATGCACTGATCTTCAAATCAAGAAACAAATCAAAATTTCTTAATAGAAATAAATTTGTAGCTAAGCAAAAAATCAAACTATAAAAAAAATTATTTTTCATCATTTTGGAAAAAAAAAATGTAGTCCTTAATATGGTTCCAAATCACCAAAAATTCTTAATGAAAATAAATTTTTAGTTAAGCAAAAAATCAGATTTTTCTATAATATTATTTTTCCATCATTTAAAAAAATGTAGTCCCTAATCTAGTTCCAAATTTCATCACCAAAATTTCTTAATGGAAATAAATTTTTAGTTAAGCAAAAAATCAGACTTTTCTATAAATAATTATTTTCCATCATTTTGGGAAAAAGAAATAGTCCCTAGTCTGGTTCCAAATTTCATCACCAAACTAGAAATACTTTTTTTATGTAGCTCACAGATTTTTTATAAGGAAAAGGAAACTATTCAAACAATCTTATATAATTTTAGGTAAAGAGTATTATAAAAAACACAACCTTATAATAAAATTTGTTTTAACTTCAGAAAACGATTTTAATAACAAATTTTACATACACAATATTGAAAAGAACATAACATTAGACAATAATTTTATAACAAATTTTGTAAATACAAAATTATCAAAGTGTTTTAAATAGTCTTATAACAAATTTTACAAACACAATATTAAAAAGAACATAACTTAGAAAACAGTTCCATAACAAATTTTGTAAACACAAAAATTATCAAAAAGTTTTAAACAGTTTTATGAGAGATTTTACAAACACAATATTATTAAAAAAATTGACCTTATAAAACAATTTTAAAACAAATTTTGTGAACACGATATTATAATAAGGTTTCAAACAGTTTTATAATAAATTTTATGAACACAATAATTTGAAATAACTTAGTAGATAGGACAATCGACCTAGGACTGAAAGACATAGAAGAAAATTTGATCAGATAACTTAGTAGACAGGACAATCGAAGTTTAGTGTGGAATCCATTACCATACTAGGTATAGTATTTTTTGTTCCTTATAAAGGACGAATGTGACAACCCAAATTTTTGTGTAATTTAAATTCAGTTATTTTTGTAATATTTAAGTATTATTTTGGATTTTTGAAGGTTCAATTGGATTATTGTGAAAGGATAATTCAATTTTATTTTTGCTTAGAGACGAATTTTGGAATTTAAATTTAATTAAGGAAAATTTGGGATTTATGTCAAATTGTTTCAATTTTAATTTAATTTGAGAAAATTGAATTAAAATTAGGAGTTTTGGATTTTTTTTTAGATTTTTGGAGAAGATAATTAGAATTAAATCGATTTATTGAGATATTGGATTTGAAATTATTTTTTCCAAAAGGATTTGGGATTTTAAGATCCAAAAAGGATTTGGATATTTGGATTTTGGAGAAGAAAAAGGAAAAGAAAAAAAAATGGATGGGTCAAAGGTTTTATTTAGGAGTGGTTAAAAGAAGGAGAATAGAAGAGAAATTAGAAAAAAAAAAAAAAAAGAAAAAAACAAGAAAAGAAAATTTGAATTTTTTTTTCTTCTCTTCTCTCTGAATGCACAACCGCCCCCCCCCCCCCCCCCTCCTCCTCCTCCGTTTTTGTCCGCAAAGAGTAACCTGTTGTGTTTCATACCCTAAAACTCGTAGATAGTAAATATTACTAATTGAACGTCATCAATAAAGAGTTATAGATGTTAATTCAATAAATATTATTGTTTATGTTGTTTGTCTATTTTTGTCTTAATAATCATAAATCCAATAAACTAACATCCAAGGCTGACTTATGAGTCTTGCATTGTATGTGGAGATATACAGAGTTCAATGTTCAAGATACAACTTGGAGGGTCTATAGCATAGGGATAATGTTGGGTACCTTATCCTAGTAATACTATGGATACAGTCTACTTTGTATTTGATACAAACGCAATGATCCAACGTACTCGTGTAGTTGACATGCGAGTGGAGGTATCCTATCCAATGAATTTGTATAAGACCGAACTACGAAATAGTAACCACTAGATGTAACACCGTTAACTAGTTAGGTTCCTATTTCAATAGGATGACCTAGGCAACTTAGTCTTAATCCTAAGTATACTATAAACTCCTGTTCACAAGAGATTGTTTTTTGATTTGTATGGGTGAGGGTATCCAGTTCGTCGTCCCAATATGCCTACCATTTTGGGGATAAGACCGAGTGGGGAGTTAGGAACATAGTAATACAAGATGGAATTCACTCCTTCTCATCTCAAAGGTAAGTAGATGAGTATTTCTTTAAGTGGTGTCTCTGGGACTTGTACAAAGGATCATACCCTCTCATTGGCCTGAGAGGGTTTCTATTTATTGGTTGGACCATAAACAGGTTGTTCATTAGAAGAGTACTGGTACTTAAAGAGTCAGAGGTAACCTAAGGGTAAAATGGTCATTTGACCCAGTTGGAGTTACAAACACTCGTGAAGGACTAACTTGTTGTTATTGGTCTATATCTGTGGACATAGAAATATACATGTAGTGAGAAGAGTGCAGTTATGGGTCTTTAGTAGAGTGTACCAATAGTTAATGAATATTGATTAACTTGGTTAATGAGTTTAGTCAACCAATATCATATCGTTGGAGCTTCTGATCTACAAGTCCACCAAGTCCCCTTATTAGCTCACTAGAGGGTATTTAAGAGGGATAGTTTGAATTGTTCAAATTAATTTGAGGAAACCATATATTAATGTGATTAATATATAATTGATTATGGATATGATCAATAATTCAAATTAAATTGGAAAGTAATATTTGAATAAGATTCAATTAATTAATTCAAGAGAATTAGATTCACAAAGAATTAATTAATAGAGAGGTATTATACATATACATACGATGTTTATGATATATATATATATATACACACACACACATTAAATTGGATTTAATGTATAAATAGTTATTTAATTAATGTGTAAATTAAATTAAATAAGTGTTATTTAAAATTAAATAAGTATTATTTAATTAATTAATTATGAAAAAGGAAAAGAAAAAAATGATTAGGAAAGGGGCTTGGTCCTTTTTTATATAAAGTCCTCTCTATGACCCTTCTGGGACATATTGACAATACACAACACACAAGTGTTATTGTGCGAAATTTTCTCTAAGTTATAAAAGGAATCCTTTTTGCTCTCCAAAACTCTTTTCTCCTCTCCCTTTCCCAATAGTTGGATACCACCTATCCCTTTATTGAAATCCTAGAGAATAACAAGGTTACTCTCGTGGTAGTATTCGAGATTATTCAAGAAATTGTTCGTGATCAAGATCATTGGAGGAGCTGTGCATTAGAACTTCGAGAGGATTATTCGTGAAGTTTGGGAATCTACAAAGGTAAGAATTATTATAATCTTTTTCCAAAACATGTTAATTTACATGTTTATATTATGTTTTAGTATAATGAATTTGTTTATGTAAAAATCGAATTGTAGAATGTAAGTCGTTCCTACAAGACGTTTACGCTGCAAGATTCAATCCCTTCAATTGGTATCAGAGTTGGGTTCTTGTATCCACGTTCTTCATATTTTTCGAAACAAAATCAGTTTAGAGGTGGGTTTAATATTCTGCATTTGGAATGTTTGAATGTCAGTTTGCAAAATTGGATGTTTTCAATTTTGGCATTAAATTACTTTTAATTTGATTAAATTGTAAGGGCTTGTTGTATTTTGTAGGCAATTTAATTTTTGCTTCAAGTCTGTAAGTCCATGTTGATCGAAAGACCAACGGTTGCTGAGAAGTTGGGAAAAAATGAAGGAATTCGAGACAAGTTTGGAGCCGAGAACGTGTAAAACAGGAGCATTCTACCGCTTAGCGTCGCGACGCTGCGAAGCTCCGAGGTTTGATGGAGTCTCAACTATAGTGTTTTGACCTAATTTGTTTTATGTATTTTTTAATTTATTATTAATTAATTAAATTAATATAATAGTTATATTAATTTAATCAATTATTTTTTCATTAGGATGCCAAAATCGGTCCAATTTTTTCTGTTTAAATTAATTTAGTTATGCATTGGGTGGATGTTTAAATTAATCTTTGAATTCATATTACATATTGTATGTCATATAGATTAAAAAATATCCACCTTAGGATAAACATGTACATGCATCATAAATAAATATAAAGGGTTATATTTTATAGATACATGATTAAATTAGCATGCTCATGTATCATGGTGTAAGTGTTATGTTAGTGATGTATGATTAACCTAAGCATGTCCATGCATCATACTATATATTAAAATTATTATAATAATTAGTGGAATGATTTATGTGAATACTTGTTTTTTCATGAATGATTTATATGAGTGTTATATTTATCAAATGAAAATTGAATTGGCATTGAGCGTGACATTACTTAGATAAATATAATTGTTGTATTTAATCGATGTCATTAGATGAAAATTTATAGGTTTTAATAAAGCATTAAAATATAAGAGTTATAATTTTAATGAGATAGATTAAAATCTATAATCAAGAGTTGCAAGCAAACATAGGTCCAAAAAAATTTTAAATAGTTTTTTCTAATGGGATTAGGAATAGGTTAATCTTTTTTAATTTGTTTTAATAGGATTAAAATCAATTTAATTAAAAGATTAAATTTATAAAATAATTGCCCAAAAGGGACCTTTGTCTAAGGAAGATTCAATCTAGGAGAGGGTATTTAAGCTGACAAAAACAATACACATTTACTTGGAAATCGACCTGAAAGGTGAATTGGGTAAATATTTTATAAGCATGCAATAAATGATTGATTTTATTAAAAAAATTTAATAAATGAAATCAAGTATTGTTAAATTATTCAATATAAATATTATATTGAGCAAATTTAAAAGAACTTAGATAAATTCATTAGTCGGGTTTTAACTAAGTATAATAAAATCCTAAAAATATTAGAATACTTTCATGGGAGGATATTGGTATATGAGATATATCAAATTTCAGTTCTCACATCTCAAAGAGTTCACATTGTGAGATTCATACTCGACTTCGTGTCGTCCTGGGTGCGGCCTCCCTTCGGAAAGTGTTTGCATGAGTCAATAACAGAGTGAATGGAGAAAGTGTTCATAGTAAATGGGAGAGGAACGTGTGTCAACGTATCCTATAGTCTCCTCCATTAGGTTTCGTCATGAGATTCCTATGGTCTGCCTGCGTGTTGTCCTGGGGCGACCATCCCTTCGGATGGCCTGATCATAGGGGTTGGAACAATACAAACTCCAGCAATGGATAAGGTTTCTTAGGTTAATCTACAACAGTTGTCTTTCCCTTCTGTAGCCCATTGAAGCATACCTCTAGGATCTGAAAATGGGAGGGTCACACTTATGGGATGAATTAAGTTAGTTAATGAATCTTTGATCGAAACAATGGTAGCTAAAAACTATAGGAAAAAGAGTTATTATGGTGTTAGTGATTGGCTGAGATTGTCTCAATACATGAGAAGAGTAGTTGATCACCCTTCGATGGTTGTTGCTCTAAACCTCTGAAGTATCATTGCAAAAATGAAAATCAATAGTTTAATTTGGGTTTTATGATTACATATGTTTTTGCTAAATTAATTGGATTATTAAGTAATGAGTTATGACAAATATAAACAATACGGTCAATTGATTGTTGTATGTTTCAGCATGTCGTGCATAATCATATCTTTGCTTTAAAATGAGATATTAACTAGTAAAAACTATGCGACGTGGAAATCTAATCTAAATACGATTATGGTTATTGATGATCTGTGGTTTGTCTTGGCGAAGGAATGGTTTCTAGTCCCTGCTCGAAATGCATCCTAAGTGTAGAAGGATGCTTATGACCATTGGATGAAGGCCAATGATAAGGCCCGAGTCTACATCTTGGCAAGTCTGTCTGACATACTTATCAAGAAGTATAAGGCCATGATGTCTGCACGTCATATCATGGAGTCCTTCCAGAAGATATTTGGATAACCGTCCATTCAGATCCATTTACAATGTGTGCATGAAAGAAAGCCTATTAGCGAGAGAACGTGTTTTCGACTTAATAGTCCAATTCAATGTCGCTTAAATGAACGGTGCGGTCATCGACGAGCAGAGTCAGGTGTCCTTTATTTTAGACTCTCTTCTGAAGAGTTTTCTTCAATTCTAGAGCAATGTAGTTATGAACAAAATATAGTACAATTTGACTACCCTTCTAAACGAGTTACAGACTAGTAGAAGGAGAAGCAAATGTTGCCCATTCCAAAAAGTTTTATAAGAGTTCATCCTCTGGAACTAAGTCTGTTCCTTCGACCCCTTGTTCTAAAAAGATCCAAAAAAAAAAAGAAAGGAATGAAAAGGAAGGTTCCCGCTGTTGGAAAAGCCAAATGTAAAGCTAAGGCTGACAAGGGCAAATGCTTCTATTGTAATGTAGATGGTAACTGAAAACGCAACTGTCCCAAGTACCTTGTTGAGAATATGAAAGAGAAAGAAGGTAAATATAATTTACTTGTTTTGGAAACATGTTTAGTGGAAAATGACCATAATGCTTGGATACTTGATTCATAAGCCACTAATCATGTTTGTTCTTCTATACAAGGAATTAGTTCCTTTCAAAAGCTGAAAAAGGGTGAAATAACGCTCAAGGTTAGCACGGGGGACTCCATTTTAGTTCGTGCAATGGGAGCTGCTAAGTTGTTTTTTGGAAGTAGATTTTTGTTTTTAGAAAACTTATATATATATATATATATATATTTTCCAAAATGAGGAGAAACCTTATTTCTGTTGGAGTTAGCATGCAATTAATGAAAGCAATTAGGATCTTAAACACTCTAATTTCATCAATTTTAGCATAGAAACATGCAATTACATAAACTAAAATAGAGCTTTGAAGATATATCTTTGTTGAACTCTTTAAATCTTCAAATTTCAGCTTGAATCTCTTCAGTAATCCTTTGTAGACTACCGTTTGATCTTCCCTACTATTCTCTAGGACCTTAGATTGGGTGGTAGGATAAAAAACGAGTTTTGAATTAAGAGAATTTTTTAGAAGAAAGACTAGTTCTTAGCTTCAAGGTTGAAGAACACTTCTTCAACCAAAATTCCAAAAGATTTTCATTTTGCATGTCCTTCGCTCAGCAAATTGGAGTGTGGTTTTGTTTATTCTTCTCATGCAATCTGATTGCATGATAGATTGATACCAAGTAGGTCAATCCATAGTGGGATTTTATGTGTTCAAAGTGGGATAAACCCACTAAAATTAATTTCACATTTAAATTGTATTAAAACTAACTTTTTATTCAATTTTTAATAAAATTCAGTTTTATTTTAATTTTCCAAAAAATAAATTAAAACAAAAATTGATTTAAATATTTGAATTTTCATAAAATTCAAAAATTCAATTAATGTAAAATTAATTCAAATAATTAATTAAAAATAATTTAATATATAATATTAAGTTATTAAATCACCAGTTCCACAAACATAAATCCTTATTCATGTAATTTAATATTTAAATCATATTTAAATATTATCTAATTCTCCAATTTTGTTTAATTCGATAATTAAACGTGTAATTATATCGTATATAATAACTGATTCCCTTAATTCGAATTTGAACATTTCAAATTTTCTCATCACGTTATTCTAAGGTTTAATCCGTTTGTGAGCTAGTAGAGGGACTTAATGGACCTACAGATCATGGGCTTCAACGATCCAAGATTAACCGATTACACTCTTTAACCTAATTAACCAATATTCGTTAACTAACGGGTCATTCCACTAAAGTCCAGTAGTTGCACTCCCTCATTGTAGATATATTTCTGTTCATTTGATATAACCATAATCAGTAAGTCAACCCTTCACAAGTTGTTCGTAATAACGGCTGGCTCAAAAATTGTTTTACCCCCGAGATTACATCTTATTTCTTAAGTCTCGTTGATCCTCTAATGAACAATTGGTTTGTAATCCAATCACCAAATCGAGTCCCTCTCGGGCCAATGAGACGGTGGAGCCCCTTTTTTCAAGACCCGAAATCAGCACTTAAGGGAACAACCTCTCTACTATCCCTAAAAGCGAGTAGGAGTGAATTTCGTCTTACACCCTATGTTCCAAACTATCTACCCGGTTTTACCCCTAAAATGGGAGGCTTATTGAGCCAACCCTCACCCATGCGAATCTATGGATAATCTCAAATAAACAGGAGTTCATAGTTAGCTCAGGATTAAGGTCAAGTTATCTAGGTCATCGCTTTAAAATAGTCAGTCTTAAACAGTAAATAATGTTATAAAATAAGAGTGAATTTATTTCTTGGTCCGGTTTTATAAAAACTCTTTGTATAGGATACCCCCACTCGCATGTCTCCACATGAACGATTCAGGATCACATTGTTTGTACTAAATACAAAGTGGGTCGTATCCGATAGTGTTTCTAGAATAAGGTACCCAACCTTATCTGTATACTACAGACCATTTTGGCTATCTACTCGAACTTGATCCACTCTTATGTTTCCATATAAAGTCTAAGTACTCATGTAATAGCCATTAGTTTATTGGATTTAGTGCAATTTATATATTCAATAACAGTTTTACTGAACAAAACTTTAATAACATTTTTTATTGAAAATTGAATATGTTTAATCTTACAAACTATGAATTTTAGGACATACAACCCAACAAACTCCCACTTGGACTAAAACTCCACTGGGTTTACATATATACAAATATATACAATGTTGAGTATGAGAGAATAAATACAATAAACTAAGGCATCAGATACCCAGTAGTTTCTATTTCCTGTTTAATTGAACAATCATACTCTATTTCTTTTAATTCAAATGAAGCGTTCATTATGCAAAATGGTGTGACTATTTGTTCAGCTAAACTAGAAGACAACTTATATGTGTTAAGACCAACTGAATCAAAAGCACTTTTGAATCATGAGATGTTTAAAACTGCTAATACTAAAAAAAAAAAGGCGAAGAATTTCTCCAAGTAACAATGATATGTATCTTTTGCATTTGAGATTAGGCCAGATATATCTCGATAGGATCGGGAGATTGGTAAAGAATGGACTTCTAGGAAAGTTAAAAGATGATTCATTACCTCCATGTGAATCCTGTCTCGAAGGAAAAATGACTAAAAGACCTTTTAGTGGAAAAGGTTATAAAGCCAAAGAACCCTTAGAGCTCATATATTCGGATCTTTGTGGTCCAATGAATGTAAAGGCTAGAGAAAGGTACGAATACTTCATCTCTTTCATTGATGATTATTCAAGGTACAGTTACTTATATCTAATGGAATATAAGTCTGAAGCTTTTGAAAAGTTCAAAGAAGATAAGGTTGAAGTTAAAAACCTATTAGGTAAAACAATAAAAACACTTTGATCTGATCGAGGTCGAGAGTACATGGATTTAGAATTCCAAGACTATATGATAGAACATTGAATTAAATCTCAACCCTTAGCACCTGGTACACCTCAGTAGAATGGTGTATTAGAAATGAGAAATATGACCTTATTAGATATGATTCATTCTATGATGAGCCATGTTCAATTGCCTAACTCGTTTAGGGGATATGCAATAGAGACTACAGTTCACATCTTGAACAATGTTTCCTCGAAGAGTGTTTCTAAAACACCTTTCGAGTTATGAAGGGGGCGTAAACCGAGTTTACGTTACTTCAAAATTTAGGATTGTTCTGCACATGTGTTAGTGACAAATCCTAAGAAATTGGAACCTCGTTCAAGATTATGTCAATTTGTTGGTTACCTTAAGAAAATGAGAGGTGGTTTATTCATGATCCTAAAAAAAATAAAGTGTTTGTATCGATAAATGCTACATTTTTAGAGGAAGACCACATGAGAAATCATAAACCACGAAGAAAAATAGTATTAAGTGAAGCTACTAAAGAATCAAGGGTTATTGATGTAGTTGGTCCTTCATCAAGAGTATCAAGTCCGTCTCATTCTTCTCAGTCATTGAGAGTGCCTCGACGCAGTGAGAGGGTTGTGATACAACCTGACTGCTACTTGGTTTTAACTGAAACTCACGTTGTCATGCTAGATGATGGTGTTGAGAATCCATTGTCCTATAAACAGGTAATGAATGACGTAAACAAGTACCTGGGTCAAAGCCATGGACCTTGAAATGGAGTCTATGTACTTCTATTCAGTATGGGAGCTTGTAGATCCACCTGAAGGGGTAAAACTCATAGGGTGCAAATGGATCTATAAAAGAAAGAAAGATGTAGCTGAAAAAGTACAAACCTTCAAAGCTAGACTTGTAACAAAGAGTTATACCCAGAAGAAAGGGTTTGACTATGAGGAAACTTTTTTCCCTGTTGTTATGCTTAAGTCTATAAGAATTATCTTGTCTATAGCCACATATTATGACTATGAGATATGACAAATCGATGTCAAGACTGCTTTTCTTAATGGCAATCTTGAGGAGAGTATCTTTATGTCTCAGCCCGAGGGGTTCATAGCTCAAGGTCAAGAGTAAAAAGTTTGCAAGCTGAATCGATCCATTTATGGGTTGAAACAGACATCCAGATCTTGGAATATTAGATTTGATACAGTGATCAAATCTTTTAGTTTTGATCAAAATGTAGATGAACCTTGTATCTACAAGAAAATCATCAACGATAAAGTAGCTTTTCTAGTACTTTATGTGGACGATATCTTACTTATTGGTAATGATGTATGGTACCTTACTGACATTAAGGAATGGTTGGCAACCCAATTCCAAATGAAAGATTTGGGAGAGGTGCAGTATGTATTTGGGATTCAAATCATTAGGGATCGTAAGAACAGAACGTTGGCTCTGTCTCAAGAAACTTATATCGACAAAATTTTGACTCGATATCTGATGTAGAACTCTAATAGGGTTTATTACCTTTTAGGCACGAAATTCACTTGTCTAAGGAACAATGTCCTAAGACACCTCAAGAAGTTGAGGATATGAGACGTACTTCTTATGCCTCAGTTGTAGGTAGCTTAATGTATGTTATGCTCTACACTAGGCTAGATATTTGTTATGTAGTGGGAATAGTCATTAGGTACCAGTCCAATCCAGGGTTAGGCCACTGGACTGCGGTTAAGAACATCCTCAAGTATCTTAGGAGAATGAGGGACTATAAGTTGGTGTATAGAGCTAAGGATTTGATCCTTATAGAATACACTAACTTTGATTTTCAAACTGACAAGAATTCTAGGAAATCCACATCAGGATCAGTGTTTACCCTGAAGGGGGAGTTGTAATGTGGAGTAGCATCAAGCTTGTAGATTCCACTATGGAAGCTGAGTATGTAGCTGCTTGTGAACCAGAAAATGAAGCAATTTGGCTAAGGAAATTCCTAAGCGATTTGGAAGTGGTTCCAAATATGGACTTGCCCATCACCTTATTGTTAGACAACAGTGGGGTTGTAGCTAAACCTAAAGAACCTCATAGTCACGAAGGAGGAAAGCATATTGAGAGGAAATATCACTTGATATGGGATATTGTGCAAAGAGAAGATGTGATCGTCACAAAGATTGCCTCAGAGCACAATATTGTCGATTCATTTACGAAGGCTCTCTTGACTAAAGTGTTCGATGGTCATCTAGAGAATCTAGGTCTACGAGCTGTGTACATTGTATAATCTAGGACAAGTGGAAGATGTGTAACGGGTATATGGATGCCTTAGTTTATTGTATTTATTTAGCATTATCCCGCCTTTTGGATTACGATATTATGTACAACCCACTAACTAGAGTTTTAGTTCTAGTGGTAGATTATTGGATTTTATGCTCTAAAACTCGTAGATAGTAAATTTTATTAATTGACTGTCATCAACAAAGAGTTATAGATGTTTATTCAATAAATGTTATTGTTTGTGTTATGTGTCTATTTTTGTCTTAATAACCCTAAATCCAATAAATTAATATCCAAGGTTGTCTTATGAGTCTTGAACTGTATGTGGAGACATATAGGGATCAATGTTCAAGATACAACCTAAAGGGTCTATAGTATAGGGATAAGGTTGGGTAAATTATCTTGGTAAAGTTATGGATACGGTGCACTTTGTATTTGATGCAAATGTAATGATCTAACGTGTTCATGTAGTTGACATGCAAGTGGGGATATCCTATGCAATGAGTTTTCATATGACTGAACCACGAAATAGTAACCACTAAATGTAACATCCTTAACTAGTTAGGTTCCTATTTTAATAGGATGACCTAGGCAACTTAGTCTTAATCCTGAGTATATTATGAACTCCTATTCATGAGGGATTTTCCTTTGATTTGTATGGGTGAGGGTGGCAAGTTCGTCGACCCATTATACTTACCATTTTGGGGACAAGACCAAATGGGGAGCTGAGAACATAATAATACAAGATGAAATTCACTCCATCCCGCCTTAAGGGTAAGTAGATGAGTGTTCTCATAAGTGGTGTCTCAGGGACTTGAACCTCTCATGGCCCAAGAGGGGTTTCTATTTATTCGTTGGACCATAAAAAGGTTGTTCATTAGAGGAGCACTGATACTTAAGAAGTCAGAGGTACCCCAAGGGTAAAATAGTAATTTGACCCAGTTGGAGTTACGAACACTCGTGAAGGACTAACTTATTGTTATTGGTCTATATCCATGGATATAGAAATATATCTGTAGTGAAAAGAGTGCAGTTGCGGGTCTTTAGTGGAGTATACCCACAGTTAACGAATAGCTCACTGGAGGATATTTAAGAGGGATGATTTGAATTGTTCAAATTAATTTGAGGAAACCATATATTAATGTGATTAATATATAATTGATTATGGATATGATCTATAGTTCAAATTAAATTGGAAAATACGATTTGAATAAGATTCAATTAATTAATTCAAGAGAATTAGATTCACAAAGAATTAATTAATAGAGAGGTATTGCACATGTAAATACGATGTTTATGATAATTAAATATATATATATATATATATACACACATTAAATTAGATTTAATGCATAAATAGTTATTTAATTAATGTGCAAATGAAATTAAATAAGTGTTATTTAATTGTGCTAATCAATTAAATATGTGTTATGTAATTAATTTGGCTAATTAATTAAATAAAGATTATTTAATCAATTAATTGTGGAAAAGCGAAATGGGAAAATGATTAAGAAAAGGGCTTGGCCCTTCTCTGTATAAAAACCTCCCTATGGCCCCTTTAGGACATACTGACAATACACAACATACAAGTGTTATTGTACAAAATTGTTCCTAAGCCACAATAATATTCCTCTCTACTCTCCAAAACCTTTTTCTCCTCTTCCTGTCCCATAGTTGGATACCACCTATCCTTCTATTGGAATCCTAGAAAATAACAAGGTTACTCTCGGTGTAATGTTCGAGATTGTTCAAGAAATTATTCGTGATCAAGATTGTTGGAGGAGTTGTTTGTTGGAACTTCGAGAGGATTGTTCGTGAAGCTTGGGAATCTACAAAGATAAGAATTCTTCTAATCCTTTCCCAAGCATGTTAATATACATGTTTATATTCTGTTTTAGTATACTGAAAGTTAAATTTAAGGACATTTGGACCAATTTCATTAATTGGGTTTAGACCCCAAATAATTAATTAATTTTAGATTCACTATTCTAGGCCATGGTTGCTAAATTAAATTGTGGTTTATGTTTAGAATTGATTCAAGTCTTACAAAAGTTTTAAGGAGATTACTTTCATGGACTATTTTTGTGACAAAATTTTGAAGTAAGTAATCTTAACTACTGGAACCATCTTTGTGTCAAGCGATAAATTTAAGAATGATTATGAGGATTCTAAGACTGTTTGCATCGAGATGCATGAGGATAAATGAGTTTATCTTAATTGTGTTTTAAAGCATGTTTTGAGTGCAGGCATGAATTAAGTTATTTTGTTTATATAATTTGCTAGATGAACATTGAGTATGATGTTACGACTTTGTATGTTTGTGGGACTATGTTTTATGATGTATGTTATGTTTATGATAGTGATTAGTTACCCTACCCGTAAGTAAATACCCATCTGTAAGTAGTTTTAGCAAAATAGTCTAATGTACTATGAGTGACATCTATTTTGCAATGATGTTTTAGTGAGGTTAGATAAAAGTCACCGTAGAGTGATCAAGTGCCTCTTCACTGAAATGAGACATTTTCAACTACTAGACAGAAACAACACCTTGTCACTGTGACTAACAATCACCATTGTTCGGTCCATAATTTGTTAACTTGCTTAACAATTCTTGTAAGTGTAGCCCCTCATTTTAGTTTCTAGAGTTCCATCCCAATGAGCCAACCGTAGGAAAAAATCGATTGGGACATGAAACTAAAGCATCCCTATCCATTTCTAGAGATCAAATAAAGCATCATGCAAAAATGTCATCCTTTAGGGGGACACTCACAGTGTCACACGTCCCACTCCCACTTACTATAAACACTCTCTCCATTTACCTTGATATTGATCTATACAAATGCCACTCGTAGGGGGACACCCATGGTGCCTCGATGCCGAGTATAGACCTCACGGTGTGAATTTTAAGGGAGAATCGTGAAGAGGATAAAATGAAGTATCATATGCCCATTTCTTCCCACTTAGCGTTTTATCTAAATTAATTTAGGAAAATCCGGCTACTAATTTTAACTAAGTGAATGTTTAATTTTTCCCAAAAAAAAAAAATTGTCTTTAGATAGTTAAACAATTTTGATCAAGGTCTATTAAACTCTTTAATAAACTTTAATCAAACTTGCATGCATGTAACAAATCTATCCAATTCACCTTTCCAAGTAAGTTTCCAGGTAAGGGTGTTACATTTCCATCAACTTAAATACCCCAGCCTAGACAGAACTCGCCTTAGACAAAAGGTCCCTTGTAGATACATTGCTACATTGTTAATTTTTTTTATGAATCAATTTAATCCTATTAAACTAAGATTTCTAATCTCATTGGAAACATGATCTTAGGTCTATCTCAATCATATTTTAAAACAATTTTAATAGATGAATATAACCTAAGGTTTGCATGCATCTCCAAATTATTGATTTTAATTCTAATTTCATTTGGTTATAACAATTATAAAGAAATGCAATAATTAAAACCATACATTGCATGCATTGACATACTTTAGTAAAATAATACATTTATAAATTAATCAAAAGTAGTGTCATGCTTCATGCAATATCATTTTATTACTAACATGTATAACAATTATATGATAAAGTAATGAAACATACTATAGCATACAACTAAACATATATTGAACCATATATTATAACAATTATAATATAAATGATGCATGAATATGCTATTAATGTATGCATTCACATATTATAATTTTTATATTATATGATGCATGGGCATGCTATATTAATTAAATCATGCACATATATATATTATAACACTTATAATATAAATGATGCATGAAATTAAATGTATAACTTATGGTGGGATTTTGTACTATATGACATACTTATGGCATATAAATATAAATAATATTCATACATCACATGTATAAGATAAAAAATAATAATTAACGGACCAGGATTAGACACCTAAAAGGAAATTTAAATTTAACAATTACACATAAATATCCATTCGATTTAAAACAGGTGAACTAGACCTTGAACCGCCCAAACCAAACCACAAACGGCTCAAACCAGCCATGAATCGGTCTAGAAGAACCCTACCAACTTGAACTGGAGAGACCGCGAACCGAATCGGACTAACAGACCACAAATCACGTCAGATTGGAACTGAACCGCGCGTCATCTCCATCTCGGAGCGTCATGACGCTGTGCCCTAGCGTCGCGATGCTACGGAGATGACCTTCATCCTTTGCATCACAGGGTCGTGATGCTAGGGCATAACGCCACGATCCTAATGTACAGTCGCTCAATGTACAATTTCAAACTTCTTCGAAACACCTCTGAAATTTCAAACATCCATTGTATAACCTATTCAATATAGCACATCACTTGAACAAATTGAATGTAGTAACCCACCAAAACTATTAAATTTATGCTGAAATTTTTCGAAAAAATTGGGCCATTAAACCTTGCTCTGATACCAATTAACGGATCCCGATAAAGGGTCCTTGAGCGGAAGCAACTAATCGTCCCAATTTCTAAAATTTTACAGAACACAATTTTACAGAGAACAAAAGGAATTATGCATTTAACCCAAAAAATACAGCAGCAATAATTAATAAAAATGTAGAAGAAGATATCAGAAGGCTTACCCGTGAAGACTCCACTTCATGTTGATCCTCTTCTCCATGAAATTTGCAAACATAATCTAAATATGCCAATTAAGACACCACCAGTTAGAGAACTTGGTATTCTTGTGAGAATCTAGGGGATGTGGGCTTTAGTAAAATTGGATTGAGAGGGAAAGGACTAGAAATTAAGAGCAAAGAGGAGGAGCAAGAGGATTTTTTTTTTCTTAGATCACATAGAGACTTTCTCTGTTGTAGAAAGAAGGAAAAAACAAGAACCCCACCCCCTTTGTCAACCACCCACATCAAACGTAGGTGGATAGAAAATTGGGGTGGGAAGTTAACTCTCTCCCAAAAATTCAAATATAAAATAATTAATTAATTAATATAATACATGTAATAACTAATTTATTATACATATATAAATGACTATATGTTATATCACATATAACATATAACTTATAGTTTTTATATTGTATCAAATACAAGATAGCCTATAGTTTCAATTTTCACTCACAAATGGCTTTTAATATAAACCATATTTACAATAAATTGTATAATATGAATCCAATTCATATAATTAATATTTGAATTATATTCAAGTATTTATTTCCTCTTAAATAGTTAATATTATAATGTATCAAATATATTATAGTAATTATATCCCATATAATTAAGATTTAATTAATTATATCATATATAATTAATTCCCACAAGTAATTTGAACAATTCAAATTAATCCAAAAACTGATTCTCATTTATTCTCGTTGAGCTACTGAGGGGACCTCATGAACCTGTAGCTTGAAGCTCCAATGGTACATGAATAATTAGTTAAACTCTTTAATTAAATTGTTCACTATCTGTTAACTGTCACACACTCCACTAAAGACCGACAGCTACACTCATAGCACTACAGATATATTTCTATGTCCATTGGATATAACCAATCAATAGTACCATGACCTTTCACAAATTACTCATAAGTACAGTTGGGCCAAAATTACCGTTTTTCTCCTGTAGTTACATCTAAACCCTTAAGTACTACTGATCCCTTTAATGAACAATAAATCATAGTCCAACTATGATCAAACCCCTCTTAGACTAGGAGAGGGTGTGGCACTACATTGTTCAAGCCCTAGAATCACCCCTTAAGGGAGTAACTTATCTACTTGTCCCGACATTGGGGAAGGAGTGAATTCCTTCTTGTGTAGTTGTGTTCCCAACTCCCCAATCAGATGAATCCCCAAAATGGTAGGAGTGATCTTGCCACTCTCACCCATACAAATCAAATGACCACCCTCATAGGCAGGAGTTCACAACTCACTCAGGATTTAGGTCATGTTACCTATGGTGATCCCAGTGAAATGTAAGTCTCTATTATGAACGGCGTTATATTTCGTGGTCCGATCTTATACAAACTCCTCTGTATAAAATATTCACATTCACATGTCTCCACATAAATGATCAGGATCAGATCATTTGTAGCACTTTACAACAATTGTAACACCTACAATGCAATTCATACTCGTAGTGTCACCAGGATAAGGTATCCAGCATTTCCATCTACTACAGACCATTTAGGTTATCACTTAAACATGATCCACTCGCATGTCTCTACATACATGTTTAAGCTACAAGATAACCCTGGATATTAGTTTATTGGTTTATGGTTAATACAACTAATTTTGAAATAAAACATCACATATTTTATTACATAAATAAGATGTTTGTACATTATAATTACAAACTATAGGACCCTACAAGATTTAGGGCATTACCCCAACATTAATATGAATCACATTCATATTAATTTTAACCTATAGTTTTTATATGAATCACATTCATATAAATAATAATTGAATCATATTCAAATTATAATACTCTTAATAAAAATATATAAATTTAATATGAATCATATTCATATTAATTTTAACATCCTATATGAATCATATTCACATTAAATTTTAATATATAGTTTTTATATGAATCATATTCATATAATTAATATTTTAATCATATTTAAAATATTTATTTATCTCATAAAAATGTATCAACATACATTATATTATATAATATATCAATATACATTATTCAACTGTATCTTATACAATTAATTCACTTTAATTAATTTGAACTATTCAAATCACACCAACGTTCATTTGATTCTCATCAGAGGACCTTATGGACCTATAGATTGAAGCTCGAATGATACGATAATTGATTAAACTCTTTTGATCGAATTAATCAACATTCATTAACTGTTGGTCACTCCACTAAAGATGGACAACTAAACTCTTCACACTATAGATATATTTACGTGTCCATTGGATATAACCAATCAACAGTGCATTGATCCTTCACAAATTGTTTGTAAGTACAGTTGGGTCAAATTATCGTTTTACCCCTATAGTTACATCTAACTTCTTAAGTACCACTGATCCCTCTAATGAACAATTAGTCATGATCCAACTATGGTCGAACCCTTCTCAGGCTAGGAGAGAGTGAGGCACCTCATTGTTCAAGCCCCGGAATTAGCCCTTAAGGGTTATCTTCTTACCCTAACTATAGGGAATGAGTGAATTCTTTCTTGTGTAGTTCTGTTCCTAACTCCTCAATCAAACAAATCCTCAAAATGGTATGCTTATCAAGTCGGTGAATCTGGTCACTCTCACCTATATAAATCAAAGGATCGCCCTTATAGGCAAGAGTTCACAACTCACTTAGGATTAAGGTCAAGTCACCTATGGTCATCCTGGTGAAATGTAAGTCTCTTCTAGCAACGACATTATAAAGAGAGACTTAAAATTTCATGGTCCAGTCTTTATACAAACCCTTTTGTATAAGATACTACCGTTCACATGTCTCCACGAGAATGGTTAGGATCAGATCATTTGTAGTACTTTACAACAATTGTAACAACTACAAAGCGGGTTGTATCAGTAGCCTTATCCATATACTGAAGACCATTTAGGTTATCACTTAAACTTGATTAGTTGTATGTCTCCACATACATGTTTAAGTTACATTAGATAACTTTGGATCTTAGTTTAATGGATTATTGCATAATTAATATAAAATTAATCAACCATTGATTCAACTAACATAAAACTACAAGGCTTTAGGGCTTACATCCAACAATCTCCCACTAACACTAAAGTTGAGAAAATATGAGCCATGAGACATGTATCCTAGGGCATACACTATACCCTACATGTTTTCCCACTTGCCCTAGCACACTAGAAACATGTCTCATAGTCCTAGACAGTTTAGGAGATCCTCTCATACTTTAGCCTAAAGAATTCTTTTAGATAATATAAACAATTATGTCAATAAGAACCATCTGTTCACCAACGAGATGCACTCACATTCCATGTTATTCCTTCCACTAGGTGCTTACATATGGCCTCCAACTTAATCCTTGAGGCAGACATCATATGAATTGTCGAACAATGAAAAGTCATCCATGAACACCTCCACTAATTCTTCCAGGAATTCAGAAAATATTGCCATCATACATATGGGGAAGTTCCAGGTGCATTACAAAGCCCAAAGGGCACGCGCCGAAAGGCAAAAATGCCAAAAAGGCACATGAATGTGGTCTTTTCCTGATCTTTAGATGCGTTTGCTACTTGGTCGTAGCCTGAATAGCCATCCAAAAAGTAGAAAAATTCATTGCCCACAAGTCTGCCCAACATCGGGTCAACGAATGGGAGGGGGAAGTGATCCTTCTTTGTTGCCTGATTCAGTTTGCGGTAATCTATACAAATTTGCCATCTAGTAACGGTTCTAGTAGGAATCAGCTCGTTTTTTCTATTGGCCATGACCGTCATACCTCCTTTTTTTGGGCATGCATTGAACTGGGCTTACCCAGTTGCTATCAGAGATTGGGTAAATGACTCTAACATCAAGCCACTTAATGATCTTCTTTTTTACAACTTCATGCATTGTTGGGTTCAGCCTGCATAGCCTCTCAATGGAGCCTCCATTTCCTTCCTCTAACCTTATTTTATGCATACAATATGAAGGACTAATCCCTCGAATGACCGCTAGGGTCTAGCCAATGGCTTTTGTATACTTATTCAAAACTTTTAACAAGGTCTTCTTATCTTCCGCTTTTAATGCGGCAAAGATAATAACTGGCAGAGTGTCATTATCCCCTAAATACGCGTATTTGAGGTGTGCTAGTAGAGCCTTTAGCTCTAGGATAGGTGGTTCTTCTAAAGATGGTTTAATTTTCACTGTTTTTCGTTCAGTCAGATTCAAGGGTTCGAAACCAGGGTTAAATGCTATCAATGCATAAAGTTCTTCCACTGCCAGGTCATTTCCTTTCTCTTCCAACTCCTTCTTCAACAATTCCTAGTGTCCAATTACCACATCATCAATGCATTGATATGTCTCTAGCTCATCTAGATATTTCAATGCATTAAACACATTGAATTTAACTTGCTAATCATCCACGTGGATGGTCAGCTCTCCCTTCTGCACATCTATCAACGTTTTCCCTATGGCCGAAAATGGATGCCCCAAGATGATGAGGATTTCACCATCCACCTCGTAATCCAAAATAATGAAATCGGTAAGGAAAATAAACTTATCTACTTGAACAAGCACGTCTCAATTTTCCCTTCAAGATGCGTTATGGATCGATCACTGAGTTGTAGGGTTACAGCGGTGGGTCTGGCCTCACCTATCCCTAATTTCTTTGGATAATGACATCAAGTTGATGTGTCACACCCCCTCCCAGTTTACCCTCTAAAATCAAAAGGGGATATGACGGTAACAGTTACCGACCTACTTGTCATCACTTATTGCCTAACTTAAGTAAAACCTGCTTAAAACCTTGATATGCAAATACAACTTAGCGGCAAAATAACTATGACTTTAACTAGCAAAGCAACTTAAATACAATTCAGAAACGACGAAAAACATATGTCCAACAAACAACATAAGAACGAACCATAGGTCCCAAAATAAGCTTAACCTAAAAAACAAGCTTAAGTACTTGCCAACACTTAAGCTTGTTTTTTATGTACACATGTTTTGAGAGAAGTCCCATACTTCTTTCAAAACATGTGTACATAAAAAACAAGCTTAACCTAAGCTTCCTCCTTCTTAGCCGAGTTTTTGAGTGGCACGCAGCAATGGGTTCAACCGCGGGGATCTGATCGCTACCTAGGAAAAAGGAAAACATTTGAACACGGTGAGCTAGGTGCCTAGTGAGTGACTCATAGAAAAACAGTTCATCTCAAGCCTTTCATACACATATTATATTAAACATATAAACATGCTAGAAATAATCTCAAGCAACTTACGTAGTATCATACATTAAACATAACATCATAACCGATCATACTATCAAACCTTAGTTGAGAACGAGCGTTCACAGCTCAAGCTCTCAATGCCCATTCATGGTTGTGAGACCCATACTTCGGTCCCATTATAAAGATTGTGGCCAGGACACCCATACTTCGGCCTCTCATACAGTACCTACGTGCACGTGGAGTATACTAAGTACCGTCAACACCTTAGGTACTTCCTCTTCTATACCTTCGGCATTCAGTTTACTAGAATCGTAACATTCATAGAAGATATGAGTACAATAAGCTTTAAGCATAGCACTTACCTAGCTTTCACCATAAAGGCATCATCACAATTCAACACGCATGCTTCATGAATTATAAACATTTAGTTTTGCAATACTTTAGCATTCAATCTTAACATGTGCTAGAATTAGTAAAACTTATTTAAATAGCTTAAAACATCATGCTTAAGAAATGCCATGAAATCTTTAAAATCATAAATATAAACTTTAGTTGCTTGGAAAACACATAAACCTTAGCATGAAATTCAATTAGAACACATGCCTCATTTATATGTAAATTTTTAAAGACATTTAGTCACTCACGGGTCTTTAGGCTTGTTTTTCCAAGGCTTGGTAGGCTTCCCCAATGGACGTTGCTCCTACACATAAGAATAAGAGTTTTAATTACTACTTTGGTCTCCCTTTTGAGACTACTCTTTTTAAACTAAGCTCACACTTAGCAAGAAATTGTCTGTTCGTTCACAAATTCTAGATTCAGCTTCTAACTTCAATAACTCAAAAACCATAACTCATTTTAAGAAAGTTCCTTTTTCAAACATGCTCATAATTTTGTCAATGTTACCTCCAATTTTTAGTGTAAAACTCCTTGTGGTTTGACCTGGGCCTTTAAATCTTTCTTGATGCCCCTAAACCGCAACTCCTTGCTTGATCAAAGATTGTAGGTTTAAATTCTAAAATATGTAACTCAACCCCCAGACCTTATCTTGCAAAAGTTCCTTCTACAAACTTACTTGAAATGGTGATAAAAATATTAACTTAAATTTTCAGCTTGAAATTCCAAGTGATTCGGCCTAGATTTACGATTTTTCATCAAGTGCCCAGAAATGCCCAAAAACGAATCTTTATCTCTTCCTTCCTTCTCCAGCCCTCTTTCTGATGAGAACTCCCTTCCAAAGGCTTGATTCAGGAACTAGACTCACAGAGCTTTCCAACGATACCAATTTCGTCTGATTTGCTCGAAGGAACCATCCAAAACGAGCTCTTGAAGTTCTCTTCTCTTTTTATACTACTGTCCATCCCTTTTGGATGAAATCTCCTTAAGCCACCTCACCCACTAGTGGAGATTAAGGGCCCAGATTAAGCCATCTTTCTGGATAACTAAAAGAAAAGGTTAAAGCTGAACGTTTTGAGCAAACTCGATCCTCGATGCAAAAAATCGATGGAAATTTCAATGGTTCTCTGCTGAAAACTCGATGAGGAGAACTCAATGCTCAATGGGATACTCGGTGCTTGATGGCTTGCTCAATGCACGATCCTTCCTCGATCACTCATACTCGACGCTCGACCTTTCCTCAATTGTTTATACTCGACGCTCTACCCTTTCTCGATCACTCATACTCGATGCTGGTGGCATTTACTTAATGCCTACCTTATGCTTACTCGATGCTCAACCACCACTCATCACGACTAACACTTAGCCAAAATTTCCTCTAGCAAGGCTAGTTAATAGGTATCTGAGAGCCAAGTTTCCCATACTTAGACATTTTCCTTCTTCAAAACTTATCCTTTACCTAAATCCCACAATTCCAATCTAATTTAAAGATTTAACCCCATTACTTTGCTAAACCCAATCAATAAACATAATTAAAAAGGGAAAGTAAGGTGCGGGTTTTACATGATGCTTGCGCCTAAGTCGCATAACACATGGCTAACTTCTTTCCCCCCAATTGAACAGGAAAAAGTAAAGCTTCTTGGATCCTTTAGTTTCATAAGGATGCTATTTTTCAATAGTGCACTGCATTCATGCGTCAGCGCAAGGGTTTCAAATTCACCCAGCCTACATTTGTTTGAAAGAATGTCTTTTAGGAACTTCACATAGCTCGACATTTGTTCTAGAGCTTCTACGAGAGGAATGTTGATGTGAAGTTGTTTCAAAACATCCAGGAATCTCTTGAACTGTCGGCTGTTGTCTTTATTTTTCAGTCTGTTGGGGTAAAGAGGTGGGACTTGCAAGACTTCGCTTGCTTGTTTTTGTTCTTTTGTCACATTAGGTGCTTGCAACATATGTTCTGGGTTGGTTGGTTGGGAAGAGTTTCTATTGATGAGAATTTACATATAAGGAATTTGATCTAAGGACTTAGACGAAGCTACTAGAAGATTTCTGGTTGAAGTCGAGATAGTTGAGTCATGGTTGTCAGTTCTGTTTGAGGTGGATGGAGATTAAACTTCTTTTGTTGTAGGAGTCTGTGATCTTACTGGTCTAGCTTCTCTGGGTTCAGCTGTCATATTAGATATCGTCTTTCCACTGCGCAGTGTCACAACTTGACACTACTCTTTTCCATTTCCACAGGGAGCTTCAGAGTTACTCGGCAGGGTACATGGTTGCCTACTTTTCAAATCGTTTGCAATTTACCCCACTTGGACCTCTAAATTTCGTATGAAGGAGGCTTGCAACTAGATTAATGAATCGTTTTTTTTAATATACTCCTTGAGGAGTGCTCCTAATGATGAAGATGCGTTGGAACTGGATGCCTAATTGTGATTATATTGCTATCGATTATGGTGTTTTTTATGGCCTTGGGGATGCTGACTGAATCCCGAAGGATTCCCTCTATGCGCTTGCTACGGTTGATTCATGGTCTTTTGCCCAGACTAGTCTTGGTTTCCACCCCTAAGTGAAATTAGGATGTTCCTCCAACCAGAATTGTAGGTGTTACTGAACGGGTAATGTGGATGGAGAAAACTGTCTGAGGATCATGTGGGCAAGCCTCAACTGAGTTAGGTTCCCCACTTTGTATACTGCTTGTAGGTACAACTTGCATTAGGGTTTTTAGTTGAGCAACATTCGTATTCAACGTATCTTGGTTTATTGCCATGGTTTGCAGAAGAGAAGTAACAATAGCCATTGAACGGCTAGTGTGTTCTTTGCATCCGACTATTTTATTGCTTCTTCCATCTTCCTTCTATCAGTATTCCTGTTCCCATAGCCGTCATCAACCTAATCACCCGTATTCTTGTAATTCGGTCTAAAATCAATTTGGCCTCAGCATAGGTCTTGTCCATAAATCCACCTATTGCAGAGGCATCTACTACAATCTGTGTGGCTCTGTTCAACCCGTTATAGAAGGTCTCCATCAAAACACAGTCAGGAATGCCAATGTACGAGCAATTACATACAAGGCACCTAAATCAGACCCAAACAGTGCTTAAAGTTTCTGAGTCTCCTTACTCGAAATTTAAAGTCGAAGAAAAAACGTTTTCATGAAGCACTCAATTAACTAGTCCCAAGATACAATTTCATTTAGTTCAAGGGAATGAATTTCTTAGCCTCGTCAAGGAGAGTATAAGGAAAGAGAGATAGCCAGACTCCTTTGGTATTACGCCTGGAATGGAACATGTGTTGCACATTTCCATGAAGCTCGTGAGATGGGTGTACGGATCTTTACCCTGTAACCCTTCAAACTGCGTGGCATTTTGAATAATTTGCAGCATCACCGACTGAATCTCGAACCTTGCATTCTCATTGACGATTGGCCTCATGATACCAGGTGAGAAGTCATAGAGATTCAGCGTCGCATAGTTTCTCATTGAAATGTTGCAATCAACAACAAGGAAGATGGGGTCTTGCTGCCCTTGTCCACATGCTCCATTTCCCCTAGCCTGGTTACTCAGATTGTTGTTATTGGCCTTATTCCTTCTACGTCCATTCCTGTTTCGTCTTACTCTGCGACGGAAAGTTCTTTCAATTTCAGGGTCAATAATGAATTCAGGGTTCGTACCCGTACTCATACACTATTTTCCGCTTGTCACTTAAGCTTGCAATACTCCTGAAATAGAAATGGTGCCTGCAAAATCGCAAAATCACAAAATCCAACACTCGATTAATTTTCAAATCCCCGGCAATAGTGCCAAAAACTTGTTGCACTTTATAATGATGCGTATATTGTGAATTACACTAGATTGAAGATGCAATATCAATATTGTACGTCTAGTTGCAGTAATCATACACTGATCACAAGTTTTCTCGTTATCAAACCAAGTATAACAAGATAACGAGTTTCTCAAGATAACCCAAGGTTGAACATGAAGATTATGTACTAAGAGTGACAGGTGAATGTGCATATGCGGCAAAGCAAATATTGTCAGAATAATGTTAAGTTCATGCGATTAACTAATTTACGTGATCTAAATATCTGAACTAACAAAGACATCCTTGAGATAGATTCTAAGAGTACTTAAGAGATACAGCAATTCTGAGAGTACTTAAAAGAAACAACAATCTTGACGTGGAGAAGATATATGGAAAAGGCAGGGTTTGGGGGAGATCAATACCGCATCACTAAGCTTATAGTGAGAGTTTGTCCTGGCTCGCACTTTCGGTTATCTCACATTTCTCAGTGGCCAACCATACTTATCATATTTCTATGATGCACGAATGAGATTGCTATGAGTGCAAGGTTGTTTCTATCTCTAGAAATACTTCTTGCTTTGCTTAATAAGACCCACAACTACTTTCCTTCTCAGGTAGTTAGTCATGGCTACTTGACTCAATGAATTCTCATGGGCAAGCATTTTAATACTCATACATTAAGCAAACAGGATAACTTCCACAGATTCTACTTAGATCATGATATTAATCTTCCCCCTTACCCCGTTAAAATTAGTTACTCATGACAACAAATAACGTGAAAGTGAAGATAGAGAAGATGATGAAAGTGGACATGATGATATTAACATAGAAAGACAGTTTTTGAACAAACAGATGAGCAATCTCTCAAACAAAAATGTAATACAACAACTAAAGAGGTAAAGAGAAAAGGTGAAGGGTTGTTGTTTGCAATCTCTTGCTTCCCATAAATGAATGTCGAGGCTAATGGTGATATAATGGTTGGGTGAATGGAGAAGGCCCTTTTAGACTCTTGCTTCGGCGAGATACCGATGAAGAATCGGGGTGAAATATGGAGGTGGAATTTTCTCTCGAGAAAATCTCAGTCTCTGGGTTTAAAAGTCCATCCTTTCTTCATGGCATCAAGGCTCTATTTATAGAGTCCTGCGCTGGCTTTTGGTGGGATTCTCACTCTGATAATTCATTATCGTCTGACGTGGTAGGTGAGAATGTCAGCACTGCTATCATGGTCGATATTCTGAATATTTTCTAGAAGATCCACTAGTACCAGCTCAGAGATCCCGAGGCATGCGACCAATTGTTTGTTCGTCGGGTAGGGGTTTTGTGCATGTCACAAAGTCCTGCGATCAATCTGCAAAATAGACACTTTGGCGCAAACTTATGATATGCGGTCAACGGGTGTTTTTTAGATACTTCAGCACAAGTTTAATATGTAGCATGAATTCTTAACAAAAATGACGCATATTCTTCTTATCTATCCTCATTATTCTAAGTAAACGACTATAATAACTTGTATTTCTACAAGTTATCAGTAAGGTAGTTGCTTATGCCTCTCATCAGTTAAAGAACCATGAACGGAACTATCCTACACATGATTTGGAATTGGCAGTAGTGGTTTTTGCCTTGAAAATCTGAAGGCACTATTTATATGGAGAGAAGATGTAGATTTTCACCGACCATAAGAGTTTAAAATACTTATTCACTCAAAAGGAGTTAAACATGAGATAACGTAGGTGGTTAGAGTTGGTGAAGGATTATGAATGTGAGATTTTGTACCATTCAAGAAAGGCAAAATGTAGTGCCAAATGCTCTAAGTAGAAAGGTAGCCCATTCAGCAACCCTTATTACCAGATTAACTCATCTATGCAAAGACCTTAGAATGGGTTAAGATTGCAATAGTAGTGGGGGAAGTTACTTCACAGTTGGCGCAGTTGTCGGTGCAACCAACCTTGAGGCAGAGGATTATTAGTGCTCAACGAGGTGATCCTTACCTTGTGGAAAAAGTTTGCATGGTGGAGTCAGGGCAGGGTGGTGAGTTCTCTATATCCGCATATAATGGTCTTCTCTATCAGGGATGCTTATGCGTACTAATGAACAGTGACCTTAAGAACGATTTGTTGTTGGAAGCTCATAGTTCCCCATTTTCGATACACCTTGGTAACACCAAGATGTACTAGGACTTAAAGTGTTGTTAATGGTGGAATGACATGAAAAGAGAGATAGTCGAGTTTTTCGGTAAGTGCTTAGTGTGTCAGCAATTGAAAGTCCCGAGGTAAAAGCCAGTAGGCTTGTTGCGGCCCTTAAGCGTACCAGAATGGAAGTAGGAGAATGTGTTTATGGACTTCATCATGGGGTTGTCTAGAACAATAAAGGGCTTTATTGTAATTTAAGTTGTAGTAGACAAAACTAGCACATTTCATTCTAGGGAAGTCTACTTTTTCAGTGAATAAGTGGGCACAGATATACATGAAAGAGGCGGTGAGATTTCATGGAGTACCTATTTCCATTGTATAAACAGAGATCCTTTTTTTACATCTAACTTTTGGAAGAGTCTTCAGACGGCATTGTGTACTCAATTGGATTTTAGTACACCTTTTCACCCACAAACGAATGGTTAGACAAAATGTTTGAACTAGATGTTGGAGGATATGTTGCACGCTTGTGTGTTAGAGTTTTTAAGGAGTTGGGACTCTTATCTGCATTCGATGGAGTTTGTATATAATAACAGTTATTAGGCTACCATTGGCATATCACCATTTAAGGTCCTATATGGAAAGAGTTCAAACTTCAGAACTCCTATGTAGCGGAAACCCTCCCAGTGATCTACCAACGCCCGGCGGGAACATCGACTGCAGCAGCACGATCAACGCGAACTCACGACCGCAACGGGTACGACACCACCACTAATGATCCCCAAGTATTCTCGGAGTGAAAACCCAAAGGATGGGCTTTGTTGAATTTGGTAGAGGATGGAGGATAAGCAAGTCGGGTAGGCGATAAGCAAGTGGGAGAGAAAATAGTGCTATCGTATAGCAGTGGTGCTTATCGCATAGAGGAGCTACACGATCGTGTAGGAAATGCTGAACAATCGTTTAAGATAAGGTATACGATAGTTTAGGTAAATGGGAACACTATATGATTGTTTAGAGAAGCTATCCAATCGTCTAGGCGACAGTGTGCGATCGTTTAGGCGCGAAGTATACGATCATTTAGGCGGAAAATGCTATCGTATAGGCTCTCAAGCGATCTTTTGAACCACCAACGCGCACTTCACGAATTCTTTTGGGCGATTGAACGACTATGCAAAAATGAAAACATTTTTCATTTTAACCCATCGGTTACCATAACCAACGCTGCCACTAACCCACGTCCGAACGTGGAAACATGATTAATTATCATATAATTAATTAATTAATATAATCATATTATATTTATATCCTATAGTTTGATATCACATATCTACTATAGTATTTTCTCCTCTACTTGATATAAATCATATTTATATCTCATTTCCTCCATAATAATGTATCTCATACATTTGCCTATTATATCATATATAATTAACCAGTTCAATTATATCATATATAATCGAACTTCCTCTTGTCAATTTGAACATTTCAAATTAACCCAAATACTGGTTCTCGACCTTATCTAAGCTACCCAGGGGACCTAATGGACTTGTGGCTTGAAGCTCCAACGGTACGTGAATAGCTAACTAAACTCTTTAGCTACGAGATCCACCATCCGTTAATTGTCAGGTATTCCACTAAAGACCAATAGCTGAACTCTTCTTACCACAGATATATTTCTGTGTCCATCGAATATAACCAATCATGAGTACGATGACCCTTCACAGATGCTCGTAAGTACAGCTGGGCCAATTTACCGTCTTGCCCTTGTAGTTACATCTCACTCCTTAAGTACCATTGATTCCTCTAATGAACAATACAACATAGTCCAACTATGTGTGAACATCTTTCGGGCCAAGAGAATGTGTGTGGTGCCACATTGTTCAAGCCCCGGAATTAGCCCTTAAGGGAGCTATCTATCCACTTACCCCTACCTCGAGGAAGGAGTGAATTACATCTTGTGTAGCTGAGTTCCCAGCTTCCAAATCAGACGAATCCCCAAAATGGTAGGTTTGAATCGGTGACCTGGCCACTCGCACCCATACAAATCAAAGAATCGCCCGCAATGGCAGGAGTTCTCAACTCACTCAGGATTGAGGTCATGTTATCTATGGTCATCCGAGTGAAGTGAAGTCTCTGTCATGAACGGTGTTATATAACGAGATGTTAACACTTCGTGGTCAGGTCTTATACAAACTCTTGTATATGACGCCCTCACTCGCATGTCCCCAACACGAATGATCGAGATCAGACCATCTGTGACAAGTCACAACACTTGTGACCATTCCACAAAGCGGGTCGCGTCCGTAGCGTTACCAGGATAAGGTTTCCCTCCTATATCTATATACTATAGACCATTTTGGTTATCACTCAAGACATGATCCACTTGTATGTCACCAAATACATGCTTGAGTCACATACAAATAACCAGAGATTTTATATTTATTGGCTTGTGGTAAAGCAAATAAAATAATTAACTGAGCAAAAAATCAAGATGTGAAGTAAATATCATATATTAACAACACAAGTATTCGTACAAATTGTTTACAAACTACAGGACACGAGACATTAGGGCATCAACCCAACAATCTCCTACTTGTCCTAAAGAGAGGTGGGGTGTACAATAAACTAGGGCATAAAAGCCCAGTACAAGAAAATCTCCCACTTGCCCTAGTCCAGCCACGGACGATCCTGTAGACCCATGCTCCGTAGGTGACCCTCAAACACTGTAGCCGTGAGAGCCTTCGTAAATGGGTCACCAACATTAAAATGGCCTAGGTTAGACTGAAACCTACTGACTATGCCCACAGCGTAGCAGATGTCTGGACGAGTACAGAGCATCGCGTACATCAAATTGCCAATGACAGACGCATATGGGACCCGTCTCATCTCCTCAACCTCTTGAGGCGTCTTAGGACACATGTCCTTAGACAAAGTGATTCCATGCCTGAACGACAGTAGGCCCCTCTTGGAGTTCTGCATCGAGTACTTGAGCAACATCTTGTCAATGTACGATGCCTAAGACAGTGCTAGCACTTTGTTCTTATGATCCCGAAAGATCTGTATACCTAAAACCAACTGAGCCTCTCCCAAATCTTTCATTTGAAATTGGGTCACTAGCCAGTTCTTAACTGCAGTCAGTAGTCCTACATCATTCCCAATGAATAGGATGTCGTCTACATACAACACTAAGAAAATTACTGAAGCGTTGATGATCTTCTTATAAATACAAGGTTCATCAATGTTTTGGTCAAATCCATACGACTTGATCATAGTATCAAACCGTTTGTTCCAAGATCAAGACGCCTATTTCAGTCCATAAATGGACCGATTCAATTTGCAAATATTTTGCTCTTGACTTTCGACTATGAATCCCTCGGGCTACACCACATAAATGGTCTCCTCAAGATTGCCATTTAGAAAGACTGTCTTGACGTCCATTTTCCATATCTCATAGTTATAATAAGCTGCAATGGACAGGAGGATGCAGATCGACTTTAACGTGGCAACAGGCAAGAAAGTCTCCTCATAGTCGACTCCCTCTACCTGGGTACAACCCTTTGCCACAAGTCGAGCCTTGAAGGTCTGTACCATCCCATCAGCACCCTATTTGCGCTTGTAGATCCATTTACAACCTATAAGATGAGCCTCATCAGGCTGATCTACAAAATCCCATACTGACTTGAAGTACATTGACTCCATCTCGAGATCCATGGCCTTGACTCATTCATCCCGGTCAACATCCTCCATTGCCTTCTTATAAGACAACAGTTCCTCAACGTCGCCGTCTACTACCATAGGAAGGATTTTCGTGAAACCCAGATAGCGAACGGGTGGGTTCGCAACCTTCCCACTATGTCAAGGTTCCCTCAACTCTTGAGGTGGAACCGACCTATTGGATGAACTCCCATCAACAACTCTTGTTGATGTAGCAAGCTCTTCAACAACTCTTGTTGAAGTTTCAGTAGTTTCATTGGAAAGTTCACGTAACACGACTTTGCTTTGTGGACTGTGCTCCCTTATATGATCCTCCTCCAGGAAAGTAGAGTTTGTTGAAACAAACACCCTATTTTTCGTCAGATCATAAAAATAACCCCTTCGTGTACCTTTGGGATTAGCTTCAAGCACATGTGCAGGGCAACCCCAAATGCGAAACTGATGTAAACTAGCTTTACACCCATTCCACAACTCCAGAGGTGTTCTTGCAACACTCTTGGAGGGAACACAGTTGAGTATGTACACTGCAGCCTCCACTATGAAACCCCAAAACGAGTCCGAGGAAGCGTAACTCATCATCGAGCGAACCATGTCTAACAAGGTTCTATTTCTCCTCTCCGCTACACCATTTTGTTGAGGTGTACCCGACGCTGAGAGTTGGGAAACGATTCCATGTTCTATCAAATAGTCCTGGAATGCCGAGTCCAAAAACTCTCCACCCCGATCCGATCGAAGTGTTTTAATCTGTCTATCCAATGCATTTTCAACTTCAGCCTTAAACTCTTTGAACTTTTCAAAGGATTCAGACTTCCGTTGCATAAGATAAACATACCCGTACCTGGAGTAATCATCAATAAAACTGATAAAATACTCATAGCAACCTCGGGCTCGCACATTCATAAGACCACAAAGGTCAGAATGTACTAATTCAAGAGGCTCCTTGGCTCTAGAACCTTTTCCAGTAAAAGGTCGTTTAGTATCTTACCCTCAAGGCAAGATTCGGACACAGGTAAAGAATTTTCTTCTAACTCACTTAGAAGTCCATTCTTCACCAATCTCTCAATCCTATTAAGATTGATGTGCCCTAAACGTAGATGCCAAAGTTGGGCATTTTCTCTTGGAGAAATTCGTTGACGTTTTGATTGAGTTACGGCAGTTTTGAACATTTCAGTATTATGGAGGGAATTAATGGCTAACAGCCTTAGCACATATAAATTCAATTCCAGATTCGTAGTGCAAATAAAAACACCATCTTTATGAATAAATGCTTTATTCAAATCAAAAGATACAGTATATTTATATTGCAATAAACACTTTACAGAAATAAGGTTCCTTTTTAGTTCAGGAACAATATATACATCATTTAAAATAAGAAACCTATTTTGTAAAGCTAACTGGAGTCCTCCCACTGCCATAGCTGAGACGATGTGCCCGGTGCCTACTCGCATCGTCACCTCACCAGCCTCCAGCTGTCGTCAAGATCTAATCCCCTGAAAAGAAGAACAAACATGGTTAGTGGCGCCTGAATCAATTATCCAGGCAGAATCATCATTCTCCACTAAACAAGTTTCAAGCACAAGTAAATCACATTTACATTTATCAGCCTTGGCCTTAGCCTTGGCTGCTTTCTTCTCTTTCAGACACCGAGGACAGTTCCTCTTCCAGTGTCCATCTTGGTTGCAATGGAAACAGTTTCCTTTAGCAACTTATGGACGCCTCCTTGTAGCGACAAGCGGTGGGTTAGCAAGTGCCTTCTCTTTTCCCTTACCACCCTTCTTCTTCTTCCCCTTTGCAGAGTTAGAAGCAGAAGGTGCAAACTTCGTTCCTGAGGTTGAACCTCTATGGAACGTCTTGGAGGATGAAGCAACATTTGCCTCACCCTTCTGCCTTTCCTTACTTTTCAGTAAAGATTGGTATGTCTGCAACTCGTTGAGGAGAGTTGTAAGGTTATATTTCACTATGTTAAGAATCACATTACTAACAAAGTGCAGGAAGCTCTCCGGCAAAGAATGCAGGATTATGCTAACCTAGCTGCCCTCATCAATGGTAGACCCATTCAACTCTGCCACATTAAAGTGGACCATCATGTTTAGTACATGTTCACGAACAGACGTGCCTTCTTGTATTTTAGAGTTGAATATATATTTAAGAGCCTCATGTATAAGTTGTTCAGATGGTTGTCCAAACATCCCTCGCACGGACTCCATGATCTCACGCGCTTAGACCATAGGCTCATGTTTCTTCGCCAAGACTTCATAAAGACTTGCCAAATGTAGGCTCGGGCCTTCTCATTCACCTTTGTCCATCGCTCGTATGCCTCCCAAACATTTCGAGCGGCATTTGGAGCTGGAATAAGAGGACAAGCCTCTGTGAGAGCGAACATGAGATCCTCGATGATTAGGATCGTCGTGATCATGTGTTTCCATGTTGTTAAATTATCGTTAGTAAGTTTTTCGGCGCTTAACAACAATAACGTGGCTGTTGCCATTTGAAAATGTTGCCGAAAATACGAACAAAACTTTATTAGATTTTGCTAAACCACTTTTAAATCAATCAGTTTTGCAAAATAGTTCCAAGTACCCTAAGTTATAAACTTCTATTTTGCAATGGTGCCTCAGTGAGGCAGGACAAACACCACCGGTGGGGTGATTAGTTGCCCCTTCGCTGGGATGAGACATTCTCAACCATTAGGCAGAACCAACTCTTAGAACTGAACCTAACATCCACCATTTTTCGGTCCAAAATCGTTAACCTTTAACTATTTTGTGTAAGTGTAACCCCTCGCTTTCGGTGCCAGAGTCCTGCCTTAATGCGCTTGCCATAGGGAAAAGACAAATTAGGACAAGAGACTAAGTTACCTTATCCTCTTACAGAAGATCAAATAAAAAAATGCGCAAAACTGCCATCCTTTAGGGGGACACTCTCAGGGTGCCTCAAGGCGATGTGCAGTAACTTTATTCAACCTAACGAGGGAGACCGAGGGATATGCTGTCGCACTTCCCACTCCCACTTACTATAAACATTCTCTCCATCCACCTTGATATTGACCTACCCAAACACCATCCGTTAGGGGGACACGCCAAAGGTGCCGCGAGGCCGAGGATAGATCTCACGGTGTGGACTATTTAGGAGAAAAGTGAAAAGTTTAAGTGAAGCATCTCATGCCCCAAGTACCTTCCACTGAATGTTCTACCTAGGGGTTCATTAACCTAGACAATCCGGCTACTAATTTTAGTCTAAGCCGTCTTTTTAAACTCTGCTCATAAACAACATTTGTCTATGAAAAATGAACAAGTTTAAGTAGTCACATTTAAACACTTTAACAGACTGTCCTTAACTTGCATGCATGCATCAAATCTATCTAATTTACCTTTCCAAGTAAGTTCCCAGGTAGGGATGTTACGTTTCCGTCAACTTAAATACCCCAGCCTAGACAGAACTCGCCTTAGACAAAAGGTCCCTTATAGATAGATTTGTTACACTTTAACCTTTTATTAGCCAATTTAATCCTATTAAACTGATTAAAAGATTAAAGCCTTAGGGTTGCTAATTGTATTAGAACCGTGATCTTAGGTCTATGTGATCCAAGTTTTAAACACTTTAAAACCATGAATTAAACCTAAATGAGCAAGCATGTCTTTCTTATTTCTTTTAGTTCTAATTTCTCTTTTAACTTTTAAAAAGAAACAACTAAAAAACATTGTGCATAACGAGGCATTTATAACATTTATAAAGTAATCTATGTGTCATGCTTCATGCAATGTCCGGTCATTACTATATATAACGCGTAACAACCAAGCAAACATGTTATCATTCACCCTTATACTATAACAATTACAATATAAAGATGATGCATGTTAATGCTTTTTATGCATGCATAAATATAACTCTTATGATAAATATAAAGGGAAGCTAGTCCACAATTTATTGAGCCCTTCGATGTCTTAAAGCAGATTGGCCCTGTAGCTTATCGGTTGGCATTGCCACCATTTCTCTCTTCATTCACAATGTTTTTCATGTCTCAATGTTGAGAAAGTATGTGGCAGTTCCGTCCCGTGTGGTGGACTTTGAACCGTTACAGTTGAATGAAAACTTAAGTTATGAAAAGAAGTCGATTCAAATTCTCGCTGAGGAGGTGAAAACTTTACGCAACAAGGAGATAGTACTTGTGAAAGTTTTGTGGTAGAACCACCAGTTTGATGAGGCTACATGGGAGAGAGAGGATGAGATGAGAGCCCAGTACCTAGAGCTTTTTCAAGAATAAACTTTCGAGGATGAAAGTTTGAGGGAAGAATGTGACATCCCAAATTTTTGTGTAATTTAAACTTAGTTATTTTGGAATATTTGAGGATTATTTTGGATTTTGTGTAATTTAAACTCTGTTATTTTGGAATATTTGAGGATTATTTTGGATTTTTTAAGGTTAAATTGGATTATTGTGAAAGGATAATTCAATTTTATTTTTGCTCATAGACGAATTTTGGAATTTAAATTTGATTAAGAGAAATTTGATATTTACGTCAAATTGTTTAATTTTTAATGTAATTTGAGAAAATTGAATTAAAATTGAGAGTTTTGGATTTTTTTTAGATTTTTGGAGAAGATATTCAGAAGTAAATCAATTTATTGACATATTGGATTTGAAATTCTTTTTTTCCAAAAGGATTTGGGATTTTAAAATCCAATAAGGATTTGGATATCTGGATTTTGGAGAAGAAAAGGAAAGATGTTTGAGTTGTTACTGAAAAATTGTTGTGTCAAAGGTAGTCGTCCATCGATTCCAAGCGTTGCCTCTCCATGTTCGTTTAGCCGTCTCTTCAACGCAGCCGCCACTGTTCGTTATTCTGACGAAGCCGACAGTGTTCGTCCGTCTGCCTCCTCAGCGCGCCGCTTCTTCCAGATGCCGCCACCATCGCCGCCCAGCTCCGTCCATTGCCAGCCTTGCAGTCGCGCCGTCCGTTTCATCCTTGTAGCCTTGCAGTCGCTCTCCTTCCACCTCCGTCGAAGTTTCGCTGCCAGATCCGACCCAGCCTCTAACCTCAGTCGCCAGCGCCGCCTGTCGCCGCCCCTTTTTCAAATCCAGCAGCCGCCGCCATTCAAGTTCTCTGTCGTCGCCCTTTTGGGTTATTTCGTCGATATCTTGAAATTTGCATAAGAATTGAGTTTTGGATTTTTCTTTCAAGAGTTTGATTACCATTTGGTTTTAGGTTAAAAATATCAATCTCTCTTACGTTTGGACTCTAGATTTTAGATTTGAAAGATTTTGGGACCTTGCGCATCAGGAAAGAAACCAATTTTCAGTCCAAAATTGTTAAAGTTTTGTTGGCCAACGGAATTGAATTTTGGACCAAGCCACATTTTTCAGTATGTTAAATTTGGGGACATTTTGACCAATTTTGTTAATTGGGTTTAGACCCCAAATGATTAATTAATTTTACATTCATTATTCTAGGCTCGGTATTGCCCATATAATGAAAGCAGATCTTGGTCCATAGACTCCCAAGAAGGTAAGAACTTCAACCTGTCTGATGCTTCTTCGGTCAAATACAATATACAAGTGGGATCTGCACTATGAGCAAGTTATGTGAAAAACCGCTTCTTTTTTCCAGTTACGCAACAACTTGGGCGAAATGGGGTTCTACCGGGAAACCATGGATTTTTTAGTTTTCGTCATTGGTTGCTAGTCAAGCCACTGGAATGGAATGAGATAAGAATCTCTGGAGATCTTTCCTCTCCATTTACTTGTAACAGGCTTTCCCTCTATAGAAGACTTCTTCAGAATGGCATAATTGTCTGATTTATTCCTCGATCTTCAAAGAAGACTGACTTCTCCTACTCCTCCTTCTCCTTTAGGATAAGATCGTCATTGGTACTTATTTCACTAATGATCTAATGAGATCACCATTTTCTATTCGTTCGCCCTAAAAGCAAGAAAGGTTCAAATACACCCTAATAGGGAAAGGAGCGAAGCAACTCGACCAATAAGGAGAGGGTCAATGTAATTGAGTAGAGATCGATCGATCAGGAGAGGGTAAGGTGCTTTATTTATATAGGCGAACAGGACAAAAAGGAAATGGAGTGACTACCTAAATTGGGGTTCTATGAAAAGTGAACAGCTGAGCAAAAGATATCTAACTCAAAATCTCATTTACTAGGTGGATATGATCTACTCTTTTAAGAGCTAATATTTATTAACCTATCGAAACAAAGAGACAATAAATGGAATGTCTACCTACGATTATCTGAACTACAAGAATAGTGCTACTAAGCTTTGAAAGGTACCTCCACATTGATTGACTAAAGCTTATCTAACGACCCTATCCCGAGTGAATGCAATCTATACTTGATTCTACTCTTCTATATGAGTAGAATTCACTTGAGTGATTCTTCCTTTAAGTTGATGGACCGAGAAGCTTCTCCCTATCAGTGATAATAAGGTATCATAGCACAACTTTTAACTACTAAAGATAGAAAGAAGTGATATTGTGCTAACAAAGCTAGATGTTGGATGATTGAATGAACACCAGGATTGAACTACCTCTTATGGGTGTATATACTCCTTTGTAGCTACAACTTACCATTAGCTGTGGGGATAGGATAACCATACTTAACGTGGGAATAAAGCTCATCTCTTTCAAATCTTCGACTTACGACTCTTCATCGGAACTCACTGCCCAAAATCTTAGGTCTGACAATGGGCCTTGGTTGCTAAATTAAATTGTGGTTTATGTTATAAGGTTGATTCAAGTCTTACAAAAAATTTTAAGGAAATTATTTTCATAGACTATTTTTGTGACCAAATTTTGAGATAAGTAATCTTACTACTAAAACCGCCTTTGTGTCAGGTGATGAATTTAAGAATGATTATGAGGATTCTAAGACTGTTTGCATTGAGATGCATGAGGATAAATGAGTTGATCTTAATTGTGTTTTGAAGCATGTTTTGAGTGCAAGCATGAATTAAGTTATTTTGTTTATATGATTTGCTAGATGAACATTGAACATGATGTTATGACTTTGCATGTTTGTAAGACTATGTTTTATGATGTATGTTATGTTTATGATAGTGATAGTTACCCCTACCTATAAGTAGATATTCACCAGAGGTGGTGATCTCCTTCGGAATTTCACCATATGTTTGTGTTTCCTTCGGGATTCACCAGAGGTTTGTTTTTCCTTCAGGATTCACCAGAAGTGATAATCTCCTTTGAAACTTCACCAGAGGTTTGTGTTTTCTTCGAGATCCACCAGAGGTTTGTGGATACATCTCACTTACGGTAGGACGAATTCAACTATTCACTAGAGTCATCCTATGGAAAGTAGAGGTTATGAACATCCCACTAAAGAGTAGCATCTAGATGATATAGATACTTAACCTGACCCCGATAATGGGGTTACTTAGTGAATATTTTATATTCATTCTTTCTTATGTTTATTTTTTAAGTAAGTTGTAAGAACATGTCGACGGATGACAAGCGAAATCCATGATCAAACTGCTAAGACCAATCTAACGCTCCCGCTCATGTTTTTTTATGTTTTTATAATTTTAAACTTAATCAGCGGTTGAATTTAGAAAATCTTCAGTTTTTGCATTTTGGATGCTTAGATGATGTTTTCTAGTAATATTTTAATTTATTTCTATTTTTTTAAAATGATGTTAAATGAATTTCAATCATTTATTTTTAATAAAGAGTTTAGTTAGTTTTTGCCAAAATGTGGAGATTTATGCATACATGTAGTAACAACCTAGTATAAATCCTAGAGAATTCGTTACAACAGAGATACCATCTTATCGATTGATGAGGAGGGAACCTGCCCACCAATCCCAAAGAAAGTTTTAACATGATGAGACATTCATTCGCACGAAACATGATTGAAAGGACGTTTGGAATGTTAAAAGGTCAATGGACTATACTTCAAGACAAATCATACTACCCAATAGACATGAATTGCAAGACAATACATGCATTTTGTCTCTTGCATAACTTGATAATTCGAGAAATGGGGCCAGATTCGACATTCAAGGAAGGGAAAGGAAGTCAAAACGAACCAATATTGGGAAACGTAGATATGGTATTCTACAAATGAGTGGACCCAATGGAGGGATTATGATTTTAAAAGTACTTTACAGTCTAGGAAATTATGATTATATGATGATTTTTTTATTTACAAAGTACTTTAAAATTTAGAAAATTATTATTTGTGGGATAATTTTTTTACTTAGAAAGTACTTTAAAATTTAGGAAATTACGATTTATATCATATGATTATTTAGTATGATGTAGATTACACTCAAACCCACCCCAATCCTAACAATGCAATCCAAACACAGTGATCAATAACACAACAAATCCAATCCTGCACTCCAAACATCGTTATTTGATTCCCAATAATATTGATTACATCTCAAGAAACCACATCATAGTTTGATTCCGAATAATCCTGATCACATTTTGATCCCCTAAACGGCCCTTAAGAATTAAATTTAGAGAGATGAAATAAAGATATGATAGAGAAAAAGGCCAAGGCACGAAAACACGGCAGTAAACTCATTTCTTCTTCCCAGCCTTGGCAGCGTCTGAGGCCTTTGTCTGTTAAACGAAAAGGGGAAATTGCAACCAATATTAAACTCAAACAAGAAAAGGAAGGGTTCACTCACGTTCTTTACTCCACGTATCTTCTTGGCTCTGTTCTTCCTCTCCTTCATTTGCTTCCTTGATTTTTCGACTTTAGTGTCAAGTCCATTCTGTAAAGAAGATAACACTTGATTTCAAAAATAACCCAACTCTTTTGCATCCATACAGAAAAAATATTTTGAAAAATAGTGAACCAAAATTGCAAAAGATATAATGATTCATGGCCTTTAATCAAATGACTCTTATAAAGTGTAAACAGCCTGCAACAGCAAATTGAAGTCCCTCAAATATTTCAGACAAAGAAACCTGCATCTCATACATGATATTTTCCCACATTACTCCTTTTGATACATTCAAGTGAAACCCAAAAGTTCACCCCTACCCCCGTTTTGCTTAGTTTCTATAGGGTTCTATCTTCGTTTTTTTTTCTCCAAATCAAATGATGCAATATTCCTCAATTCATAAAAGAATTATCAATTTTTGCCTTGTTACTTCATTCTTTACACAAGTCCTCCATATGAACCAATTGCATCCTAATATCCCCACCACCACCCCCCAGCCCTTCATTTATTTGTCCCCTGCCAAATCAGAAATCGGAACTCAACATGGGTAGCACGCATGTTCGGCACACACTGCTCAAAGCAGTGTTTTCTACTACTTTCCTTTGGTGCAAAATTAAGCACCCATTTTCTCATTTCAACTCGGCTTTTCTATGCTCTAATTGGAAACTTTTAGAGTAATCATCTATTGGTGTGGGATTCGTTCTTATTTCATTCATCAATGAAATGCTTCTATTTCCAAAAAAAAGTATTGAATCCATTAGTTAACAACAGAACTGATTAGAATACTTCATTAAATATAATGTGTGCAGGCAAAAGCCTACAATGGAACAAAAGAGAAAAGTGGTGTAAATAACGCATTCACCCATCAGAGGATAAACATGAATGAAGGATCAATAACAGGATTCTTTCCTTTATGTACAAAATCAATTCATAACATTGTAAAGATCTACCAAATCACAACTCACAAGATGGAAATATAAAATATTAGTAAGGAAAAGAAATTGCCATGATTAGCCTGTACTTGGGCTCATATTTTTTGGCATTTTCAACAGAATCATAAATCAAAATGGACCCAGTTGATTTTCCACCTCCAAAGTGAGTTCCGAACTTAAGGACCACAATTGCACTTGCATCCTTCACATCATATATTCTTGCTAACTTTTCCTTCAGCTCTGCCTTCAAGTCAAAAAGACGAAAGTGAGATCACACGAGCGGACAATTTAACATGAAACCAGACTCGAAACTCAAAACCATTTAACTCAACAATCTATCTGTTGCTTGGCATAAAACGTTAAAGAAAGCAAAAAAAATCTAATTATGAACTGTAATAAATTTGGCTGTAAGACATATTGCTGGATTTATTCACTATGAAAGCAATCCACAAGCTGCACTGCAATTATGCTAAAGCAGAAGCACAATAACTACTGTAAGTAAAATCGACTTACCTTAGAGACGTTTGATCTTCCTGGGTGAAGAACATCAATGATCTGCATCAAACCAGAAAACGAACAGTAAGAACTTGCCTACAAATTGGAAGTATTGGACTGTATAGTCACGGTGTTGTGGCTTTAAGAGTAGAACTCAATGGAAATTGTTTATAGTTCAATAGATAGCAGCACAAAAAGCACTTATTTTAATGGCAATATCACATTGGAAATATAAGTTTCACGAGAAAGGTTTAGATGACCAAGCAAATCATGCAGCAAACAGTTAGATGATACTAACTAGCAAAGAAGCATTAGAAGTTGTATATGATACCTAGAGAGCAGTAGTCTCAGCCACAATCCTACGCAATCCATATAGTACATCTGAAAATGTTGATAATTCGCTGGTTGATAACCTCAAGTGTGACTTCCTCTCTCTGATCTCTCTCCACATGTATAAGAGTGATTAAAAGGAATTTCCTAAGAGTTACAATTCTTTGTTTGTCCTTTTTCCGACTTCCATAGTTGTTGTTTTTCATATCCATTTCAACCAGATCCTTCAAGCACAAAAAGTGCTTGCTTATTATTTTACTACAAGATCAAATGCCTCGAATAGAAACTTCAAGCTGCTCGATCTTCTTAGCTAAATCATGCTTCCCACAGTTCTTCAATCCATCTGTAACCATATCAAAGCACCTTGAAATTGGAGGTAAACCAAATTCAGCCATTTCCATCAAGTAATTAGCAGCATCAACAAATCTCCCTCCACGTCCACACATTGTTATCAACATTGTGTACACCGGCCGATTTGGCGGATGCCCCTTACGTTTCATATCACTGAAAAAGCAAAATGCATCATCAAACTGACTCCTTTTACACATTCCTTTAAGTATTGGTCCATAAAGACTTGGAAACGGTATATGTCCATCCTCAATACAGCAATGCAAAAGCCTGAATGCTTCATCAATCCTACCTACTTTTGAAGTTGCTGGAATCAAAATCTTGTAAGTATTTATATCAGGACAAAGCCCCAACTTGCACACCTCGTGAAAAATATTAATGCAAAAATCAACTTCTCCAGAGTTGCATATAACATCAATCAAAGAATTAAAAGTCCCTATATCAGGCACAGATCCTTCTTTAGTCATTTTTCTAACCATATCCTTAGCAGATTCAAAATACCCTGCATTCAGCAATCCTTCTACCAAAAGATCACGACCTCGCAAAGGAGGATTGAACCCCTTCTGGCTCATTTCCTCCAAGAACTCCTGAGCTTCCCTCATCTTTCCCGCTGAGCACCATCCAGTTACAAGAGTTCCATAAGTCTTTTTATCAGGAGTTACCCCTTTTCTAATCATCCTCCTAATCAACGCATAAGCTCCATGAAACATCTTAACCTCACAAAGCGCAAAAAGTAGCGCATTATACACCTCAACTGTTTGTGGACAATCAATAGATTTAGAACATTGATTGAATATGGTAACCGCATTATCGACGAGGCCCTGCTTACCATACTCTTGAATTATGAACGATATCGTTTCCGGTGAAATTTTCAGATTCTGCATCTTCATCTGTTGAAGAACTTTCCACATCGTGGCATACTTCTTGGCCCGAGCTAGGGTTTTGACGAGCTCTTCGAATTCAAGGGTAGTGGGTTGGTAAGAGGGGTTGTGAGTGCAAGCCCAGTTGAAGAAACGGAAAGACTCAGTACCAGAGTTGGAGCAAGCACGAAGGACTCTGAAAACAAGCTCAGAATTGAGGTAGGAGATTCGGAGCTTGTTGAGAGTGCGCTCCATGTAGAAGTCTCGGCGGACAATGTGGGAGATATGGTGGATCGCAGCAAAATAGTCATCTTTGGAAGGGGCAACGGAACCATTCCAAGAAGAATTTGAGGTACTGAAATGGCGGATGAGACAAATGTACTTGGAGACGTTTGGTCTTCCTGGGTGAAGAACATCAATAATCTGCATCAAACCGGAGAAGGAACAGTAAGAACTAAAGCTAAAAATTGGTAGTATTGGACTCTATAGTCATGGTGTTGTGGCTTTAAGAGTAGAGCCAGTAGAGTACAAAAGGACACGAACACCCATACAGTTCATCTACGCATAAAAGAAAAGTGTAGCATGTTCATAAAATATGCTTTTTCTTTTCGCCAGCTAGTTATAACAGAAGGTTAGCAGATACGTAGGATATGAAATCATAGATAGGCAGCCACCATTCACACAAAACTTGTACATAGTGAAGAAGATTCAAAGAAAAAGTACAAAATCACAGAACATATAAACAATTGTCAGCGAGTTATTACAGAAGGTTAGCAGATACGAATGGGGTAAATGTTGACAAAGAGAATGAACATCAAACTATAGAATTAAATTGGGCTACATATGAAAACTGGGGTCAAATGGGAATCATCTAAAAAAACTTAAACAACAGGATTTCATTAATTAGAGTATGGATTGTTGAATCTTATACTTTATACAAATTTATAAAACAAAGGAAATGCGTAATGGAGAGATCTGAGGTTCGAATACTGAATTTATCCTCAATGAAACCAATCCGAGAGAGACTTCAAAGTTCAAAACCAATTCAAAACCAATCTTCCGTTGTTGATAAAACGTAGAAAAGAGAAGAAAGAAACTCACGAATTGCTTCCTGGAGAGAAGCCGGTTGATCATGAACTTTCTGGTTCGTATGGTGACTGCTTTATCCGCTATTGTGGGTGACGAATAGGATGAAGTGAAGTGAAGTGAAGCGTAGAAGAAAGCAAAGAGACGAAGATTCGGCAAAGAGGAGAGAATGAGATTGTGATGAAACCTTGAGTTATAGTGATGAAACCACAGGAGGTGCCGTCGTTGTTGCGATGATGGGTTATATTGTAATGGGCTTTCCTTCTAAGCCCGTTATTCAAGGATCACTTATTGTTTTAACCATGGTTTGGTTTAAGATTTGATAGATGTCTAGGAAAGAAATTAGAAATACAATGTCTAAAAATAAGTTGTTTAGAGTAAAAAATGACTCTATTTACTTAGGTATGATAATGAAAATAGAATGTGTTATAGTTTTTATGTAATTATAAAATATAAAATTAATCAAAATTAATTTCAATAAATAATTTTTGTTGGTTAATTTATTTTATTACATTAAGTTATTAAATCAATTTTAAGCCATTAAAATTTAACTAAATTTATCCACTCACCCTTCAGTTTAATATATTTATTATTAATTAAATTTTTTATATTGCACATTTATATTATCAATTTTCATTTAAAAGAATATTGGTAATTAATTTAAATATCTATTTTCTTTCTTTTTTCTGTAGTTTTGTTAATTAAAGAGTTAATTAGCTAATTTTTTAACATCAATTACAAGTCTTATATATATACAAAAGAAGTTGATATAAACTAATTGATTTTAAATTATCAAACAATGTTCTTAATTTAAAAAAATAATAATAACTAGAAGTACAAGTGTACAAGTTTATTTAATTGAAAAAAATTAACTTATTTTATTATTAATCAATTAATTAATATTTTTAAAGACTAATTAATAATTTTAATAAATAATTTATTATGTTAATATATATTACCAATAAAAAGAGATTAAAACAAATATAATTATGGTTATTCATAGATTTTTTTAAAAAGATTATGGTTTTTCATATTAATTCATGATAATAGAATAAATTATTATATTAGTATCACTATTAATAAAATTGACTATATGTGTCAATTATAAATCTAATTTAAACATATTTATAAAAAATTAAATAAATTAACCAACCTCCACAAAGAAGAAAAATAAATAAAATGGAAATATAAAAAGTAAGAGAGAGAGAAACAATTGAAAATGGAGAAACCACACCTATTTTGATAGTTATGAAAAACCTCCGTAAATAGGAATATGAAATGCCTTGGAATAAGATATTCTTATTTTAAGGGTTAAAACTTACCGAACATTGTGATAAAATATCATTTTCTATTTTCACTTCTTATTGAACCAAACAAACCATTAATCTCTATACATTTAGTCATTTAGGTATGTACAACATAAAATATAGATTAGACTAAAAATTCAAGTAAGAAAATTTAATCAATTTTCTATATTTGGGTGATAATTATTAAGTATAGGTCACCGACACAAAAAATATTGTCAACTTAAATACATGATTCCAAAAGGAAAAAAAATAATGATGATAGGTTATCATTCAAAAGCAGATAAAAAAAAAGTTGGTCAAGCATGTTTTCCGAGGAAGAGATCACAATAGTAAAAGAAGTTGTTACACTATATGAATTGAATTAAGATGTATAAATTATTGTAAAAGATTCCTTTTGAGATGCATCTTATTATTTGTAGTCCAATTTTAGAATGACTTTTTCAAGTCATTTTCATTTAAACACTTTTTTATAAAAACTAATTAAAATAAAAACATTCGTTTGTTTGATTACATTTTCTCAAAATTGTTTCGTTTGGTTTGTTATGCATTCAAAGTATTTCTATAAAATGTCAAATTATTATAAAAAGAAGACTATTAATCACTATGAACTGGTTGTCGAAGTGATTGTCCAAGTTAGTCCTTGGAGTTGGTCACATAGGTAGTCATCGAAATTGGCCACCATCAACGAAGGTGAACGAACATTGCTAAAATTAGACATCCAACATGGTCTTCCATTAGAGTTGAATGTCATAGTGATCATCGAAGTTGGCCACCAAATAGTGGAGTCATTTGAAACATTAAGAGGAAGAATTGTTTATTTTAATCATCGAATTATAAATAATTTTATATTAGCAAAACGAGAAGTTAAAATAACTCCTATCCTCATTTTGCTAACACGCCTCAAACACGGAGTGGACCATTATAACTCACTCGATCCATTTTAAATTAGTGCCCCAAGCACCTTCTAAATTGTTAAAGGTAACCACAAGTATTTTTAAACTTAATAATAATAAATAAATCAATATTTGACGTTGTATACTTAAAACAGCTCCTTTCTTTTGGTGGTTTGATGCCATGTCATAGGTTTTATAGTTCCTGGCGGATAAACATCAATTACCCAATAGATCAGAGATGGCAAAAGGAAAGAATTTTCTGAACAGAATTATACCAACAAATGGGTGAATCAAATATATTGGCAGACTAATGTTACAAACATTACTGATTTGTTATAACACGATTACAGCCCTTTGTACAAGTAATGGGGCATCTTTTTGCACCTTTTGCTCACATAGTTTACTCTTAATGTGTGAACTCACCTACAAAACTGAGGTTTTACCGGTGCTAGGTTGATTGGCCGACTTGATTGCGGGCGCCCCAGATCCCCCATGATGCTTGTATAGTTAACTCGCTTCGTGAGGCAGCCAATCAAAGTGCGTGTCGATTAAGTTACACCGTATTCTCCATCATTTCCTTTTTCCCGTTGGAAGAAAGAGAATTCTCATAAGTTGTCTTCTATTTCATCAGGTACATGCAGCTTCTCGATGGCAGCCTGTTAACAATTGAGAGATTAGAAATAGAAGGTGGCACTCTCGAGCTCTAGTTATAGTTTAGTATATAGAGATGCTAGTTTGATTTTAAAACTTCAGAACACGAGATAAGAACTCAGGGCCAGTTTCCTATGCCTCGAGTTTGTGCGAAAATCCAAGGATTTTAACAAGTTGGATATCTAAGAAGATCACCTTAATGGTAGCTACATCAGCGGCAGATGGTTTCAAATCCAAGGCAAGACCAAAATGAAGCATTGCTTTCTCGTGCATGTACCGTCTTTTGTAGATCTTACCCATCAAAGCATACACGCTGCTTTCTCGAGGGGCATACTCTTTAAGCTCCTCAAGAACTTGTAAAGCTTCATCGAAACGTTCCAGGCTTACGAGTATGTTAGCTTTCTGATACATAGGAAGTGGGTTCTTCTTATCTGCAAGGATGGCCTTCTCCATCATCATCATGGCATCCTCACTCCTCTAAAACATCATTGAACAATTTCATCAGGTTATTCAAATAAATTTATCTTTCATGGAGCAACCATATTACTCCTGAATGTGAGTCTGTGACGGACAAATGTACGAACCTTCAAAGCATGCAAAGAAGTACCAAGATATGACATTACAACTGAAGAACGAGGATTTATTTGGAAAGCCATTCGGAAGTGATGCTCAGCAAACTCAAACTTCTCTTGTCGAAGATATATCATACCAAGTCCGTACCAGGAGTTATAGTGTCTAGAATCTACTCGTAGTGCACTCTGGTAGCTCTTGATACCATTCTCAAAATCTTCCAAGGCCACATATCTGAGTTAAGATTATGATTTGGCAATAACAAATAAGTAGCTGAAATAACATGACCACCAAAAATCCACTGCTCTAATGAAAATCTCCAGTGCTAAGTCCATAAAATGACACAAAGGGCAGAGTGCATACTCATGTCCACAGAGGGTGTGAGCGTAAGCAAATCTTGGATTTAGTTGGACAGCACGCTGGAAATTTTTTAATGCAGTTTCATGATCCTTCTGCAAGCTGTAGCAGTTTCCCATGGCACACCTGCATTTCCACACGTGTAAGATAAAAACTATACGAACTTCCTACTGCATGGAAGATAAAATGCAAGTAGTTGGAAAAATTGGACAACAATTAACACCCCGATCCCCAGCCAAGGGGGGCCAAGTGGCACATCTACCAAAAGCTAGAAAATTTTAGGAAGAAAGGTAGAAAATGTATATGAAAAAATTGGCATATCTACCAAGATTGAGGAGCTAAACGGTCCGTTGATATCAATTCTTGAGCCAGGTAGCTTAGCTTCATGTCTTCCTTTAAATGCTGCAACAAAATCAGGAGAAATTTAGTGAAGGAACCCCGCCCACATTATGCAAGAGAAGAGAAAAGCAGTTATGGAGCTACAAGCAGTAAGCACATAACGCACACACACATATGTCATATTCATACGACTTAAAAGAGCAAATTAGAGGAATAAAATTTCAATTTTTAAGTACATAAAAAAACAATTGAAAATGAGATAAATGTGCTCTAAATAATACTGCAAAGAAAACAAGATCAGCAAACATAAATTCCCCAGTTTGGGTCCAGTGGCTTCATCAGAGCAGCCACTCAAAAAGGTTTTTATGCCTCTCTCTTTTATTCTCCACCAAAGCCCTTAAAGTTAAAACCTTATGCTAGCAGGTTTGCAGAGACAATTTGTTCAAGATACCAATAAAAAGAACTCACATAAAGAACTGTAGAATAAACATCCATTCCTTCCAAACTGTGAGGTGAAGCATGGCGAGCAAGACTGAAAGCTCGATCAGCTTCTAAGTAATCTACCAATTCAAAATACACTTTTCCGACCTGCAACTCAGACATGCCAAAGTAGCCAGTGAGGGTATATCATCATTAGCCAGAACTCGCAACTCAATTGATTAAACTAATTATTATTACAAATAACAGGTCATGTAATCCAATGGACACCATTGGCCAGTAAGAATATAGAAAATCATACGATAGTATAAGGTTTCATAAGGATGAAAAAGATGACCAATATTATACAAATAGGCCCAAAAGCGAAATGAATCAAGTGCCAGATTATATTTCTGACAGTTATATGCAGAAAAGAAGCAAACTGTTTAAATCCTCGTTCAACAGAAGTAATCACCAAGAACTGTCTAGACAGTGGGAAAATAGCACTACAACCATTTGATCTGGAAAGCAGAGATGACCATTTGTGTCGAGAGATCATGAAAGTTGCATACAGTACCTGTGAAAGCACCCAGCCTGTACTGTAATGCTTGTAAGGAAGCTTATGGTAGACATCCAGGGCATCCTGTACAATCAAGAAGCTGTCTTGTGATAATCATTACAGTTGACTGCATACTTCATCAATTAGAGTCCAAAATATTTTTCTGCTATCTTTTCAGTGAACAATTTGCATAAGCTATTTCATCAACAATTAGTATTGAAACCTGGCATCTGAACAGGCATGAAAGTCTATATCCTTCTCCTAATATTCTCAGGAGGCCTAATATTTCTGATGCGCCATTAATTATTTTAGCATCATTTGTGAGACTTCCTCCAACTGATTTGGTTGCTCCTTGCTCAAGAGTTCTATTATCACTAGAAGGTGATGAACTGGAGACGGATAATGAGGCATTGGAACGAGAATCATCAAAAGCCTCATTTTGAATACCTAAAATAATAGTCGTAGATAAATAAGATGCCCATCATTACCGAACAAGAATATACAATTGTAAGTAATAGCACTTCACAATCAATGTTAAGTATATGCTATTGGTAGAAAACTGACACACAAGCATACCTAAAAACACGAGTGGGTCCTTAATGAATATTTTCATACGTCATAGCCATTAACTCTTATCAAGTTCCATGGCATGCTAGCTTCTTTATTATTTTGTGGAGTATTAGACTGGAGATGAACAATAGAAATTTAGAGAGCTTGAGAGTTGGGCGAGCAGACCTGGGAGGTGGCCAGGCTTGATGCCTCTTGATGAACTTTGGCCACTGGGCCTTTTTATAATTACGAGCTAGGTCTTGTTCTTGTAGATTGGAGTTCTTTTTTTGTCATCACGCTGGGACTTCTTATGTTCAAACTTGTTTTTCATACGTTCTTGTATATTCTTTCATGTCTCTCAATAAAAGCGTCATTGGATTGAGTTCTTCTTGTAGTTAGTGTTAAGACACCTTTTTGACTGGGGACTTGTTTTTTGTTTGCCCTTGTATACATTCATTTTTTTCAATAAAAATTCAGCTTCTTACCGAGGGAAAAAGCACATTACTCTTCTCGTGGAGTGGAGGCACAATGTTAAATTTGACTCATACATTGGGCATTCTTAAAAAAAATTAGTAAATGCCAAAATTATTAAATAGATGAATAAAAACCAATATCCTTAGATATCGAAGATTTGGAGCACATAAGTATACAGATAAGATAATATCATTTCCATGAACTCTGTAAGGGAACACTAAATTCTGAGCCATGCAGCAAAACTAATTTTGACAAGATGAGTATTTTCTAGTACTAGCTACCTGCTATCATCTACTCGTATCAATCAAAAGTCAAAAAGTGTTCAAAATATTGACTATTCATTCACAATACCCATGACCATTACTATTTGATTTATATTTAATATTTCATATAGAATAAAAAGAAATTAGAAAGAGTTGCTAGAAAATAGTTTAAATCACAAAATTGACTCTAACCTAACACAATTCAAGAATACTTCTACATTGCACTGGGTTAGGCAATCCAAAGTTAAGCACCCCACAAGTGTCATCATTCTCTATCCCAAAAGGCCAAAATAACAGCCAGAGATTTGCTAAATCAAAATAAAGTATGAGTACATGAGGAAACTGTAATCTAATAGCTAAAACAAGTTAAATTTGTGGGAATTTAGTTTCATCAAATAAACCCCGAAAACAAAATTAGTTCACTACAAGATAACGGAATGATTTCAGTATTCAAATTACTGTCCAATAGGTGAGTACACAACAATCTGACAAATGATTGTGCATATTTGAACAAACAGCAGATGAGAGTTGGACAAAAAGATTTGTACCTTCGTCAATATTCTCATTTGCAAAGGACTGTCCTTTGCGACCTGCCATAGAACGAAATGTAATAGAATTCAACTTGGAACCACCAAGATATTTGGTAGAGTTGATAGCTCCATTATTAGCAGCTCCTGCGGCACTTGCGTTTGTGTTGGCCCCTGCTTCTCCAGCAAGTCTGCTGCTTCTTCGAGGGCCAGAATCAGAGAATAACCTCCCTGAAATCTGAAGACAGGAAAAAAACCATGGATATGATTCAAATTCAATATATACACAGCAGAGAGGGAGAGACATTCTGCAGCAAATTTTCTATAACAATTTTTACCTTACGTAATTTCCCTTCATCTACAAATTTTCTTCGAGGGGCTTGTATGATAGAGTTAACAGTTGACCTTGAACTATCTGTACCAAGCGAGTTCAGATTAGATCCATTCTGCTGTGTATTTCTGCATAAAGGTGGAGGAGCAATAGCAGATAACTGCAAGTTCTAAACAAAGAAGGAATTAGTCACATGCCGTGATGTAAAGGAGGTGAGCACAGATAATGAGAAAAAGGTGAGTTTGAATACTGCCAGGCTCACCAATATGCCAATATTCATCCTATGACACCAAATGATAAATATGCAAGGGAGAAAAGATAAACTGGAGATTAATATAGAAACAGAAATTACCCACAATATACCATCTCACAAATATGCCAATATTCATATTTCATCCTATGACACCAAACAAGACACTAAAGGAAAAAGCAACACTACATAGTACATTATTACATCAAAATAATAAAGAAACCTACATTTAAACATTAGGTAAGAGGATGACGGAAAGGAACGGAAACAGGGAAACAAAAAACTGCCACCTCAACAAGCCATAGATTCATTAATGCATTGTTCAAATAGACCTCGGCAAACAATCACCATCAACATCCAAGGCACAAATTACAATAATAGCTTACATGATCTACAATCATTCTTACATACCTGTGCAGCTACAGGTGAAGGAGTGTTATAAAATGATATATTTGAACCGCCATTTGCAATTTGACTTGTAGGTCCTCCCAAGTTAACTGCCCCATGATAATTTGTAGGAATATCTCTTAAATTATTGCTTTGTGCTTGTTTTGATTGCCTTGTCCGGGCATCATCTGGATTATTATTCCTAGCAGAAGCTGAGTTCAGATCATCACTTAACGTCTGCAAGTTTTCGGATCTATTATGCAGACACTGCTTCTGTATGCAAAGAACAGCCGCTTCACCAAAAACTGAAGATGCATCTTCAGCAGCACCTAAGATAGTTAACAGCAAAAGAATTGACTTATCCTCAGCTCAAATATTTGTTTCCACCAAAAGGAAAATAAACCTTAGTCAACAAACAAATGGTCATCAGTTAGTAAAAGGAAAAGAAAATAGCTTAATAACATACAATGTACCTCATAGAAAAATTATACGCACAACTAAAGTATCATGAAAGGCAATTATACATATCTAATCTACTCAAACTTGAAACAAATCAGTATAATCTGAGAGATCATTTCCTACAACTTGGAGATTTGTATATACCTAATACGCAAAGCTCCTCGTAAGCACACCACATCAAAGGATCTAGAGATAATGCCTGCTGAAAATGTTGAATAGCACTTCTCCTTCTGTCAGTGTACCTATAACGAGAAAATCCAGCACATAATAGTTATGAAGGGAAATTGAAGCATAACATCATTAGAAAAAAGATAATCTGGTTAGCTAGCAAAGTAGTTCCTACACAAGAAGAAGAAGAAGAAGAAGAAGAAGAAAAAAAAAAAAAAAACATTAATGACGGCCAACATATGCCATCTCTATGTCTAAATATGTCTCGAGCGAAGGGAAATCAATGCATGAAAGCTCACAATAAAACAAAGATAAAAATATATTAGCAACCTGTAAATAAGCCCAAGAAGGTAATGACCTGCTGCACCATTTGGAATCTGCCAAAAAAAAATGAAAAGAAAAAGAAGTAAAAAAAAGAGTAAAAAAAAAAGACACACACACACAATAGATACAGACATTATTTTCTTGACAACAAAAATAAAATATCATAAAAAATATAGTTGAGCATCCGATCCCACACAATTCATGTTACAAAAGACCATAATAACAGTAATGAATTTTACTCTCTAAGAGGAGAAAGAAGGTAAGCAAAAGAAATTACAGTAAATATTCATTCTTCAATACCTCAGCACCAGGCTCGTTGGGTGGACATAATGCAGCCTCTGCCTCATGAAGAAGATCCATCTGAAAGCATGATATTGCAAACAAGTAGCGGGATTGAGCCATTTGCGTTCCTTCATATCAGTATGGAGAGAAAAAAGGGAAAAGTTCATGGATGAGAAATACTTGGACAAATTAATGATAAAAGTTCAAAAGAGAAGTCATTAAAGCTTGAAAGGGTAATAATTACAGTTATAAAAACCTTAATTCGTAAAAAGGATCAAACAGAACTGAACATTAATCCTGCTTACCTTTTAATATATGGTATGCAGCATAAGCCTGATTGTTTTGCAAAAAACAGCCAGCTAGTAACTGCATATTTGTCTGTGAAAATAAAACGAGAAATCATACAAATGTTGAAAGGAAGTATTTCAGTTCTTAAATAACAAGGAAGAAGAAGAAGAAGAAGAAGAAGAAATAAAGCAAAAAAATACCAAGAGATAATAATCAAAATCAAAACAGGAGAGAGAGAGAGAGAGCAAAGATTATCTTTGATTATTCACATACATAAACTAAAGACTCTATAATTACCCTCGGGGGTTCATCGAGACATTTAAGTCGCCCCATTAAACCCGTTTTCCACTTTTCTTTCAATATCCGATTCTTTTCCAACAAGATTCAACCAGAGTTCCAGTGATTTACTATCAGCTACAATTCAAAATGTTCATTGTAAAAGCCCATCTTCCTAAGTTTTGATCTTAAAAAAAAAAAAACTGGTAAGCGAAAAAACAACAGATTTCCATATATCGACGCTGCGAATATCAACACAAAATACATTTTGGGGGAAAAATGAGGTGGAAGCTGTAAGTAAAACCAAACCACACAAAAATCAAACATATGAGACGCACAACATATCCAATTTGCACAAGCAGCGTAAACATCCCACTTTAGTCTAAAACGGAATGCACAAAAAACTTAAAAACAAAATGGGTAAAGACGGAAAGACCTACCCCCCCAACCCCAGCCAGATTTCGAGAATCCACCCCATAATTTCCCGAATTAGAAAATTCTAGCGTTTCTAAGCAAGGGAAGAGCTAAACGCGAGAGTGAATTAGTGAAATTTTGAAGAAGAAGAAAAGGAAGAGATGTAGAACCTCAGATGGGAACTCGGAGCAGAGTCTTTCACACATGAAAATGGCATTCCGGTACATGAAATGGCGAAGACTGTGATGAACACAGTCTGCAAGTATGGTTTCCATTGGCGCTTCGATTCAGTGAGAGAGAAGCAGAAGAAAAATAATAATAATAAGAAGAAGAAGAAGAAGAAGAAGAAGAGGGGTTTCTGGCTTTTGAGCCTTTTGTGGGGGCTCCTCAGGTTCAAATCGGAATGGCACGTGTTACCTCATATTTCAAAAAATAGGGGTCACGTGACCAAGGGCTATGAATTTGATAGTGTAAATTCGGTGGGCTGGAGTGGAGCCCGTATGCTCTGGTCCAGTTCATTCTTCAACGTTCACTTCCCGTTGGAAAATGATAAATAATTCTCATTATGTTTTTTTTTTCTTTTAAATTAAACGTCTCTCTGCCTCAATATAATTTTTTATATATATATTGTTAAGTTTGGTGTAGTTGGCAATATTTATTCAAGCGATTCACTTGTTAGGAGAATTATCTCTATATTGGTGGTTTTCAAAATAGGATGTGTCTATGCACAATTCTTTCCTTATCGATAGTTTCTTTTACTATTCCTTTCTATCGATATTCTTTCTTTTTTGGCACGTGTTTACTATGGAAGGTGGGGTTAATTTTTGTTGTGATTTTAAAGGACTTTTAGTCCATTTATAGTTTTTAGTCGTTCTATTATATTTATAAAAGCAATCGTGTGCTATCGAACTGTGACTTCTTCCGCTGTGTGCAAGAAGGAGAGTGCATCATATTTCGTGGAAATATACTTCATTCTTCCTACTAATAGTGTATGGTGATACAATTGAGAAGAGATTCTCAAAGTTTGGGTGACTAAGCTGATCAAGCAAATGGGACTTTGCTCTAAGAAGGAAACATACTATTTAAGTGAGAAGGAATCTCACAACTCGGGGAAACTCGAGTTCCACATTGAAGAAATCTATATCTTAGGGAGAACCTAAGACATTCTTTAATGATATTGCACTTAGAGGAAACCTGAATTACAGTGAGAAAAAGTCTCACACTTAGGGGAAGCCTAGGAGTTTAATTGAGTGATAAAGTTGTTCAGGGATCAATGTAATTGTGTAATCATTACAAACAAGTAATACATTGTAATTGTTTATCAATGATATTGACGAAGTTATTTTTTTTGGGCACACTGCTCCTCAAACGTAGGTGATTTATAGTGAATTGGGTTACCAAATTTCTGTGTCGATTTCAATTTATTGTTTTATATTTTCTAGTAATTGTTGTATGGAATGTTGTAATATTGTAGGTAACATAGTTGACTCAAGTAGACAACTCCTTTCTTAATTTCATATATATTATGATATTGGGTGAGTTTATTACATTTTAGGAGAATTATTAGATTATTTTAGATAAAGTTTCTAATTTCTCTTACAATTTAAAAAATACTATTTTGATATTATGTGTGTTGGATGTGTTATGTAAAGTTTAAAAAGAAAATTTAATTATAAAAGTTTGATGATACAATTTTAATTTATGAATAAGAGATATGAAAAAAAATATATATCGGAGCTACACGTGAATATTAAGAAAATCACGATAATCTCTCCTAAATTTATTTGATGATTTGATTGTAATCTTAATATTAAACTTCAAATAAAACCATAAAATTTTTCTATATTTTATTTATTTTCATTTGGATGATTTGATTATTCTCTTAATTTTAAACTTTAATTTAAACAAAAACATTATATTTTTCTATTTTTGTATAAAAGATTACATTCAAACAAGATGATTTGATTATATTTTTAATTTTACCTTTTTCAAATTTTAATTTAAACTAAAATATTATTATTATTTATGTATGCATAAACTCTTAAAAACTTCTTCTTATTATTATTGTTATTATGGGTAGATTTGCATCTTCCTCTTGCTTTTAAACTTATTTTAATTTTATGAATTATTTCAAAATTATACAAAGATGAATTGGTGTGTACTTATAACAAATTCAAAAAGAGAAAAAAAGAACAAAAACATGTTTAAAATATTAAAAATTATTATAAACCTATAAATTCATTGATATGCATTTACAAAAATTAAAATGTGAAAAAAAAATAAAAAAACAATCACGGTCTTATTTGTCACTTTGACGGCCTCTAAATTGCTTGTTTGAGAAATTTCTTGAACCTAAAAAATATGGTCTTTTATCCACCTTTTTTAATATATGAAGATTTGCGTGTATAGAAAAAACTACAAAAGCATATAAAAAAAAGTTACATTAAATAACCCTATTTTCTAACAAAATTGAAAAGCGAAAAATTTTTGACAAAGAGGACATATGTAAAAAAACAGAGAGGGAGGGGTGATACTTTATAAAAGAGATACTTGAAACATAGAAATTAAACTTCTTAAAGAAGAAGAAAAAGAAATATTGGAAAATAAGTTGCTATTAACAATTTTTTTATAAAAAAAATACCTAAAAAACAAAAAGGGAAAGAAAGAAATAGAGGAAATGTCACATCCCTTCCCAGGATACCGTTTTAACTTGAGAAGAGATGTGAAGACAGCAAAATGTCAACCCTCTTATAACACCTATTGTCCAACCTCATATCTATAGCCTATTTTCTCGCATCTGTTTAACCTGATAAACAGTTTGTATACTAATATCTTATCTCTGCATCCTCAGTTATAGCCTTGTAGGCATTCAAAACTCAATAGCAATAAGCAACAGTCATAACTTATATACATACTTCGAACAGAGTTCTCATTTTAACACTTCCACGTATATGTACAGACTTCTACCCTTTCCCACTATATGTACAAGACTTCTAGTGCCTGACAAAGACATAATATCAACCTAATCAAACTTCTGATCCATCAAGGATCTATAGATTTGTGGCATACTGACAACTGTAAGCTAGGCTCCGAAAAATCAACCGCTACCTAGAAAGAGAAAACAATTTGGAAAGTGAGTTAAATTGCCCAGTGAGTGACTAACTTTTATAACTTATTTACATAAACATAAGCATTATGAATTAAATCAGGAAACAACCTATAAATCTAAATGTTTTCATAAACTCGGGGTTAAAAAATCAGGCTTAGCTTAGGTACATAACCTTACACACTAAATCATAACACTATCATACTGAAAACCCTAAAGACATATCATATCTTTGGCTATTTCATAAACATTCAGCTTATTTTGCTTCGCAATTTATTTAAACAACTTACTTGACTTTGTACTCTTATCCTATAACTGAGATAGAGCCCTTTTGTCCTTACTTTTGTTGTTTATTGCCTTAGCTGATGTAGAGTAGGCTCAATACGATCAGTGTCAATAATGGTCATACGTGCACGTAGATATGGTCTTACTACCTATATCCGCTCAAAATATAGGATTCTATGAACCTTATCACACCTTCGGTTCCAAAGACCTTCTGATAACCTATAGGATTCCGCATACCTTACCATACATTCGGTGCCAAAGATCCTTAATAATATATAAGAGTTGTGTACCTTACCATACATTCAGTACCAGAGTTCAACTGATAGTTTATTAGATTCAATTTTGTGTACCTTACCATACCTTCAATACCAGAGTTCAGTCGGTAGTTTATTAGATTTGATTTTGTGTACCTTACCATACCTTCGGTACCAGAGATCAGTTATTAAGATTTTGGGTACCTTACCATACCTATGATACCATAAATCCTGGAATAGGGTGATCACCTTAAATATCAAATCTAGTATTTGGAAGCTTTCTATTACTTAATCTATCTAGTCATTCATAATACAGTGCAACATATTGGGCATAGCAATTAACTTCCTTTAGAAGAAAACATACTTATACTTAACTTGGAATCATTATAGCATTTAGCTTAATAAGATATAATCATGCTTATACTATCTTGAAATTATTAGAGCATCTAGCCCAATAAGTTACAATCATGCTTAGGAACATTGAAGTACATAGCATTTACTAGGAAACCTTAATTTGGGGTGGACCATGCATCATGTTGTATCATCAATCTCGATAGATGTATCAACATTGGGCATTATCTACATACCTCCATAACCATACTTCTGCAACATATCTCCTATTTCATCTTCATAAAAATCATCTTCATCTGTTCGTCGTGGAAATGTTAAAACAATTGACCAACCCGAGTTTGCGTAGTCTTTTACATAGAAGACTTGTATTGCTTGAAAGGCTAAAATAAATGGGTCTGATTTATGTCCAATATGATTGAGGTCCATAATAGTAAACCCAAACTCATATGTTTTGACTCCATTTCTATTCTCAACCCAATTACATTTGAATAAAATAAAAGATAATCCATGACAGTCAAACTCCCATATTTCTTGTATTACACCATAAAAGGTCATATCTGACATGATAGGGCTTTTGTCCTTAGCACTGGAGACTTGCATTGTGGTAATCGTTATACTAACTCCACTACTTTGAACCCTCCTAATGTCATTGCGTTTCTTTGTGTGATAGTAGTAACCATTAACCATGTAACCACAATATTTTGCCAAATTGAACAAGGTCCATTAGCTATCTATCTTAAAGAAGGCGATATGGAATTTTTGGGAACTTCGAAAGCCAGTGCAACCTATGATATATTTTATAATAGTTTCGTAGTTAACATTTAATTATACATCAAATACTAGGGCTCTAGAGATTACCCATGTGGACAACCACTGACTAAATGTCGATTATGCTCTTCTTGAAGCCACTTTCTACTTTTACCTTTACCAAAATTGAGCTTAGACAAAATATCCATATGTTACATATTATAAATGACAAAGTTAGTAGATCATTGAATAATCAACTAATCTAAAATGAGAATAAGATGGATCTACATACTCGACATAAGGAAGCACATCATTTACATTTTGAATGACATAAAGATGAACTCGATCCAACTCATCCTTGCTCGGTCTGATAAAAGAAGCAGCTGACAATGCTTTATCAATGTTTGAGCTCACTTTCCTTACCGATGAGTTTAGCCCAATAAAATTAACTCCAGATATAAATTCAGAACAAAACTCTATAGTCTCCTCGACAATATAATTTTCTTCAACACATCCTTTTGGTCAATTTCTATTTAGTACATAAGTTTTCAACACTTTCATGTATCGTTTGAAAGGATACGTCCACTTTAAATAAATAGGTCCACAAAACTCAGCTTCTCTTACGATGCACTATAAGTTGTACAATTATTGTGAAGAATGATTGTGGAAAATACTTCTTTAAGAGGCATAGAGTGGCAACTACATCCTCTTGCTGCCCTTTAACTGGATGAATCGATCACCTTGCAATATATAGCATTAAAGAAGAAACGTAGGCGAGTAATTACAAGTCTTACATGTTTGGATAAAATATCACAAATGGCTACATTCTTTTCAATGTGCACCACGTCTAAACAATGTTGAACGTTAAGATACTTCCAGTATTCTAACTAAAAAAGAATAGATTTTTTCTTCCAATAAGTTGAAAGGCGATCTCCACTGTTCTTTCCCTTGATAGTTTTCATACCAAATGAATATTGATACTTACTTATTTCTGCTAGAATTTCTTCCTCACTCAATGGTTTTGGAGCAAATTCTAATTCTCGTATGGCATTAAAAGCTTTCTTTTGTTTCATATATGGATGATGATGTGGCAGAAACTTGTGATGCCCAAGATATGATATCTTTTTCCCTTTTAGTAAATAAGTTGGTGAAGTTTTCTCTCCACAAATTAGACATGCATGATATCCTTTAACCATACAACCACACAAGTTACCATACCCAAGAAAATCATTCATGGTCCATAATAAAATTGCTTTAAGCGTGAAACGTTGTTCTTCATATGCATCGTAACATTTCACCCCATCTTTCCAATGATTTTTCAAATCATCTACTAATGGAGCTAAATAAACATCTATGACATTTTCCGGTTGATTAGGACCAGATATTAGTGCAATCAACATAAAAAAAATTCGTTTCGTGCACAACCATGGAGGTAGATTGTACGTCACTAACATGGCCAATAACTATATCTACTACTAAGATCTCCATGTGGATTTACCCCATCTGCAGAAAAAGTAAGACGAAGATTTCTAGGTTATGACCCAAACTCTAGCCATAAATTGTTTACTTTTTTTCCACGATAGTGCACTTTAGGATGTTGTAATAAACCATATATATTTTTTTAGCATGCCACGTCAATAAACTTAATGTTTCTTCACTTCAAAACATTCTTTCAAATCTTAGAATTGGGGAGAAATACCACATGACTTTTGCTGGGACATTTTTAGCCTTTTCCTTTAAATTTTTATGAAGCTTCCATCTCGACGTACCACAAATGGGGCATACATTTGCATCAGAGAATTTTTTCTAAACAAGCAACAATCGTTGCTATATGCATGAATCTTCTCATACTTCATTCCAAGAGTACCCAACATTTTTTTGCTTCATAAGTAGAAGTTTGAATTTCATTAGAACTAAGTAATATGTCATGAATTAATTCAACAACTCAGTGAAACTCTTATCGCTCCATTCAAATTTAGCTTTCAAATTATATAACTTTACCAATATAGATATTATTTCGGTAAAAGTTTTACGATTTGGATACAATGATTTCTTCGCATCATCTAATAATTCTTCAAAATTATTGGCTTTTTCATTAAAATAGTTGCGTGCAGCCTCAAACATTCCAATTATGTCATCAACATCAACATCATCCTCATCAACTTTGTCTCTTTTACTAGTTGACACATTTTCATTGTTTCTCTTAATCAGTAATGATTCACTGTGAAAAATTCATATGTGATAGCTTTGATCTATATCCTTAAAAATAAGTGATCTTTTATTGTGTTTACATTTAGAGTCTTTGCATTCACACACTTCAAACATGGACAACTCATGACATTTGACATACTTGAATGTTGTAGACTATTTTTAATAAACATCTCAACCTCTAAACCATACTCAGTTGACATCTATTCATTTTCATCCATGACTTATCTATGATTGTAAAATATGCAACTTAATCTACAAAAAAGACAAACAATAAGAAGGAAAAATTATGTAACCTTAAGCTTGTATACTTAACCATAATCAGCAATAAGACCTAAAACTTGTTTATATCAACATGACAAATACAAAAGAACATACATAAAATATTTTCAAGACTAAAATATAACCCAAGAAAATGTTCTATAAATGCATTAGCCACCAAACAAAAAGATGATAGCAAGACCATCAAACAAGTTCATATTCATGAACTAATTTTCATCTCAACATTTCAAAATTTTATGAACCATAATCAACAACAATACCTAGATTATTTTCCATTAAATTTTGAGATAAACTCAAAGGAATAATACAAATAAAATATTAAAGGCTAAAATATAATTGAAAAAATGGTTCTAATATACACTTGAACTGCACCAAACAAACTTAATCAACCAAGTAAGACTAAATTAGTTTATATATAATTGAAAAAAATGGTTTTAATATACACTTGAACCACATCAAGCAAGACTACCAATCAAGTATATATTCTTGAACTAATTTAATTCCAACATTTCAAAATTTCAAGAAGCTTAATCATTAGAATAAAAATAAAATAAATGAAATAACTTTAAATTACTAAATTGAGAATACCTATGAAAAGAAAATTTTACCTTTCCAAGCAAACAACTCAAACAACCCACAAGCTTGAAAAGATCCGAATCAGAGCTCGAAGATTAGAGCAGGTCTAACTTGAGATCGACAAATTTGGTGAATGCACAACGCCGATGAGCGTCGGACCTTGCAAATAGAGCTTAATACCATGTCGACGATTGGATCAGGCAAATAGACGACTGGATAAAAAAAGTCCACGACTAAATCTACAGATTTAACACTGGCGACCCACCTCCATGGCGAGTTAAACTCCACTAAACCCCATAACGGAGCTGGCCGACCAAATCTGAAAATCGAACAACTTACCTAACACGACTGAGCTTATACGACGGAGCTGGTTGATCTTTGAACAAGGCAAGTTGAACAACCCACGAATGACAGCAATCTGCACGGTTGGGAAAACTTGAGCAATGTGACGATGACAGCGACCGGAACAACGCCGACGACGAAAATGACCAGAACAATGCCAACGTTGGTGATGATTAGTACGATCAAGGGAAAAAGGGGGCCTGTAAGAGAGAAATGAGAAATGAGAAAGAAGAAAGGTAGTGAAATGAAAGAAATATATTTTCTTTACTAAAGTTAAAAAAATAAATGGGGATCTTTAATGTCGGTTTTAAACCAACATTGTAGCCTATCTTTAATGTCGATTTTAAAGATCCCTTTTTTTAAAAAAAAACTGACATTATACATCTGATTTCACTTTTTCCAACTGACATTGAAGATCAAAATTCTTGTAGTGAATTGTAATGTACAAATGATTTATTTATTTAATAAAATATGAAGTATTTTATTCGATATTTAGTAGCATTAACCCACAAAACTAATAAACTAACATCTAAGGTCATCTTCTGTAACTTAAACATGTATGTAAAGACATATAGGTAGATCATGTTTAAATGATAACCTAAATAGTCTGTAGTAGATGGATAAGATAAGGTTGGATACTTTATCATGGTGACACTACGAATACGACTCGCTTTGTAGATGTTATAATTGTTGTAAAATTCTACAAATGATTTAATCCTGATCATTCATGTAGAGACATGTGAGCGAGGGTGTTCTATACAAAAGGATTTGTATAAGACGAACCACAAAATGAATAGTCTCATTATATAACGCCATTAATAATAGAGACTTACATTTCACCAGGATGACCATAGATGACATTACCTGAATCTTAAGTGAGTTGTGAACTCCTGCCTATGAAGGCAATCCTTTGATTTGCATGGGTGAGAGTGGTCAGATCGCCCGACTCAATATGCCTATCATTTTGGGGATTCATCTTATTGGGGAGCTGGGAACACAATTACATAAGATGGAATTCATTCCTTCTCTAATGTCGGGGTAAGTAGATAAATTACTCCCTTAAGAGCTAATTCTGAGACTTGAACAATGTGGCGCCATGCCCTTTCTTGGTTTGAGAGGGGTTTGATCATAGTTGGACTATGATTTATTGTTCATTAGAGGGATTAGTGGTACTTAGGTTGTTAGATGTAACTACAGGAGCAGAACGATTTTTTTGACCCAGTTGTACTTACGAACAATTTGTGAAGGGTCATTGCACTAATGACTGGTTATATTCAATGGACACAGAAATATATCTGTAGTGCGAAGAGAGCAACTATCGGTCTTTAATGGAGTGACTGACAGTTAATGGATGTTGAGTAATTTAATTAAATGAGTTTAGTTAATCATTCAAATACCATTGGAGCTTTAATCTACAGGTTCACAAGGTCTCCTCTGTAACTCAACTAGGTTTATGAGAATTAATTTTGGATTAATTTGAATGGGTCAAATTATTCAAGAGAATTAATTATAACATATGTATTCGATACATTATAATATAAAGTTTATTTTGAAAGAAATTAAATATTTGAATATGATTCAAAATACTAATATATGGATTGGATTCATATAATTAAATTTAATGTAAATTTGATTTATATTAAATACCATGATTGATTGAGAGAATTTAAACTATAGATTATATTGTATTTGATACAATATAAAAACTATAAGTTATGTATTATATTTAATATAACATATAGTCATATATATATATAATAAGTTTTTTATTATATATATTTTATTTAATTAATTTAATTTTATTTTATTTTAAATTAAAGGGAAGGAGTTACAACTTCCCTTCTTTTAATACTCTTAAATCAATCGTGTTAGTGGGAAGTCTTTTTTTATTACGTATCTTCTTCATCTTCCTCACATAAAAGAACGCAGGAGGATTGTGTGTGAAAATTTTTTAAAAACGTAATTTCTCCAAAAAAATCTTCTCCTCTCAAATCCTCTCCCTCCCCCAAAAGTTAGCAAAGCCCACACCTCTTGCTACTTCTCAACCCCTACGAAGAATATAGAGAATTACCTCTTAGTGATGGTCATTTTGGGTTACTATACTTATTTGTGATTAAGAAGAGATTTTGTGGCTGTTCGAGGAGGATTATCGCGAAGAATTGGTTCTTCAAGGGTAAGCATAATTATAACCTTGATTCCTCCTTTTGATGCATGCTGTAAAATATTTTATGTAATTTGCATAATTTGAGATCTCTATATTTTTTTAATTATGTGAAATTTGAAAATTAGGAACAATCACGCTTCCACATCGGACCTTACAGTCCTTCAGTAACTATGACTTTTGAATCAATGGAATCTATTCTTTCTTTCTTAGTTATAAGCTAAATTTCTAATGGATTCAGTTATGTGGATACCCGATAACTTGTAGAAATACAAGTTATCGTAGTCTTTTCGTTTAAAATAATAAAGGTGGGGAAGAAGATTATGCGCCAATCATACTTAGAATTCATGCCAAACATCAAGTTTGCACCAAAGTACTTAAAAAGTAACCGTTGATCGCATTTTATGAGAAGATTACACAAAAAGTGTTTATTTTGTAGATTATCGTAAGGAATCAGCATGTGTTAATCCTTTATGGAGCACGTAACGATCGTATGCCTCGGGATCTTTGAAACTGTCCTGGCGGATCTTCTGTCATATCTCCAAAATGTTGACCATGAGTGCAATGCTAACATTCTTACTTACCGTGTCAGATGACGACGACCGATCAAAGCGGAAATCCCAACAAAGAACAACTCTGAGAATTTTAAGAGAACAATCCACCTTCACTTTCCACCCAATCCAACATTGGAGTTTCGCTGGAGCAATAGTCTAAGAAGATTTTCTCTCTTCGTTCAACCATAATTACACCAACAACCTTGGTAACCATCTGTTGAGCGCAAGAAATTGCTGTCAGTTGGCTACTCACCTCACTTATTTACTATTATAGTCGTTCTAGTACCTGTTTGTTTGAGACATTATTCATTATGTATTCTTCAACTATACTGCTTTATTAAGATCAGCATGTCACTTTTCATCGCTTTTCCCTTCTATGCTTTCACTTTTATTTTAGTGATGCGATAATGATCTTCTCCCAAACTTTATCTTCTCCATATATTTTCTCCACGTCCAGTCTGTTGCATCCTTCATTCTCTTATTGGAGGCTCTTAGAATGTTTTCTTTGATAACCTAAAATTTGGTTCATCGCATGTTTAAAGCACACTCATAAAAAAAACTAGCTTCGCTGCATAGATCACATTTATTTAACGCAATTGTAGTAGATTCCCGTGTTCGACCTTAGGTCATCCTAAGACACTCTCAATCAGGTTTGGCCTATAACCGAGAAAACTTGTGATTGATGTATGCTCATTACATTGCAACATGTACTATTAATAATGCATATCATTCGTAGTCTAGTGCAAAATTCATCGTATATTTTAAAACCATTAATACCCTAAGATCTTACGGCTTGAACGAATGCTAATTCATCATGTCACAGTGACTTTTCCATTTCCTTCATTGAGTTAAACTAGCCACTTAATTTAACATACTAGTGGAGTCTTAATATTGAGAAGGTTAAGATAAAAACTTATTTCACAAAGGAATACAAGATTAAAAGCCTAGAGATAGGACTGTCTCGTGTATGTTTAGAGATAAAGATACACTGTAGGATAAAGAAATTGCATAAAAATGATCTAAGATTCAACTAGCCATAGTGATATAGATCTAATTACTTAAACATTTAAAGGAAACTGATAGAAGATCAAATAGGAGAAGTTTTTTGTCCATGTTGAGTCACTATCGACCTAATACGACTACATAGCCCAAGGAATAAGTCTCTTTTGGTTGAAATTGGATTGTAATCCCTGTTTATCAACTATTATTTACTGTTTTCATTAAGCATTCAACCCAACCATCAACCAATTTAATAGGTTACCATCGGGTTCATTGTTTGTATCATTTTAACAAAATTTAAATTAAATCTAGTCTTATGGGGTATGATAATTGGAATAACCCCAAGTTTATTATTTATTGACAAGTTTATAATAATTGGAATACTCCCAAGTTTATTATTTATTGACAGTGTATGCTTGCACATAGACTACTCTTATTCATTTTTATCACACATACAGATTTGGTCATTCGATGCTCGTTATAATAAGATACACCTGAAGATGCATGATTTTAAACTAAGAAATACTCACTTTGATCAAATGCACCCACAGTTGCATGATTTTAAATCAATAAGTGAATTTTAACTACTGAACATTTGGTAGAGAAGACCTCCTTTCCCTTTCCATCTCTCCACCACAACTCCTCTGGAACTGCTAATTCCCTTATACAAATAGGAAAGTTAAAGTTAATATTGGGTTTTCATGTATTCAGAATGCTCCGGGAAGCATCGTGGCTTTAATGTTCAATCAGCTTTGTTAGATAAACTATCGTGAATTCTTGGTATGAAATTCATATCAAAACGATGGAGCTGGGACTAATGAGCCGCTCAATGTTTCAAAGTATGAGATTGTTGGGATTTATGCCTAAAACCTGGTAGTTAATTGGTTTTGACATAATAGGTTATTATTTTAAATATGCAATAGTAAGTCATCCATTATAGTAAAAATCCAAAAAATTTTCATGTGACAAATACTATGACAAAGAAAATATTAGAAATCTATAAAATAAGGTTAAATAGTTTTGATGAGTTAATTCCAAGTAAATCCACTAAATAGTTAACAAGTGTTGTCAACCATTTAATTGCATTTGAAAGTCAAATAAATACTAATTGTCAACTAGATAAGCCTTTTTTGTAGTAGGAGAGTTATGAGATGACAATATTTATAATGACTTAATTGAAGTTAAAGTTGTCATATTAGATGACAAAAGCTTATTGACCTCAAACGTAGTGGGAGAGTTATGAGATGGCTAAACCTTTACAATGACCTACAAGAAGTCAAATTTGTCATACAAGATGACACAAGTCGAGGAATATAGACAAGAATCATTATATCAAAGTCATAGATTTTGAGATAGATTTTTTGAATTTGTAGATTTTCTTGATGGGGAAAACCCAAATGATATAAATGGATCTACAAAAAAGACAGAATCTATGTACTCCAACTAAGTTTGAATTTATTAAGGTAAAACCCACAGGATATGAATGTATCTACAAAACAGACATGAAGGTGTTTTCCAATAATGAAGCAAATCAAGAAAGAATTGATAAAACAAATCAAAGTCTAATTCACTTTATTTCAACTATCAAAAAGTCACTTTCCAATATTAATAATAAAAATGGAAAGATCTTTTGGGACTTATCATACTTGTCGCAAGCATATTTATTTTACAACTTATCACAAACACAAATTATTAACTTATCTAAGTTAAGACTTGTCTTTCAATATTACGGAACATCTCGTTTTCTTAAGAATGAAATACAGGATTATTTTGTTGAAGTTGTTGGAGCACACGAAATATTACATTCCGACTTAAAACAAAAGAAGATAAGAAGATAGTGATCTTTAAAGTAAGACTCATGCCAATAGGTGAAACTGATGAGTAAATAGATTGTGAGTCAATTTTCTCACCTTTAGCCACAATGGAATTTGTAAGCATTATTTGATTCATTGTTACATATAAGATAAGTAAAATGAATTCTTTTATGAAAAGAAACTTATTGCATCTACATATATTTGGAGGTTTTTCAAATATCAAAAGTAAAAGGTTCGCAGAATCGTATATGTTCATTTGAGAAATGAATTACACAATCAAGATCATTGAATATGAGGTTTGATAAAAGTATCATAACCTATGACTTTGAATAAATAATAATTGTCTTGTACAGATAAGAAAAATATTAAATACTAAATGAGCATTTCTCATATTTTATATTGTTTCTTATCACTCATTATGAATAATATAAAAGTTCAATTTAACATAAAAGTTTACATTTGACCACCTAACCAATTTCAAATAGATGATTTGAAATGACTAAGTATGTGTCTAAATAAATATTTTAAGGACATAATGGTAAGTTTGTCTTGAGTATCTTACATTTACAAAATTGTTGTCAAATATTAGATGCAAAGCTTCAGAAAGAATGATAGTGTATCATTCTAAAATGAAATTCATAAAGTCTAAGAAAGAGTATCCCAAAACACCTCAAGTGTTGAGGACGAGCGATTAATTATCTTGTCTTAGTAGAAGACAATTAATATGTAAATGAGGAATATCATTTTTATATACAATTGGTTAGTTATATTAGTTAGAACAATAGTATGACCATTGAGTACAAAATGATAAATGTTCTCAAGATATCTATGGATAATGAGAAATTTATGTGTACAAAGTTAAAGATTCGATTTGTTACAAGATACACTAAATCTTACAGAGATTTAGAGAAATCTATGTTGAGATTAAGTTATCCTAAATGGTATAAAATAATATACAAAATAACTGTTTTTGCTTGTGAAGCAATACAAATAATTTGTGTATTCATAAAATATCCTTATAGATTTAAAAGTTGTTCATATGTGAATTAGTCTATCACGCTTTATTAAATGATAGTGGTGCAAATACTGAAACCAAGAATATTAGTAACGACCAATTTATTGGGTTAAGGCAAATTGAGAGAAAGCATCATGGTGGTGACCAAGATGATATTTTATGACATACAGTTTGATTTATATAAAAAATTCGCTCTAGGCTATAGTGTATGAGGGTTACCTAAAATGTCTAGGACTACAAGACATGTCTCTTCACCACTAAGGCAAGTAAGAGAACAAGTTAGATATAGAGTATGCCCTAGGATCCATATTCATCGCTTTAGTACAAGTGGGAGATTGTTGGGATTTGTGCCTTAAAGCCTCGCAATTAATTAATTCTTTAATATAATTATTAAATAGGAAATAATGAATTATTAGTTATGGTAAAAATCCAAGGTTATTTTATGAGACTTGAACAGTATGTAATTGACTTTGATCATTGTTTAAATTAAATCCTCTTTCCCGCCTTCATGAAAGGGTGTTCGTAACTCATGTTGAACAGTACGAATATTATTTAATCCACCTTCACGAGTGTTCGTAACTCCAACAAGATCAAATTACCGTTTTGCCCTTGGGTTACCTCTGGATCCTTAAGTACCAGCGTTCCGCTAATGAACAACCTGTTTATGGTCCAACCAATAAACAAAAATTCTTCTCGAGCCAATGAGAGGGTAGAGCCCTTTGTTTAAGTCTCAGAGACACTATTTAAGGGAACACTCATCTACTTACCATTAAGGCGAGAAGAGGTGAATTCCATCTTGTACTATTATGTTCCCAACTCCCCATTCGGTCTTGTCCCCAATATAGTAGACATATTGGGTTGGCGAACTGACCACTTTCACCCATACAAATCAAAGGACAATCCCTCGTGAACAGGAGTTCATAATATACTCAAGATTAAGACTAAGCTGCCTAAGTCATCCTATTAAAATGGAACCTAACTAGTTAACGGTGTTACATCTAGTGGTTAATATTTTGCGGTCCAGTCTTATGCAAACTCATTGCATATGATACCCTCATTCGCATGTCAATTATACGAATGCTTTGGACCATTGCATTTATCTCAAATACAAAGTGGGTCATATCCATAGTTTTACCAGGATAAAGTACCTAGTTTTATCCCTATATTATATACCCTTTATGCTATATCTTGAACATTGATCATTGTATGTCTTTGTTGGGGTTGATGTCTTAAATCTCGCAGGGTCCTGTAGTTTGTGAACATCTGTATGAACAAACATATATGATGTAATAATATGAGATTTTTTATTCACTACTGTCTATGAAATATGAGATATTTTAGTTGTATTAACCACAAACCAATAAACTAAGATTCCCGGTTATCGTTGTAACTTAAGCATATATGTGAAGACATACAAGTAGATCGTGCTTTAAGTGATAACCTAAATGGTCTATAGTATATGGATATAGGAGGGAAACCTTATCCTGATGACGCTACGAGTGCAACCCGCTAAGATGTTACAAGTGTTGTAAAGTGCTACAAATGGTATGCTCTTGACCATTCATGTATTAGACATGCGAGCGGGATGCTTTATATAAAAGAATTTGTATAAGATCGGACCACGAAATGTTTAATCTCGATATATAACGTCATTCATGACAGAGACTTTCATTTCACTAGGATGACCATAGGTAACATGACTTTAATCTTGAGTGAGTTGGAAACTCTTGCCTATGAAAGTGGTTCTTTGATTTGCATGGGTACGAGTGGCCAGATCGCCGACTCAAACCTACCACTTTGGGATTCGTTTGATTGGGGAGCTGGGAACTCAACTACACAAGACAAAATTCACTCATTCTCTGATTCAGGGGTAAGTTGATAAATTGTTCCCTTAAGAGTTGATTCCAGGGCTTGAACAATGTGGCGCCACACCTTTTCTTAGCCTGAGAAGGATTTACTCATAGTAGGACTATAAAGTATTATTCGTTAGAGGAATCAGTAGTACTTAAGGAGTTAGATGTAATTACAAGGGTCCAATTATACTTACGAGCGATTTGTGAAGGGTCATTATACTGTTAATTAGTTATATCCAATGGACACAGAAATATAGTTATAGCGCGAAGTGTGTAGTTGTCGGTCTTTACTAGAGTGTCCGACAGTTAACGGATGGTGGATAGCGTGATTGAAGAGTTTAATCAGTTATTCACGTACCATTGGAGCTTCAAGCTACAGGTCTATAAGGTCCCCTTGATAGCTCAATGGATTCATATTGAGAATCGGTTTTGGGTTAGTTTGAAGTGTTCAAATTAATAAGAGAAAATTTTATTATATATGATATAATTAAATTGCTTCAATTATATGTAATATAATTGACTTGATGTATTAAATACATTTATTGGAAGAATTATTATTAAATGTCATAAAGATAAAAAGAACTACGGTTTATATATATTGAATAAGATGTGATATTAAAACTATAGGTTATGAATATATTATTTATTTGTAATTAAATCAATTATGGGATAATTGATTTTGATTTTTTCTCCTAAAATAAACTTAGTGGGAAGTTGTTATCAGTTACGGTAACTGATGGATAAAATGAAAATCATTTTCATTTTTTCATTATGCAATTGATAATCGAACGCACAAAAGGAAATAGCTATATGATAGCTTGAGAGCATAAACGATCGTGCATCGAGTTTGCTATACGATAGACACTCATTTCTAAACAATCGAATACTCAGTCTATACGATAGACTCCAGTTTTTTTCCCACTTACTCGATTGTCTATACGATCATTCAATTCCTCATTCCCTCTACCAAAATCATACAGAGCCCACGACTCTTAGATTCTCACATCGAAAATATCAAGGTAGTCTCGTGGTGGTGTCTGCTTACTGTTCAAGGTTCGACTGTTATTTGTTCCTGTTCGAGGAGATTGTTGAGGCATGACGTTCGTGCTGTTAGATTGAGGGGAACGAGAAGAAAAGTTCTTCAAGGGTAAGTTCACTTGGTCCTTAGTGTTGTTTTTATGAAGCATGCTGTAATTTAAAGTTTATGCATAATTGGTGTTGTTTGAATGTAAATGTGGATGGTTTGTCACAATGAGGTTTGGAACAATCTTGCTTCCGTTCACTAGTTTTCTTTGTATAGAGTTCCTTCAATTGGTATCAGAGCCAGGTTGAGGGAGTTGACTATGAGGAGACTTTCTCGCCTGTTGTGATGCTTAAGTATATCTGCATCCTTCTATCCATTGCCTCATATTATGACTATGAGATATGGAAAATGGATGTCGAGATTGCCTTTCTAAATGGTAATCTTAAGAAGATCATTTATATGGTGCAACCCGAGGGATTCATAACCCAAGGTCAGAAGCAAAAGGTTTGCAAACTGAATCGGTCCATTATGAACTGAAACATGCATCTCGATCTTGGATCATAAGGTTTGATACTGCAATCAAATCTTATGGCTTTGATCAAAATGTCGATGAGCCTTGTGTCTACAATAAAATCATCAACAGTTCAATAGTTTTCCTAGTGTTATATGTAGACGATATCCTACTAATTGGGAATGATGTAAGTTTACTGACTACAGTTAAGAACTGGCCAGCGACCCAATTTCAAATGAAAGATTTGGGAGAGGCTCAGTTTGTTCTTGGGATTCATATCTTTCGGGATCAAAGGAATAAAGTGCTAGCACTGTCTCAAACATTGTACATTGACAAGATGTTGATCGAGTACTCGATGTAGGACTCCGAAAGGGGCTTTTTGCGTTTTCGTCATGGAGTTACATTATCTAAGAAGCAATGTCCTAAGACACCTCAAGAGGTTGAGGAAATGAGACGGTTCCCCTATGCATCTGCGGTTGGCAGTTTGATGTACGCGATGTTATGTACTAGACCTGACATCTGCTATGCTGTGGGGATAGTCAGTAGATATCAATCTAATCCAGGACAAGGTCATTGGACTGCCGTTAAGAACATCATCAAGTATCTTCAAAGAACGAGAGACTACATGCTTGTGTATGGTTCTAAGGATTTGATCCTCATAGGATACACGGACTCTGATTATCAAACTGATAAGGATTCTCGAAAATCCACTTCAGGATCAATGTTCACTCTTAACGGAGGGGTTGTAGTGTGGCAAAGCACTAACCAGGGGTGTATCGTTGACTCCACTATGGAGGCCGAGTATGTAGCGACTTGTAAAGTTGCTAAGGAGGTCGTTTGACTCAAGAAGTTCCTGACTGATCTGAAACTTGTTCCAAATATGTCTAGGCTCATCACCCTTTATTGTGATAATAGTGGTGTTGTGGCAACTTCTAGAGAGTCTCAGAGTCACAAGCGTGACAAGCATATAGAGCAAAAATACCATCTCATCAGAGATATTGTGCAATGAGGGGACGTGATAGTCACAAAGATAGCTTCAAAGCACAATGTTGTTGATCCATTTACGAAGGCTCTCACGGCTACAGTGTTTGAGGGTCACCTACAGAGCATGGGTCTATGGGACCGTCCACGGTTGAATTAGGGAAAGTAGGAATATTGTTGTACTGGGCCTTTGTGCCTTAGTTTATTGTTTTGTACTTGTATTTTTCTTGTACACCCCACTAGCCTTATGACAAGTGAGAGATTGTTGGGTTGATGTCCTAAATCTTGCAGGGTCCTATAATTTGTAAACATTTATGTGAACAAACATTTTGATGTAATAATATGAGATTTTTTATTCACTACTGTCTATGAAATATGAGATATTTTAGTTACATTAACCACAAACCAATGAACTAAGATCCCTAGTTATCGTTGTAACTTAATTATGTATGTGAATATATATAAGTGGATCGTGCTTTAAGTGATAACCCAAATGGTCTGTAGTATATGGATATAAGAGGGAAACCTTATCCTGATGACGCTACGAGTGCGACCTGCTTAATAGATGTTACAAATGGTGTAAAGTGCTACAAATTGTTTGATCCTGACCATTCATATATTAGACATGCAAGCGGGGATGCTCTATACAAAAGAGTTTGTATAAGATCGGACCACGAAATGTTTAGTCTCGTTATATAACGTCGTTCACGACAGACACTTAACATGACCTTAATCCTGAGTGAGTTGGGAACTCCTGCATATGAGGGTGATCATTTGATTTGCATGAGAGTGAGTGGCCAGATCGTCTACTCAAACCTACCACTTTGGGTATTCGTCTGATTGAGGAGCTGGGAACTCAGCTACACAAGACGAAATTCACTTCTTCCCCGATTCAAGGGTAAGTAGATAAATTGCTTCCTTAAATGCTGATTCTAAGGCTTGAACAATGTGGTGCCATGCCTTCTCTTGGACGAGAAAGGTTTACTCATAGTAGGACTATGAAGTATTGTACACTAGAGGAATCAGTAGTACTTAAGAAGATGTAATTACAAGGGGAAAATGGTAAATTGGTCCGGTTGTACTTACGAGCGATTTGGGAAGGGTCATCGTACTATTGATTGGTTATATCCAATGTACACAGAAATATAGTTGTAGCGCGAAGAGTGCAGCTATCGGTCTTTAGTGGAGTGTTCGACAGTTAACGGATGGTGAATATCGTGATTAAAGAGTTTAGTAAGTTATTCATGTACCGTTAGAGCTTCAAGCTACAGGTCCATAAAGTCCCCTTAGTAGCTCAATGGATTCATGTTTAGGATCGATTTTTGGGTTAGTTTGAAGTGTTCAAATTAACGAGAGGAAAATTTATTATATATGATATAATTAAATTGCTTCAATTGTATGTGATATAGTTGACTTAATGTATTAGATACATTTATTAGAGGAATTATTATAAATTCCATAAAGGAGAAAAATAACTATGGTTTATATATATTGCATGAGATGTGATATTAAAACTATAGGTTATGAATATATTATTTATTTTTAATTAAATCAATTATGGGACAATTGCTTTCGATTTTTTCTCCTAATAACCAACTTAGTGAGAAGTTGTGATCAGTTATGGTAACTGATGGATAAAATGAAAATCAGTTTCATTTTTTCATTATATGATTGACAAGCGATTGATAATCGAACGATAAATGAATGATAATCGAACGCACAAAAGGAAATAGCTACACGATAGCTTGAGAGCATAAATGATCGTGCATCGAGTTTGCTATACGATAGACACTCGTTTTTAAACGATCGAGTACTCAGTCTATACGATATACTCTAGTTTTCTCCCACTTACTCGATCGTCTATACGATCATTTAATTCCTCCTTCCCTCTACCAAAACCATACAGAGCCCATAACTTCTGGACTATTCGAGGGTCAAGTGTTGTTTGTTCTTGTTTGAGGAGATTGCTGAAGCGTGACGTTCGTGCTGTTAGATCGAGAGTAATGAGAAGAAAAGTTCTTCAAGGGTAAGTTCACTTGATCCTTAGTGTTGTTTTAATAAAGCATGTTACAATTTAGAGTTGATGCATAACTGGTGTTGTTTGAAAGTAAATGTGTATGGTATGTCATAATGAGGTTTAGAACGATCTTGCTTCCTCTTACTGGTTCTCTTGGTATAGAGTTCCTTCAGTCTCCACATATAGTTCAAGACTCATAAGACAACATTGGATGTAAGTTTATCGGATGTAGGGTTATTAAGACAAAATAGACAGACAACGTAAACAATAACATTTCTTGAATTAATATCTACAACTCTTTATTGATGATGGTCAATTAATAACATTTACTATTTATGAGTTTTAGGGCATAGAACCCAACAGGAGCTTATAATTGTAGGTCAATTAAGTCCCCCTACTAGCTCACAACGGGTAAAACAAGGATTAAGAGTTTTGAAAGAATCTGAAATGTTTAAATTGATTAAGAGAATTTATGTTAATTGTATATGATGCAATTAATATAATATTTAGATACATTATAATATAAAGTTTAATTTTGAATGAGATTCAAAACTGAGCTCTGTAATATGAGAGTATATGCTTGAATAAGATTCAAATGTTAATCAATATGAATTAGGTTCATATCAAAACTATAGGATAAAATTAATGTGAATGAGATTCATATTAAAATTATAAGTTATGAAAGAGAAGTATATTTGAGAATGATTCAAATATATGCATATTTAATTAAATATGAGATATCCAATTAAGATAAATAAATTAATTGATTTGATTAATTCATTATTATTTGATTTGATTAAATTAAATTAAAATCAAATTAGTTCAGATTAACTCCGCTACAGTTGTAGAAGTGTGGTGAGTGGATGAGGGGAGTTACAACTTCCTTCACTTATCTTATTTACAAAAGCTCTGCATTTGTGATGGAGGAAGTAGGTTTTTTTTTTTTTTTTTTTATGTGAAAAAAATAACCACAGACTCTTTCTCAATTTCTCCCTCAAGTTTACAGAGAAATTCTTCTGTAGAGAAATATCAATTCCCTTCACACCTTAAAAAGGGTTCCTACATAACGAATCATTGCCAAGAGAGTTCGTGCTGCTGGGATTGGTGTCCTAATTCTCCTGGAGTCTCGTTGTTTGTAATTATACACATTGCTTTATGAATAAAATAACTGTTATTTCATTATGACATTTACTCATATCCAATAAACAAAGCTCCATGGTTATCTAATGTAAACTTAAGCATGTATATGTGATGTACAAGTGGATCATGCCTTAAGTAATAATCTAGATAGGTATGTAGTATAAAGATTAAGGTAGAATACCTGATCCTGGTGACACTATGGATACGACCCACTTTGTAGATGTTTGCAATTGTTGTAAACTACTACAGATGGTAGATCCTGACTATTCATGTGAAGACATGCGAGTGAGGGTGTCCTATACAAAGAGTTTGTATAAGACTGGACCACGAGATGACTAGACTCCACATACAATGTCGTTGATACTAGAGACTTACGTCTCACCTAAACGACCATAGGTGACACGACCTCAATCCTGAGTGTTTTGGGAATCCTGCCTTTAAAGGCGGTCATTTGATTAATATGGGTGAGAGTGACCAGATTGCCATCTCAACATGCCTACCTTTTTGGGGACTTGTCTGATTTGGGAGCTGGGAACTCAATACACAAGATAGAATCCACTCCTTCCCTAAAGTAGGGGTAAGTAGAGAGATTGCTCCCTTAAGGGCTGATTCTAGGGTTTGAACATAGTGGTCATTGCTTCTCTTTGGAAGAGAGGACTCAGTCATAGTAGGACTATGACTTATGTTCATTAGAGGATTCAGTGATACTTAAGGAGTTAGATGTAACTATAGGGACATAACGGTTATTGGTCGAGCTGTACTTACGAGTGATTTGTAAAGGGTTGTTGCACTGTTGATTGGTTAAGATGGACAAATAATATATATGTAGTAAGGAGAGTTCGACTGTCGGTCTTTAGTGGAATGCTTGATAGTTAATGGATGGTGGAACCCGTGACTAAAGCGTTTAGTCAGTTATTCACGTACCGTTCGAGCTTCGAGCTATAGGTCCATAAGTTGCCCTTGGTAGCTCAATGGATTCAAGTTGAGGATCAATTCTTGGTGTTGATTTGAAATGTTCAAATTGACAATAAGTAATTCGATTATATATGATATGATCGGTATGGTGTATGACGATTATATAAGAGGTAAACGATCATGGAGTGTTCTTAGGTGATAGACACTCAACTAAGCGATGAGTTAAACGATCATATAGTTTTTTCTAAATGATTGGGCATCAACCTATACGATAGGTTGTTCCATCTCCCACTTGCTCAATCGTTTACACGATTGTGGTTTCTCCAGTTTTCTGCCTCAAACCAAGTCCACTCAAAGCCCGCCCTCTGGATTCTCACACTGAGAATACCAAGGTAACCTTCTTGGTGGTGTCATACTCAACTCGACGCGGTCGAGGTTCTGTGGAGGTTGTTTGTGGTGTTCGTGACCTTGGCGATCGCTTAGTTCGGGTGCGCGATGTTCGTGTAGTATAGCGGTCGTGTGTTGCTGTGTTGCTGTGATCGAGCGTTCGTGATCAAGGAACTCGAAGATGAATCTCTAAAAGTGTGTTGATTATTGTCCTTGATCTTTTGTATAGCATGTTGTAATATTTGTATTTCGCATAATCATTTTCATTTGTGATTGTAATTTTAATGTTCAAATACGATTGAAATTTGGAAAGATCATTCCGCTTCTCATGGAAATCCTCGTATTCAATTTCCTTCACGTGCTATCATTGAAAAATTGAAGAAGATTTGAAGAGGTGTATTCAAAGGTAACCTTCTTTTCCCTTGTGTTTTTACATGCTTAATCTACTGTGTATTTACTTTCTGTGTTTTAATTATTAAAATAAAATTGATGCAAAACGATCACACGCTCGTTTAGGATTTGGTCCCTTCAATAACTATACAAGATGAAATTTACTCTTTCTCGTTTTTTTTTTAGGTAAGTAGATGAATAGTTCTCTTAAGTGCCGATTTTGGATCTCAAATAAAGGGTATTCGCTCTCTCATTTGGCCAAGAGAGACTTGGTTTATAGTAGAACCATAAATAGATTGTTCATTAGAGGAATCGATGATAGCAAAAGAATAAGAGGTAACCACAGAGGTAAAACAGTAATTTGACCCATCTGTAATTATGAACAACTCGTGAATGATCGACTTACTTGCAATAGTCAAATCCATGAAAGCAACATGTTTTACAGTGATAAGATTGAAGTTACGTCTTTAGTGGAGTGACCCCTAGTTACTCAATGTTGGTCAATTTAATTAAAGAGTTTAATTAATTAACCTCATATCATTGGTGTTTATAATTTGTAGGTCTATTAGGTCCCATGCTAGCCCAAAATGGGTAACACAAGGACCAGTAATTCTGAAAGAATTTGAACTTTTCAAATTAATTAAGAGAATCATATTGATTGTATACGATACGATTAATATAATGTATACAAATTATAATATAAAGTTTTTTTTAAATAAGATTCAAAATTAAACTATATAATAAAAGGAGATTTATTGTATTTGAATAAGATTCAAATAATAATATGAATTAGATTCATATTAATTCTATAGATTAAAAGTTAATATGAATGAGGTTAAACTATAGGTTCTGAGATAGATATATATATTTGAATAAGATTCAAATATTTAATTAAATATTTGATATTTATTTTTGCAAATTAATTAATTAATTAATTTAAATTAGTTGTTAAGTATTGTAATTAATAGTTAAGTTAATTAAATTAAATTAGTTTAATTTAATAAATGGATGAAATGGGTGGTTTTGTTTTGAAAAATCAATCTCACTTCACGTTAAAAGAAGATGGGAAGTTTTTCTCTAGACGAAGAGTTTTTGTAGAAGAGAAAACTCGCACTTGCCTTCTCATCTCTCTCTCAAATTTTAACAGAAAAAAGGCTTTTTCTAGAAAAACTCATAATTGTCTCTTTCAAAAGGAGGTTTCCACAAACCGGCTCCTTGCCAGAGAATAGCAGGGAAGATATTTTAGAGGCATCCCTGTATGTGAGAGTAATTCGGAAGAAAATAGATCTTGCAAATTGTGAGGACCTGTAGAAGATTTGAACAAGTGTTCTTCATAGGTAAGTTTATTATTTCATGTATTACTTGCTTAACCTATTTTACTACATTATGAATGTTGTGTGTTCTTTGTTTTCTATGTTGTGAATTCTAAATGAAGTCAAAGCAACAAGCGATCAATCGCTTCCTCTAGGGATTCGATCCCTTTAGAGAGAATATTCGAGTAGGGAAATTGAGGCCTCCATTACCATAAGGTGCTACTGGATGAAGAGGAGGATTAGGGGAGTATGATTTATGCATGGTCTCACTGGGAGACCTCTGCTAGAAATAAAGACAATTTTTTGCGAGAAAAATTGAAATTGACTTGAATGAATCAAGGCTAGAAGGAATTCCACCATTACAAGAAAAATATGTTGGATTTAGGTTAAGTCTTGCACCTGCTCAAACAAATGATGCCCTAATTTCAAAATAAGATCGATATGTATTTAGGAAACCCCTATGTGCGAACTGTGGAAAACACCATTTGGGAACATGTTACAGTGGGAAGAACGTTAATTTCCAGTATGGACAGATAGGTTATTTCAAGAGGAACTGTCCTCAATTAGTTCGAGAAGTTCAAGTAGGACATGAACTGATTTCTCAAACTATTGAATAACCAAAACAAACTGAAGTTGGAGGAGAAGGTTTTGACGAAATCATTTATGTTCATATAGAAAAATGGTTTAACAAAATCATTTATGAGAGCAACGCTTGTAAGATCTGTATGAGGTCATACTATTTTGTATGCAATGTTCTTTATATCCAACAACTTATTATAAGTATTTGGCTAGAAGCCAGAATATATTTCATATGCAAATTATTGAATGTGTAGTAAATGTTTAAATTGTCCCACCACAAAATACTAAATAGGTCTTTAGGTTATAAATGTATATTAATCTATCATCAAATATTAGTTATCTTGTACCCCTGATGCGTAATGTATTTTATTGCACAAATTGCTAATTGTGATCCAAATGAGATAATTTTTCAACATTGATTGGATAAATTAAGAAGTTAGAAAATAAAAATTGCATGAATGCATTGTTATTGTCTCGTTTAAATACCTATATAGATTAATAAGTACCAGAAATTCAAAAGAAAATTCATTTGTAAGATATTGCAAATAAATTGTCATATGCATTTACACATCATTTACAAATACTAAGAGACTAGCTAAGCCAAATATACAAGCAAATGCATTGTCTAGAATTGATATCCTAGTGCAATAAGTTGTATTACTAATGAGTCGACAACATGTCTGAAGCTGGATAGATTAATGAGTTCCAAAGGCAAAAATCGTCAAAAGAGAAAATGGCTAGTTGCATAAATAGAATTCAAGCCCAAAATAATAGAATATGTAGTACAAGTATAAAATAATTACATATATAGATTAAAAAAAATGGTAAATGCCTAAAAAACCCATGCTTAGCCACCATTTTGTTCGCTTCTTCCCGGTTTTCTCAAATTAAAAGCTATCACTGATAGTAGCTATCAGTAATAGTAACCATCAGTGGTTATCAACTGCTATTGTTGATAGCTTCTATCAATTACTATCGATGATAGTTGCTATCAACGAGCTTTCAATTTGAGAAAAATTAATACAATCTTGAAATATTAGCTTTTAATTTACTATCGATTATTAGTAGCTATCATTGATTCACTTTCATCAATTGGAATCAACGTTGAAATATTACTACTTAAGGCTATCAATGACTATCAATGATAGATTTATAAATAGTGATCAACTTTGAAAGAAAACCAACAACTTTGATTACCATAGTAGTTATCACTAATAATCTTTTATCATGACTATCACTGATAACAGCTATCAGTCGTCGTCACTGATAGACTTTCATCAATTAGAATCAACCTTGAAATATTAACACTTAAAGCTATCAATGGTAGACTTCTATAACTGGTTATCACCTTTGAAAGAAACTCGATATATATATATAACATAAGTTTTATCACCAATATCACTAACGTCACTCATGTTGTGGTTATCAATGATAGCTTCTTTCACTGATAACATTACTAATAAGATGCTAATGAACTCATTGATATCATGCTATCAATGATAGTTCTCTATCACCAATAACGTGCTATCATTGGTAGCTTCTATCATCGATAACATGCTATTAGTATTAGCTCCTATCACTGATAACATGTTATCAGCAGTAGCTTCAATCAATCATAGCCACAGAACACATTTTTGCCCCTTTCTTGTCATTCTCAAACATTTATATCCCTTTTCTTTTCGATGATAGTTTTATCACTGATAAACATGCTATTAGTGATAACTTCTAGGCATTCCACTTACATTTTAGTTCGAGATTCAACTTAAATTGATTAAGTTTGCTATCAATGGTGGATTTCTATAAGTGGCTATTAACTATGAAAATACAATCAAAGATTAAGCTATCAATGATAGAAAATATTAGTGACTATCACTGATAGACTTTCATTTGCTATTTATATTAATATTTGTTATAATAATCAATCTTGATGATTGGCTTGTTGGTGTTAAGTCACTTAAGTATTTTCAAGTCCTGTGTACGGAACTCAACTTCATAATTCTTGTGAAAAAAAAAGGGGAAGAAGAAAATAATTCAAATAAAGGAAAGAAAAAGTTTAAAAATAAGAGAAAGAGAAGAAGCAAAAGTTGAAAAAAAGGAAAGAAAAATAAATAGAACAAAAGGAAGCAAAAATCAGGCAAATGAGAGAAAAATTTAAAAAAGAAAAATAAAGGAAAGAAGCAACAAATCGGAGAAAGAAAAGAAAAGAAAATAATAAAAAAAAGATAAGAGAAGAAACAAAAATCGGAGAAAGGGAAGAAAATAATAATAAAAAAAAAAGAAGCAAGAACTGAAGAAAGAAAGTAAAAAAAAGAGCAAAAACCGAAGAAAAAAAAGGAAATTAAAAAATAAAAAAATAAAAAAAATGAAAGAAAATAAAAAAAAATAAAGGAAAGAAAAAGAAAGAGAAAAAGAAGAAAATGAAAAAATGAAAAAAGAGAGCGAAGAAGAAAAATCAAGAGAAAGAAAATAAAAAGACTAAAAAACGGAGTACAACAATATAATACAAGGGAGGGCGGAATTGGAAATTAAAAAAAAATCAAAGATTGACTAGTTAACTCATTCATATTTGCAAATATTTTAAAGATGTAATATATTTTTAGATTTTTTCTTTTATTCTACTATGTATTACAAATATCCAAGAGAAAAATAGTGGAAATGACTTAAATAATGATAGAAATATTCTAGAAAAAATCTTTAACATGACTATTCACGAGAATATTATAGGTTAAAACCTGATATTAATAATCAAAATTCGACATTGTCATCATGTGCGGAGCCACATAAGGGCCAGGAGGGGTACGTGCCCCCCTCCCCGCTCCCAATTTATCCGTCTTTTGTATTTTTAATATAAATTATAAAGTAATATATATATATTCAAGTTGACTAACAAAAATAATGTTGGCTTATTGGCGTGTAGTGATGTTTGGTTAGCAGTAGATAAAAGTTTGACTTTTACTACTTGTAACATTTTATTTCGAACTTTTGTATGAGTTTTTACCCAAATTTTTCTCTCTAATGGGCTTTTAAAATCCAACCCATGTAAAAAAAATAATAAAGTAAAGTAGGTCAAATAATGTGATATTTAAAATATAATTTGTGGTCTTTTAATAAATAATGTGACATTTAGAATATTATAATGTGCCATTTTTAATAAATAATCAAATCATATAATTTTAATCAGTAACAAGACTGGACAATTTATAGACTTTTTTCCTTTTTTTCGAAATTCACTTTTCAATCTCAAGGACATTCGGTTAAAAAGAAGTTCATTTTTTGCACATAGTTTTTATATTCACATTACACCTTTATACATTTTTGTTTGTTTTCATGTTATTTTTACATTCACATTACTCGTATAGGTTTTTAAAATTAATTTCAGAGTTCAAGCAAGATGATTATTTGTTGTCAATCGTTTAGATATACAAATTTGACAAGTAAGTTTCAAATCTTCTTAGACTTAAAGTTTTTATGCCTTTAAATCGATATAATAGAATGTAACATTCTTATTATCAATACTTTTGTAAAGTTGATTCAAAATTAATATGGATATATATTATAAAAGAAAAAAAACAATAGAGACTGTAGAAGTATCATCTCTAAAGAAGAAAAATGTTTTGGATTCTGATCGATCTTATACATAAATCAATATAAAAAAACTACCTGCACATCTTGGTCTAAGAATCAAAATTTATGATTATAATTATAATATTTGAGATCAAGTTCATATAGCATATTTACTAAAAGGTTCTTGTCAACCTCGAAATCATATTTTTCTACTTAATTAGTAAAAGTCAAGACGATTTAATATACCTTGGTTAAGTGAATATTCTAATTAATTAGAGTATAACATTTTAAATGATGTTACATTTTGTTTATGTTGCTATCTATTCAAACCAGAAGTAAGTGAAGAGTCGAAATCGATTTCAAAATATGAAAACTTGTAGAGGGAAATTGTAATGTAATAAATTAGTTAATATATAAAGTTATGAATATTTTTTTACATTCATTTATAGAACTTTTTTTGTTAGACTTGTACATATAGTACCCCTATTCCTGACTCCGCCACTAATTGTCACTACTTGAAAACGATGAAACTGAGATAACGTGAATATTGACAATATTTTTGCCTATAAGGTTACTTATGGTAGATTCCTCAAAATTGAGAATTTTGAATAAGAATATATTGAAGAATGTTGTCATAATTGCTTATGTAAAAATAAGTCATCCAAACATAACTAAGCTCATTTTTGTGCGACTCTTATACCAACAGTTTGTACTCCAGAAGATATCAAACATGTGGGACATAAACAAATGAATATCTGTAAGAATGGAGGTTGTTGTAGAAGTCTTATATTAATTAGGAGGAGAGATGATCTCTTTTGGTGGATGCTATAGCATATAATTTAGATAACTAATTGAACTAGCCATGTATGAAAAGTTCGATATGCATATTGTAGATGTAGTTATAATATATATAATTTAAAATAATGGTTGTTGGATGTTGCTGGAGTTGTCAATTGACGGTTGTGGTTGGATGTGGCCGAAGTTGGCTATTGGAGGTGGGCAATAAAGGCCTCGATGGTGATGAGGGTTGGATGTATTATTGGTGGAATATACATAAATTATCGATGATATGCAAAATTTGCATCCAAACAATGAGCTGGGTCCATATCTCAACTCATAGCAACTTATACCTTCACCCCAAACACGCCCTTTAAGCAATTAAACAATGCAACTCAAATTTTAAATTATGTATGTATAATTACAATAATTTAATAACAACAAAAACATGTGATATGTAAACAAGACAATGTCAGAGAGTGTGGTGGGGCGGAGGTAGAGACAAAGATGAAGATTACACCGTCTTTATTTAGTTTACAAGTATTATTTTTTTTCTTCACTCCGTCCACCTAAATGAAATTTCTACATCCGCTCGAGACAGGTCTCAGTAAATCCCATCTCCCCAAGAGAATGTACATCTCTAGAGAGACTATTACAAATTATAGAATACTATGAGTATTTTTTTAAAATAAAGTGGAAATTCAAGAACTTTTAGATTAATATTAAAAAAGTTCCCTTTTAATATTTGTTCATCGGTCAATCAACCCATTATTGTCCTACCAACATTAATGTCAACTGGTAATTATTATAGACTAACCCATCCATCAAGTCATTAGAAAGGAAAGAAAATAAGAAATGCTAAAATGCCGTTTTTTCATGTATTTATTATATATTTTGAATTCTTCGAATATTTTTAATAAATAAAACTAGACCCAATCTTTGATCTTTAAAAGAAGTTCACGTGAATTATTGTTGAACGAGCTAAGTTCAATTGAGAAATAAAAAAAATTAATCATTAAAAATTATTATTATTTTTTTTATTAAAATATGTTAAATAATAATAATAACGTAATAGAGACATTTTTTCTTCTTTAATTTTAAAAAATAAATAGTAAATTAACTGTATAATTAATTATAGAGAAAAAGAAAAAAAAGCCTCCTCCGGAGTTGGACTTGGGGACTTAGATTTAGGAACCCATGTTTGCAAAGTCGTCTCTATCTCTCTGGTTCTCCTCCAGTTGAGTTCCGACCTACTCTCCTTTCGACTCACTCTCATACCTCTCTCTGGCCGTCAATGGCGGCTTCACTTCCCTCCAACGGATCAACCCTAAGGGACGCATTTGGAAATGTTCTTTCCTTCTTCATTCTCATCTTGATCGGCGTCCTAGCATTCTCAATTCGCCTTTTCTCTGTAAGCTTCTCGATCTCTTATTTCTCTTCCTCTCTTGATCTGACGCTCTCTTAATTTTTCATCCCGAATGACTACAAACCTGAGTAAAGAGCCGATGTTTTGGATTAAGGATCCCCGTTTCTCCCGCTCCCTTGTAAATTATTGTTCAAATGCTGCAGATGTCTCTTTACGAGGAGAATTTCTTTATGGAGGAGTCCAGAGCCTGTTTTTCGGTTAACTTTTTGAACATGTGTATTAATTTGAGCGGTTTAGTCACATTGTTTCGTGCAATGATTTGCAGGTGATAAAGTATGAGAGTGTTATTCATGAATTTGATCCTTATTTCAATTACAGAGTTACACAGGTTTGATTTTTGACGGAGACTTTTTCATTTCTAAGCTTATACGGAATTTTTATAATGTAAGGCTAGGGGTTACGGGCATAGCATGTTAGTTTTGCTCGATAATCGTACATGCCAACCTCTCTAAATTACGTCCACTGCTGCACTGGAAGATGATTTCTGTGTTTTCTTTTCCAGTATCTTTCAAAGATGGGAATTTATGAATTTTGGAACTGGTTTGATGATCGGACCTGGTAAGTTTTTAGTTATTGAGCTGCAAATTCTCAGAGCTAAGTCTTCCTGCCTTGGAGTTTCGTTTCTTTTACCCTAACTGCTGTAAAGTGGTTTTGTGCGTTGATGTTCTTTAGGTATCCCCTAGGACGAGTAATTGGTGGAACTGTTTATCCTGGTCTCACATTAACTGCAGGCACATTATGGCGGTGTGTATTTGAGAACTTATGTCGATTGATTCCTTAATATGCCTCATTTTAACGGGGTGGAAGAAATTGATAATCCTTGCTATTAATGCCTTATACTGGCTAATGTTCTCTTTATTGCTTTCTGCTAGGGTATTAAATGCCTTGAACATTCCTTTGTCTGTGGAAACTGTTTGTGTATTCACTGCACCCGTATTCTCTGCTTTTGCTTCATGGGCAACTTACCTGTTAACAAAGGTTCGGATTCCTGCAACGTGTCATATTTCCTCAACATGTTTTTTGCTCTCTGATTAGTCCAAATAATCCCTCAGTGCTATTTATCAGGAAGTTAAAGGTGCTGGTGCTGGACTGACAGCTGCTGCTCTTTTGGCCATGGTATTTACGCATCACTGATACTTGTAAAACTACGAATCTCCACTTATAGACTTCTTCTTAATCACCACTATTTTGGTGATAACATCAAACACCAAACCTTTTGACGTTTCCCTATTCTCTATAATTATAGTCATTTAAATTTTTATTCATTTATTTGCCACACCTGAGCTAATGGTAGTGGCCTTAGGCTCAGCATGCTGAGTGTTGAGAGTGAAGTGTTTCTTATCGAAATGATTACTCATTGATAATAAACCATACCCCCACAAAGTTTGATCCACTTCCAATTTCTGTCATTCTATTTTTAATGGAATAGTCTATATGTCTTGTATTTTTCATGTTGCTTTTGTCTGAACCAAGTCCCAATGTTAATCTCGGAACTCTTCCATGCATGGAGGCTGGTGGACCAGAATGCATCTCCAGATCTTGTTTATCTACTAAGAATTGTGTGCTTGTTTGAAACTTCCCAATGTATATATAAATGTGAAAATACATAGTTTAGTTACTACTTCATTTTTTCACAGGTTCCATCATATATATCGCGTTCTGTGGCTGGCAGCTATGACAATGAAGCCGTCGCAATATTTGCTCTGATCTTCACTTTCTATCTTTATTTAAAGGTCAGATTTTGTTAGATGAGAAGAATGTAAATTTGTCAAGTATAGTCACATGCTTAGTTTAGTTATGCTCAAATATTGTTGGTAAAGGAGTTACTTTGCTGTTGTCAGATTGGTCAATGGATATCTGTATCATGTTTCTCAGATGCTTAATTTTATATACCATAATCTATCATAATAATAATTAGTATTTTAAGAAAAGTTTCATAGATGCATGAGACTTGCATTGTTTTATTATGTTCCGCTTAATCATACACTGAATTGGTTACATATGAAATGCAGACATTGAATACGGGATCCCTTTTCTATGCCACTTTAAATGCCATTGCATATTTCTACATGGTAAGACTTGTATTCTGGTTCTTTTGGTACCTTTATTTGTGCATCATCATTTTATAATTGTATTCTTATTTAACCTCTTTGATTCCCACGTGTTTCATGTTTGTCTTTTCTGCTTCTATTTATTTATATATTTCTTCACGTTTCTCTCTCTTTAGGTTTGCTCTTGGGGAGGCTACACATTTATTATTAATCTTATTCCGATGCATGCACTTTTGTGCATTGTAACTGGACGCTATTCTTCTCGATTGTACATTGCATATGCTCCTTTTGTAAGTTTTGACTGGCTTAACTTGGAGTGTCTTTTCCTAATGAAAACTTTTATTTGAAGAGATTGAATAAATATCTTAAAAAGCAAAAGCATAATACCTTGTAAAAATTTAACCTTTGTGCGTGATTCATTAGCCCATCTTGAATTAATAAATTTCACGATGCAGGTTGTTTTGGGAACATTATTGGCTGCACTGGTGCCAGTGGTTGGATTTAATGCCGTGATGACATCAGAGCATTTTGCATCATTTTTGGTTAGTATTGTTGCTGGTACTTTGACTAACAATGTCTTTGGCAAATTTTCTTGTTGGTGCTCAAATTTGATTTTCACACTGCCTTTAGCTTAGTTGATGACTGCAGGATTCAATTGCCCTTTGCCCTTTTTTCTTTTGTTATTACTGATGGACATTAATTTGTGTTACCTTTAAACAAGAAGATTCATGGCTATTTGTGTTGAAGTTTATTTGTTTATTTTTATTGTTGTTTGGTTTTATTTCCCTCCATTTTTCTTAATATTTTATAAGTCTGTAATAATATCAGCAATAGTTTAGTCTCTTATATTTGTTTTGTTGATGACTTATTTCTTCTTTGTTCCTGGTTTTGTTTTCAGGTTTTCATCATTATCCATGTGGTGGCCCTTGTTTATTATATCAAAGGAATTCTCTCCCAAAAAATGTTTAAAGTAGCTGTCACTCTCGTAGTATCTATTGGGCTGTAAGCTTCCCATAGCGACGACCCCCCTCCCCAACACACACACACACAAAAATAAGCTTCCAGTTTCAGGAGGATTATGTAATTGATCTCCATTTTTTATTCTTCAGGGCAGTTTGCTGTGCAGTCATTGCGGTTCTTGTAGCTCTTGTTGCTTCCAGCCCAACCAAGGGGTGGAGTGGGCGTAGTTTGAGTCTTCTAGATCCGTAAGAAACCAGCTCACTGAATCATGTTGTTTTTATTTAAATTTATTAATGAATTTTCTGATAGTTGAATGGATCATATGTGATAGTGCTGTAGCTGGGATTTGATCCTTCATAAAAAAATTATGCAAATTCGTACTCTGATCTCATGGCTGCTATTCTTCTAACAAAATAGTTGTTTGCACGTAACTTCATTTATTAGTATGGTCTTTGTCTATCCTTGAGTTATTGGGATGTAAAACATGAGTTGAGCACTTAGGTTTAACACTTCAACATTTCAACTTGTTCTTTTTATTTTCTCCCCTTCCTTTTTGGAAGTAACTTTTAACATTTTAAGGAATAATTAATTATCTATGATATCATTGGCATGAGGAAGTTTTCCTTACAAAGGCAAGTTAGATCCTGGTACATGACATCTTAATTCTCGTAGAATGTCCAAGAGAATGCTCTCTCCCTCCCCATCGATCATGGACCCTTACTTTCTTCTAAATTGGACCAAATCTCCCTTTCTACTGAACCGGACCCATCCCCAATTATTACATAGAGCTCACCAACCCACACCAAATCAAGCCCAACCTCTAACAATTTGGGCCTCTCCACCCTATTGACCCAACCTGATTCTTCACAAAGGCCGTTAACCCACATTGAACCAACCTCTAATCCATTGTAGCCCAATGACCCAACAACCCAAACATCTCCCAGATCCAAAAAAAACCCATCCACTCACCCCAACTCATATCATCTAGCCATCACACCTTTACCTGATCCATCCACCTTAAGAAATTATTGAGGATCCAAGTCATTATCTGAAAATTCTTCTCCCTTGGCTTTTTTTAAAAAAGCTTTGTATCATGGCTATGCCTGCAACGAAGAAAAACCATAAAACGGCCAAAATGCAGAAGCAGTCCCTCAGGGAATTATCGGGTTTACATTCCTCCATCAACTATGATAAGGATGCTTCTTCCTCTTATCCTGGTGGGCATCTTTCTATTTTATGATCATTATCTCAAGGAATGTTAGGGGCCTTAATGAGTGGGAAAAATGGACTTTCATCAAGAAGGAAATTATGAAACATAACCCGATCGTGGTTATCCTCTTGGAGACTAAGACGCTTTGGTTTGACCGTTTGCTTATTCAATCCATTTGGAGTTCCCGCTATATTGGATGGACTTCTTTGGAAGCAAACGGAACATCGGGCGATATTTTCATTTTGTGGAGTGACCTGGCGTTCTCTATCTCAGATATCACCAATGGTCAATACACTCTAACCATTCTCATTTCTGTTGTTGACCGTTTCGGTTTTTGGTTGACAGGGGTCTATGGACCTTGTCGTTATAGGGACATACCCTCTTTTTGGCTGGAGCTGGAGGATTTATTGGCCTTGTGCACGAATGCTTGGATTTTGGGAGGAGACTTTAATGTCTCTCGGTGGAGACATGAAAAATCTCGATCAGGGTCAATCACTAGAAGTATGAGATAGTTTAATTCCTTCATTGATAGCATGGACCTTACCGACTTGCCTCTCAACAACGACGTCTATACTTGGTCTAACGGTAGGGATTTCCCCATTTTGATCCTCATTGGTAGGTTTCTTGTCACGGATTCCATATTGACAAAATTCAAAGAAGCCACAGTGAGAAGACTTGACAGGCCTACATTCGACCACTTCCCGATCTTATTGCAATTGGGTTCTATTAAATGGGGCCCCTCCCCATTCCGTTTTGAAAATATGTAGATGGAGCATTGTTCTTTTCTTCCACTGATCAAAAGGTGGTGGAGTGAAAACCCATTGACAGAATGGTCACCCCATGGTTTAATGCAAAAATTGAAGGCTTTTAAGGGGATTGTCAAGGATTGGAACAAGTCCACCTTCAGATGCCTGATAACCTTGAAAAACCAGCTTCCTTTGATCTTGTGGGTCTTGACTCTGTGGAGGAGCTTGGCCCTCTCGGCCTATCTGACACAAGAAAAGGTGACAATTAAAGGTGCAAATTCTTTCCATTAACACGAAAGAAGAAATCTCTTGGAGACAAAAAAGTAAACATAAATGGTTAAAAGTGGGGGACATGAATTCATCCCTTTCCACTGCCTTGTGAATGCCAAGAAAAGAAAGAATACCGTGATAGAGGTATTATCGAGGGAGGGGTCCAACCTCCTTAACTAAGATGAGACTGTGGCTGAATTTGTTTCTTTTTATGAAGCTCTATACTTGATAGATGACGGACATAGACATTTGCCCCCGATAGACCAATGGGACCCTATATCCCCCCTATAGGCCAATGAATTAGAATTACCTTTTACTGATTAGGAGATATTGGCAGCCATCAGGGATCTTGGATCAAACAAATTACTGGGCCTAGATGGATTCACGGCTGAATTCTTTAATAAATATTAGAACATTCGCAAGAAAGACATCAAGAGTGTATTCCAAGATTTTTTTTAAAAAAGGTATTATTAATGCGAGCATGAATGAAACTTACATTTGGCTTATCCTCAAAAAGGTGGATGCTAAAGCTATGAGTGATCACAGACCTATTAGTCTTATATTTTGCCGTACAAAATCATTGCTAGAGTCCTATTTGAGAGACCAAAAAAACTATTACCAATTTGCCACACACTATTATTACTCCTTATCAATTTGCGTTTGTTGAGGGTCGACAGATTCTTGATACATCTTTGATTTCAAACGAAATCATTGAAGAATATGCTGGGAAGAAGAAATAAGGGATTATTGATATTGAGAAAGCTTTTGACAAAGTCGATTGGGTTTTTCTGGATCTTGTTTCACAGGCAAAGGGCTTCGGCCCCACATGGCGCAAATGGATTAGGGGCGTATCTCATTAGCAAATTTATCTATTATGATTAACGGCTGTCCTAGAGGCAAGATCCGTACATCGAGGGGCCTTAGACAAAGCGATCCTATGTCACCTTTTCTGTTTGTCATCATCATGGACTACTTCAGTAGAATGTTGATTGATGAGGCTAGCTTTAGGGGAGAGATAAAAGGCTTCTGCATTGGGTCGAGATCCCTAAAGGCACTCATTTTCTCTTTACTGATGACACAATCCTTTTTATAGACAGAAATACTGATTCTCTTGGTAATCTCTTCGATCTTGTCAAAACATTTGAGAAGGCTTTAGGTCTTAATATTAATCACAAAAATCTCTTCGGTCTTGTCAAAACATTTGAGAAGGCTTCGGGTCTTAATATTAATCACAACAAGACTAAATTGTCGGGTATTTTTTCTAATGCTGATGAGCTGACACAGATAGCATAGAAGTTGTTGGAATTTCTTTATTTGTATATGAATATTTATTTTTCCTTTATTGTCTTTATTCTTTCCATATTTGTAAAAGGTATTTCTTCTATATAAGAAGACCTAATCTGCACATATTTAACAAGACAAGAGGAGAATAATATTTATATTCCTCCAATTTCTACATGGTATCAGAGCCCATTAGGGTTTAATCTAGTAACCTTCACCGTTGTTTCAGCTTCCGTCGCCGTTATTGTAGTCTAGATCTTGAACGCAGCCTCCAACGCCCAGATCTAACAGTCACTCTATCGCAGCACCACCGCTCCAAGGAGATCTGCTTGTTCCAGCATCTAGATTCGAAGACTCAAGAATCGAGCTTCATTTCCCGCGCCCGATCCAAGTAGCTTCTCCAGCACCGAACTTCGTTCGGCTCCGTAACCAGTTTCTGATTCCGTTCCAAGCAGTTCACGTGCTATAATATTTTCTATACAAGTTCCAAAATATCTATGGGGGGAAGCAATTCTGACAGCTACCTACCTAATAAATAGAATGCCTAGTAAGATCTTGAATTTTAAGACTCCCATCGACTGCCTTAAAAAAGAATTTCTAACATCCCACATATATTCTGAATTACCCCTCAAAGTTTTTAGGTGTACTACTTATGTTCACATACTTGATCAATTTTGATACAAACTTGATCATAGGGTTGTTAAATGCATTTTTGTGAGTCACTCTTCAAATAAAAAAGGTTACAAATGTTTCGATTCTCTGACAAAAAAATTGTTTGGGAGTATGGATGTGTCTTTTCTAGAAAATCTACCCCATTTTCTCCAAAATTCTCTTTAGGGGGAGAAATCAAATTTGGAAGAAATTTTTTAGGATGTTTGTATTCCTTTTTCTAGTCCTAATTGTTCAGATGTTACTAGTTCTATGATGCCAAGTGTAGAAACTTCCCAATTAGGGGGAGAAATACTACAAAATGATCATATTGATCAAGTGCCCGAGTTTAAGTTTTATACTAGAATAAAATTCAATCAAGGGAACCAAGACAAGATAGTTGGTCCTTCACAAGACCAATCTGAGACCCCGACGACTGAAACTGGTAATTCTTCTTCTATTGCTACTCCTTCAACTACTCAAAGTACTTTTCCAGTAGTGTCTGATCTTGATGTTCTCATTGCCTTTAGAAAAGGTATTCGAAGTTGTACTAAATATCCTATTGCAAGCTTTATGTCATATAAAAAATTGTCAAATAGTCATAGATCTTTCACATTTAGGATTGATGACTTGTTTGTCCCAAAGAATATACATGAAGCTTTAGATGATCCAAATTGGAAATTAGCAATCATGGAGGAGATGAATGCTCTAAAACAAAATGGAACTTGGAAAATAGTAGAATTACCTAAGAATAAGAAACTAGTGGGGTGTAAATGGGTGTTTACCATAAAGTGTCATGCTGATGGTAGTGTTGAAAGATACAAGGCCAGACTGGTAGCTAAAGGATTCACTCAGACATATGGAATTGATTATCAGGAAACATTTGCCCTTGTTGTAAAAATTAACTCTATTAGAATCTTTTTGTCTCTTGCAGTTAATTTAGATTGGCTACTTTACCAACTTGATATGTGAAAAATGCTTTTTTGAATGGTGATCTTAAGGAAGAGGTCTTTAAGAGCTTTACCATCAGGTTTTGAGAAGGAGCTTAAAAAAATCTCTATGGTCTTAAATAGTCCCCAAGAGCTTGGTTTGAGCATTTTGGAAAAGTTGTGTTCCAAAGTCAAGCAGATCATACATTATTTTATAAACACTCCAAGAATAATAAAATCTCAATTTTGATTGTATATAGATGATATTATTCTCACAGGTGATGATGAAGCAGGCTTAGCTGATCTCAAGAAAAAACTGGCTTATGAGTTTCAAATTAAGGACTTGGGAACGTTGAAATATTTCCTAGGAATGGAATTTGCAAGATCAAAGAAGGGGATCTTTGTTAACCAAAGAAAGTATCTCCTTGACTTACTTAAAAAGACAGACTTGCTTGGTTGCAAGGTTGCAAAAACTCCTATTGAACCTAATATAAAGCTTTTAGCAGCAAAAGCTGAAGAAATAAAGGACAAGGAACAATATCAGAGGCTTGTTGGTAGACTACTTTATCTGTCTCATACACGTCCCGATATTGCATTTTTTGTGAGGAGATTATTGTTTCCATATTTGTAAAAGGTCTTTCGCCTATATAAGAAGACCTAATCTGCACATATTTAATAAAAGAAGTGGAGATTAATATTTCTATTCCTCCAATTTCTACAAAAAAGTCATTGGTCTTGCACTTACCTAGGGCTCCCTTTATTTGGTAAGGCAAAATCGGTCTCCTTTTGGAGCCCTATAACTGAGAAGATTGAAAAAAGTCTTCTTTCTTGACAGCATAAATAGATTTCCAAGGGGGGATCCCTCAGCCTCGTCCAGCCCTCATTATCCAATCTCCCAACTTATTATTTGTCCCTATACAAGCTTCCCACCATGGTGGCCAACAATATAGAAAATTTATTTAGAGATTTTCTCTGGGAGGGTGCCTCAACAAATGGTGGATCCCACCTTGTTAGATGGGATAAGATCATCAAGGCTCAGATTAAAGGTGGCCTCGGGTTACAAAGCATGGGTGATAAAAACCGTGCTCTCCTTGCCAAATGGGTTTGGAGATACTTTCACGAGGATAGGGCCTTACAGAAGCAGGTTGTGGATGCAAAATATGGGGTGACTAATAATAAGTCGTGGCCCAATACTTCTTTCCCCAATTACATCAAAGGACCATGGAGTGCCATCTTGGATCACATGAACCTCATAAAAGAAACTGTCATGATAAATGTTGGCAACGGGAAGAACACTTCTTTTTGGCACGTTAAATGGATTAGACCTCTCCCCTTAACAAGAACTACCCCCCCGCTTATTCTCATTGTCAACCCATAAACATTCTTCTGTACACAATCTTTGGGATACCAGACATGGTTGGTCTCTAACTTTTTGGAGAAACCTCAAGGAGGAGGAGATTGAGGATTGGCTTGACCTTTTGAACGCCATCAATGGTGTCCACCTCACCAATACAAAGGACACATGGATCTGGCATCCCGACCCTTCGGGTTCCTTCACCACAAAATCTCTCTCCTGAACATTGGGAGATGATTTGGAAGTTTCTGATCGCCCCCTATATGAAGCCATCTGGAAGGATTTTTATCCAAAAGAAGTTAAATTTTTTCCTCTGGGAACTTGGCCACAGTGCCATCAACACATGTGATAGGATACAGAGACTACCACCCCACATGGCCCTATCTCCCCGATGCTGACTCGTGTGTAAGTCTGGATTTGAAACAGCTAGTCACCTATTCATCCATTGTCTCTATGCTGACAGATTTTGGAAAGAGATCTTTTCATCATTTGGATGGTAAACTGCCCTCCCCAGGGACATTGACAGTGCCTTATACTACACTCTCAATGGTCACCCCTTTACCAAAAACAAAAAACTCATCTGGATGCATCTTATCCATGCTTTCTTGTAGATCACTTGGAAGGAGAGGAACAATTATCTTTTCGGAAGCTCTTTTGATACTTTTTTTGAACTCATCATCTTTCATGCCGTGAGTTGGTGTAAATGTTCATCTTCTTTTTAATCATACACCCTTTCTTCCCTTTTGACCAATTGGAGATCTCTTATGTAACTCCTTTGGCATGGGCTTTGGCCTTTTCTGTAAATTTTATACATCAATGAAATTTGTTTCATTAAAAAAAAGAGGAAGTTTTTCCTTACAGCCTACGTAAATGATGTAATATTTTATTTTCTATCTTTATTTCCTGAAACATTCAACATTTATTTTATTTTGCTCCAATCGAACAGAACTTATGCAAGCAAGTACATACCAATAATTGCTAGTGTTAGTGAGCACCAACCACCTACTTGGCCTTCTTACTTCATGGACATCAACGTTTTGGCATTTCTGGTTCCAGCTGGTATTATTGTACGTATTTTTGTTAGCGTACCTATTCTTTTAAATATGTTTCAATCATCAGAAATCTTACCTAGGTTAACCTTTGGTAGGCATGCTTTTCACCATTATCTGATGCTAGCTCATTTGTTGTCCTCTACATTGCTACAGCAGTGTACTTCTCTGGAGTTATGGTGAGAACCATTTTCTGGCATCCAAATTAAAAATTTGATCATACATGTACATCTACCTTTTAACATATTACTTTTGATGATACTACAGGTCCGTCTTATGCTTGTACTTGCTCCAGCAGCATGCATTATGTCTGGAATTGCACTTTCTCAAGCCTTTGAAGTTTTTACTCGGTCTATTAAGTTTCAGATGCCTGGAGAAGCGCCAGATGCACAAGAAGTAAAATTTATTCCCATGATGTTGGTTATATCTATGTTTGTCCTTTTTTCTTCTTCTTAGAAGACCATTGAAATGGTACTAATACCGGTTCTTGGGTCGGACAATTAAGGTGGGAGATACCATGTCTGATGGTGTTGTAGCACGACATGATGTGGTGAAGCCTGAAAAAAGTGAAGATACAGTTAAAGAACGTCCTTCAAAAAAGAATAGAAAGAAGGAAAGGGAACCAGTTGAAAAGCCTTCCTTCAAGTCCCAAATTCGTAAAAGGCTGCTAGTTTTACCTTTTGCAACATCTATTATTGCTCTTTTCTTACTTGTTTTGCTGGGCGCCTTTTATGTGGTAAGTTGAACATATCTTTCTTTACCATTCTTATTCTAACGTTAATGATAGCAATGCCCATACCAAACACAATTAAAAAATGAGAGCAGTGCTGATATGCTGGTTATCAAGTCTAAATTATGACCAATTGTTCGATTATATTGCTAGCTTTTTTTGATGGCTTAATTGAATTAATTCTATCTCCAAGAATTTTTAGGATACTCCCTAACAAGAACAAAATCTGGAATATATTGAAATATAAGTATGAAGAAGTTCATGATAAACCCAAGTATAAGGCACTTAGAACCACCCTTTTGAGTGTCCTCACCCAAGCCCTAGATCACTCCACAGAATAACCTCCCCTTCATTCACTTACCCTCCCTCTATTTATATCTAGAAGTAATAACTACCCCTTATACACCGTCTTCAAGGTGTGCTTACAAACATTATCACACAATTTGCCAACTCTTTTTTTTTGAAAAAACAAGAACAAGAACAATTTGTTAGGATACTTCCTAACTAGAACAAGAACAAGAACAAGATATGAATATATTGAAATATAACTATGAAGAAATGCAAGAGAAACCCACATATAAGGCACTTGGAACCTCCCTCTTGAGTGTCCTCACCCAAGCCCTAGATCACTCAAGGTTAACCTCCCCTTCATTCACTTACCCTCCCTCTATTTATATCTAGAAGTAATAACTACCCTCATACAATAACTACCAGTAACTACCTATCTATCTAATTACCCTTATACCCCTTAACTAACACCATACTAAATATCTAGTATAGTACCTAACAAAATTTTATAAGATTTAATGGAACTTGAAAAGTAGATATAGGCTTCAACTTCATCGGTGGAAAATTAAATGTGAAATAGAAAATAGTGGTTTCTGAAAAAGGAAAATTGATTGGTTTTTATTGGTTGGTGGTTGTTTATTGAGGATTTTTTTGGAAGTTTTGAAGTAGCCATTGTTTTTCCGTGCTTGGAAGGGGGCCTCCTTCACTGTTTAATTTCACAAGCTCTCTAAGCTTTCAGTTGAAGTTGTTAGAAAGCTAATCTTTGTTTGGTTGTATCTGCAGTTTGTATCTTTTTATTCCTTTTGGGAGTTTGTATCTTTTGAACCTTTATTCTTTTTCATTATATCAACGAAAAATTGTTTCTTTTTTCTTTTTCTAAAAAAAAAATTGATTGTTGCTGCAACTTACGAGATTATTGCGTTTTTTCCCTGTGCTGCTGGTGGCTTCTAACTTGATTTCATCTAGGAAACTTATTGCTAGTTGTAACAAAATTATCGGGTTATCTATAGTTTTTGTTTTTTGAAAGGAAACCTAACTTTTCATCGATAAAATGAAAAGAGACTAATGCTCAAAAATACATAATTCTTCAAGTGAATATAGAAACTGATAAAAAAGAAGAAGAAGAAGAAATACAAATGAGAGAAAGAGGAGAAGACATCAAAATACAACACACTTAAAATCTAACAAACCAACGCTAGAAAGGAAGCCAAAGCTAAAGAACACAAAAACTTTAAAGCCATAACCAATGGAGGACCAATGAGCAGACATGATAAGAAGTCCAATAAGACCAAAAGTGTGAGGATCAAACCACAAAGCAAATCAACTTTAAAACTGTCGTTTCCAAGCTTGCAACTACTAGAAAAAAAACGCAACTTCTTAAGGGCCAAACAGTAAGGTAGTAGCATAGACACAACAATTCCAAAAAAATAGTTCATGTCGGGTTAACTATAGTATTAACTCTTCCAGGAAGTTACAAATATTACAAGTATTTCATTGCCAAAAATTGTGGAGGTGCATATTATAACGTTCAAGCACTCGCGAATGTAGAAAAAAACCCTACCCTTTCTGTTTTATTTTTTCCTGGTAGAAAAAAATTGTGGAGGTGCATATTTCTGTTTTTTTTTCCTCGAGTAAAACACACAGTTGTATTGTAGATACTTTTGTGGTAAAAGTGGATACAACGGCAGATATAATTTCATTTAGATAAGCACTATTAGTTAATAAAATAATCCTAACAATAAGGTTAAATTACAAATTTAGTCTTTGTACCATGAGGTTTGTATTTGTGGTACTTGGACATTCAAAATTATGAACTCAATTCTTTCTGGAGGCTTCAAAATTTTAAAATTCATGAATCTCTCAGATACAAAATTGAAAGTTTAGAGTTCCGTTAGACATAATATGCAAATTTATGCCTAATAGATAAATTAATTTTTAAAAATTTTGAATTATCAAAGATCTGTTAGATACAAAATTGAAAGTTTAGGGACCTAGTAGACACTTTTAAAAGTTCAGGGACCAAATAGATACAAACCACAACATTTGGGGTCTAAACTTGTAATTTAACCTTATAATAATAATATCACAGTTGAATGTGAGAAGATATATGATGGTTTCAAATTTATGGGTTTACAGTTTACTTAAATATATGCGCAAAGGAACAACTATATTAGTCCAAGCTTCCTCTTTAATAGTACTTAAAATAGGCAACTATTTTTCTTGCTCTTGCTCTCCTTGATCTTCATTTCTCCTACTATATTTATTTACTGACTTGGTTTTCTTGTTTATGGGTGTTGTAGGTTCATTGCGTCTGGGCAGCTGCAGAAGCTTATTCAGCTCCTTCTATTGTTTTAACTTCTCACTCCCGTGATGGTCTCCATGTTTTTGATGACTTTAGAGAAGCTTATGCATGGTTAAGCCACAACACTGAGGCTGATGATAAAGTAAGTTTCTGCTTATTCTTGTGTTCCTTCATTGAAATGTTTAGTGTTCCCACGATCCTATGAAATTTGAGGAAATTTGAGGATAAACTATCATAGGTAATAATTTTTCTTTGGTGTTGTTGCTTCTTGTAAACACGGTTCCAGGTTGCATCATGGTGGGACTATGGCTATCAAACTACTGCAATGGCTAATCGGACTGTCATTGTTGACAACAATACCTGGAACAATACCCATATTGCAACTGTTGGTACTGCAATGTCTTCTCCTGAAAAGGCAGCCTGGGAAATTTTCAACTCCTTGGATGTAAAATATGTGCTTGTTGTCTTTGGAGGTTAGCTTGTACTGTTGCCATCCCTATGAATGACTACACTATGCTATTTCTTATTTTTCTGTTATCCACATTAATTATCTTATTTCTTCCAGTTGTAGGAATTTTCTTCAGTCAATTTAGTGAAGTTTTTCATTTGGATATAATCAACTACATTTGAATTTTTTTTCAATGAAAGTTGAAAAAATAACCTGAATGGCTTTGAATTTGTTAAAAATACAAGTCAATAGATTAATGTATTTAAATTTACTTTAATAGAATGGTAAACTAGGAATTCTTTAAGCCATATTTTAAGAAACCGTGTCGTTCCAAGAATTGAAATGGAAAAGGTGGGTAGGAGATTAGTTAAATCATTATGTAAGTTTTTTCAGGACTGGTTGGGCTGAAGTGGAGTGGAATTAGGCAGATCCAGGGCTATGCTAATTCTAGGGGATGAAAACAGGATTAAATTAGTTGAAGTGTTGAAAGGAGGTATATCTTTATATTAAAAAATGGTTCCAACTTCCAAGTGATGAAGAGCTGTTAGATTACTAATATTGATAGGCCTATGGAATGTTGGGGAGCTAGTTCTAGTGGGTGTAACTAAAAAAGCCTACAAGGATATTGTCTAGGAGTTTGCTGTATTGGAAGAGACTTTAACGTCACTTGGTGGTGGTCATATGAAAAATTCTAGAGGAAGGTTACCTCTTTTTCATTCTTATAGCTTTGCTACTCTTGTCCAATGAGATGGATGGGAGATGGTGTCTGAAGAGGGAGGGAGTTTGGTGGCTGGTTGAAGAAAAGATATTGAAAAGGTAATCATTTTTTAGACATGATTTATGGATTTGTTCCAAACTGCATGATGCAGAAAAAAATGGATGATACCAAAAAAGAAGGCAGTATTTTTTAAGGATTCTTAGCCTATTAGTTTGGTAACCTTAGTGTATCACGTTCTACTAAACTCGCTCTAGCTGGGAGATTAAAGCAGGTCTTTCCTTTAACAAAATCACCAAGACAGAATGCATTTATTTAATGGAGGAAAATCGTTAAATTTGACCTTGTAATAGCCAGCCCTGTCGAAAAGAGAGAGGAGAGAAGTAAGCTCGTAGAGAGATTTGATAAAATGACTTCCTATCCCCACTTTTTATGCCTACTGGTTGGGTTGTTCTATGTAATTGATTGGACTATGGTGCCCGTATGAATGGAGTGAGGGGTTTCACTTTCCATGTTTCGACATTCACACATTTAAGGACAATCACTTTGCACATTAGAAGCTCTTTCCTTATTGTATTTTCGGATGTCTTGTATGATAACCATAGGAAACTAAGATGTCTAGTATAGACGGTTGGGAAGAAAAAACTTGCTTTTGGAAAACTGTGACAATTAGAAATTAACGCTATGAGAATCTGGAAGATGTAAGATGTCTAGTATAGACGGTTGATGACTTTGCTCTTGGTAGTGGAGAGAGTATTTCTTTGAAAGATGGTTCTTTCCTTGTTCAAGTCCCTTATTCTAGGAAGCAACACCCGCCTTGTTGACATCAAAGACTTACGGAATGCTTTGTGGAAAATGGAAAGCCCGAAAAGAGTGAATGTCTTGATGTTTCCTTATTTGGGAGGTCTTAATGCTGCAAACCAAATTCAAAGAAAATGGCCACATATTGCACTAAACCTGAATTATTGCATTTTATGCAGATTGCAGTCCACTCATACAGTAGGAAGTGTTGTGAATTCTTGTTTTGAAAAGTTATATGTAAATTTATCATTCTTAAAATTGATCGTAGGAAAAATATATACTCTGCCGGTTCATCTTAACAAATGAAAATGCAGGTCTTGTTGGGTACCCAAGTGATGATATCAATAAGTTCTTGTGGATGGTTCGTATAGGAGGCGGTGTATTTCCTCATATCAAGGAACCGGATTACCTAGTAAGTGTTCTTTCACACTGAAACTTGATGCTGTTTTGACTTGTTTGAGGACTAGTTTGTAAACAAAGGTTCTCTAACTACTAATTTGTTTTCTCCCTTCTCTTTCTTTGTAAAGAGAGATGGCCAATATCGTATTGATTCTCAGGCCACTCCAACAATGCTAAATTGTCTCATGTACAAACTCTCGTATTACAGGTTTGTAATTGTTTAGCGCAGCCCATGATTTGTTAAATGGGCATTATTTCTTTCTTGGTTTCTGCAGTTGTTTTCTTTTTTACCGTTATAATTATTTTTTGGTCTGTTTGGCTGCAGGTTCGTGGAGACAGATGGGAAAGGGTTTGATCGGGTGAGGCAGACAGAAATTGGGAAGAAATATTTTAAACTTTCGCATTTTGAAGAGGTAAGCGACAAAATCTTCCAAAGAGGAAAGAACAATCTTTTGATTTTAATAGAAAATTTAACTTTACAATTTGATCTAAGAAATTCTTTCTGGGGGGAGGGGTTATATAAGATGGAGGAGCTGTGATTTTTTGTTGGTAGAGAGAAACTTGTTAGTTAAGAATATGGGATTTCATGAAAAGATAGAAGAAATGAACACATCCATCCTGTTGTCTTTTTTCCTATTGTCATTGTTGAAGAGGAAAAAGAAGTTTCCAACATATTGACTTGAGATAGTGGTGCTTGCATTAATGACTATATAACCACCCTTTTCTTTCCTTCCTTGCTTTCTCTTTTTTGTTGTTTTTTTTAATTATAAAATTTGAAAGAAATAACAGAAACAGATTGTTTCATCCTTGTATGAATTACTTAAAAAGGGGTGAGGAAAACCTCAACCCACCAATGGAAGATTACACAAAACTCTACCAGTTGGAATTTCGAACCTTAAGTAGAACGGTATTATTTCAAAACAGGTGAGGACTTGCACCAAGAGCTAAGTAACGGAAATTAAATTATTGGAGAAGTGGCATTATCTATGTGCTTCATTTTGAAGATTCTCATGTTTTCTCCCTAACCATTTATCTTTGCTTCTTTGTAACAGTTCCACCTAATCCACGTTGTCAGATCTAATCTTATCATATTCAATAATATATTTTTGCAATATTATTACTAAAAATGAGATATCTTTTGTCAATGAGTAACTTATTAAGCAGTTTTCAGTTTCAGACTATGCATTATTTACAAGTTGCGATATGCACAGTACTTCATGCGGTTTCTGATGTGCATCTTTTTAGGTATTCACCACTCACCATTGGATGGTGAGAATCTACAAATTGAAACCTCCAAAGAACAGAATGAGGGGAAAAACCAAAAAATTAAAGACGGTATGTACACTTCAAGTGCTGTTCACTTGGTCGAGCTGACACCGATTTCTTCTTCTTTTTTTTTTTTCTTTTCTTTTCCCTCCTTTCTAGAGTACTGCTGCCATCATCCTTTAATTATTATTGCTATTTGATGGTTTTCGATTTGCAGAAATCCAGCTCAACCACCAGTTCAAACAGAAAAGGAACAAAAAAGAGAAATCCGTGGCACTGAAATATCAGCTGACGACGATGGGATCACGTTCAAAAAGCATGTAAGCTACATATATAATTGACAACCTTGGCAGGTACCTTTTGAGGCATAGCGATAATTTTCTTGCGGACGGCGAAATTTTGTAGTCTAATCATATATATTTTTCCCTCCTTATATATGACACATTTTAACAGGATCTAATTGAAATATCAAGCCGATAGATTTTTTTTTACGCACTTTCAGGGTTATTTTATTCGTCAAATTTCTTCTTGTCTCATGAATGTTAGCTCACAAAGAACCCATCTTCTACCTGCATAGACATGCCTAACGAGAACAGTCTCTATTATTGATAGTTCTCTCTTTCTATTTAGGTTGCAAGTTCCCATTTTCTTTTCCAGTTCCCCGACTGGATTCTGTTGAAAACATAACGAAAAACGTGTTTGCAGCTATTGATATATTTGGGGTTTAGGGTTTAGGATTTTTTTCCTAGTTGTCCTATCCAGTCCAGAGGATGATAGATACCCAACTTTGGTTCAGTATCAGCACATTCTGTCTAAGGAGTGGTAACTGTTGAGCATTAAATATTGTTTAGTTTTGTTTGGAAAGAACTGGGAGAGGTTTATTCTCGAGTGAATTGTTGTTGAGTTTATTCGTCCAGACTAGTTTCTTTTTGCCTCGGCCACAAGTTAAACGTTTCAGTCTCTCCAAAGCAGAGATTTATTCTTGAGTGAATTATTGATCTTTCAGTTCAACTATAAAATGAAATCGAGGGTAAGTTCTTTATTTTCTTTTTCGTTTTTTTTTTTTTTAAATTTTTTTTTAAAAAATTATTTAAAAGCGAGAGTAAGCTTTTCAACTCTTAGTTTGAACTTTCGTACACAATTCGAATTCTGTTTTATGTTTTCAGATTTCCCGAATTAAGTAAATATATGTTTGCCCGACAATATGAATTCTATTTCTAAAAATTGTTTTTGGATTCTGCGATTTAAATTATGTAAATTTTGAAAATAATATATATATATATTTTATTATATTATATATATATTTTTATATTTTTATTTAGAATTTGAATTTTAAAATTTAAAATTTAGAATTATATTAAATAAGAAAAAAATATTTAGAAATATAGCCTGTCATGTTATAAAGTAAATTCAATTTTTTTAAGTTAAGTATTGATTAAATTATGTTAAATTTCAAGTTTGGTCTCTGGGATTTGGATAAGATTCTTAGTCCACAAATTTAGAATTTAGTTCTTAGGGTTTGATATAACTTCATATTAAGTCTCTATAGTTTGTTAAGCCCTCTTAAATAATCCCTACCATAGGAACTTTATTATGGAGCTTTTATCAAACCATATGTGGTAAATTCTAATTATAAATCATACAACCTAAATTTTTACCTACATGGAACGAAAATTTCAATTTTTCTTATAAATTATATAATATTAACAAATAATAGTTATACAATTTTTTAAAACATAAAACATGTTCATAAATAAATAATTTATTGTCAACTAATATTTAGTGGATAACTATAATTAGTTTACAATTGTTTAAATTAGAATTTAATTTTTTAATTCTGCTATCAAACACATATTTGAAAAAAACTCCTTTTTTATTTAATCCATTGTTTTCAAATTTTTGTTTGCAAACTCTCTACAATATATCCCCTTAGGGGTCGTTTGGAACGTAGATATTGTTTCAATCTGGGATTTGAATGTTTGAGTTTTAAATATGATAATTAATATTTGTGTTTGTATTTGGATGTGTGCGATAATTAATGTTTGAAAGTTAAATATTTGTGTTCAATTCAATACTTTGTATGTAGAAACTAAAAGTAAATAATTACTTAATTAAATGCAAGAGATCAATTAAACTTAACATTAGTTAATTTATTATTATGTTAATTAATAAAATAATAAATAAATAAATAATTTTTAATTAAGGTTGTTTTTAAATATAGAAAAATAAATAAACAAATTTATAAAATATAGCAAAATGTTAGAATTATCAATGATAGATGCCTTCTATTAGTAGCATCTATGATTGATAGTTCTAAAATTTTGCTATATCTTGTAAATATTTTCAACCATTTTACCACTTGAAATAATTTTCCTTTCAATTAATCATAATTAAACTAATTACTAAAAATAATTAAATTAATTAGAATATTAATAATTAACAACAATAATTTATATTAAATAGTCAAATAAGTTTTAAAGTTTCCTGGATAATATTATCCCAAGTTTTGAAAAGTAGAATTATGCAAAACAAACAGAGATATTAAATATCTATCTAAAGTTCCATGGAAAACCTGTGAAACAAACGAGACTTTATTGATTTGATATTCTCCTCGAATTTAACTATAGTCCTTCCTGTTTCAATGTTTGTCACTTTCAAAATAAAAAATAATCTCTGTAAGCTTGGCTTAGAACTAGGAGTCTTGTTACCTGCTCGAGCTGTTTTAGAAGGAAAAGGAAGAAAGGAATGTGACATTGTCCCACACAAAAAAAGAAAGAAAGTTGAGCTAGCCCGACCTATGGGTTTGTCGAATTCTAAGACGGCGCCTCACATATAGGTAGCAATATATGAGTTTACTTCGAACAACTTCCAATGTCGTATCTTTTGTATGCCCTTCGGTAAGGGAGACCAATTTGTTTGATAGAATATTAAGTCGAAAAGAACTCAGATGTTCCTTTAGATGTACCTTCAATAAAATACTGTCATGTGATATTTTATTTAAAAGATAATTCTTTTAATTCTACTTTTGTGTGGTTAATAAGTAGGGAGTATAAGAGTTAGGTGCAGTCTAGGTTGTACCTAATCATTGTTCGAAGTAATTAATAAGTACTTGTGAAAATATCGTACAGACCTCATAACGATCCCTCCTATCCTTTTCTTATGAGCCCAAAATCTCTCTAGTGGACGATCCCTTTGTAAGAGTAATTGAAACAAATGAAAAGATGCAAAGAGGGAGAGGAAAAAAAAGTTAAGGATATTTTGATAATGTTAATGACATAATAAGCAAAAGAGCGAAATCTTAATTTTCAAAAAGTATGGTTTTGGACTTTTTATTGTTGGGGCTTCTATACAATTATCTCCATTTTTATGAATATTATGATGGTTTATTTTTGACGTGTTAAAATAAAAAATAATAAAATAATTGAAAAAAAAAATATTAATATGTTATTTCTTGAAAACGAGTGGACAGAGAAAGAAGAATGATAACTAATCATTACTCAAACAAATACATGACAATGAAAAAACTTCTAGTACTATGGGAGTGTTCTCTATCATTTGTATCTAATATATCGTTAGTTGATATATTATTATGCTAAAGTAGTATGAAAATTCTTTCTCACTATCTCCCTCATTATCGGTTGTGAAAGATATTATAACTACTTTTGAATTGATTTTCTAAATGTTTAAACAAGTGTTTCCAAGTGAAAAATAATATTTTTAAACACTTAAAAAGTCAATTCAAATAAACCGTTTAAGACTTATAAAAAAAGAGAATTTTTTATTCTGAGATCTAATAATGCGAGCGGCTTGGTTGATTGTTCATATGACCAGACCTAATTTTATGGATTGCGAAATTAGCACTCGACTAACCTTTAATAAAAATAATCAATTTGACATATATGGTTTAAACTTAGTTCCAACTTTGTCTATTTAGTTATAAAACTTTCTATTAGGACCCTGCCAAAAATTAATTTTACTTATATGAACCAATCATAAGCTAAATAACACAATTTTTTTTATACAATCATACAAAATATATTAAAATTATAAGTACCAACTTGAAATTAAGTTTTATAACAACAACAACAATAATAATGAGGAACTATAGAATTTGGCTTCCGATCTCAGTACAAGAGATTCACCAATAAATGATATAGCTGAGACGGCTGCTTCTGCAGTCCATATGATGGATAAACAAAGGAAAATCATTTTTGCAGAAATTAAACGTATAAAAGAAGATTATGAGAAGCCACTGGATGCATCCATCTTTAAGGTATTGCCTACTTTATTGTACAACACTTACTCAAAACTCATGGAAGGACCTATACCCTACCTGTCGTTATGGCTACCTTACATGTATTCTATTTATGGTTATACCATGTTTCTCATTTTTGTATTCACTCCCAGCTCAAAGAGTATGAAGCAAAGATACTTGATATGAGTAGAGAAAGAGATCAATTATTGATAAAACAAAGAGATGTTGCTAATCAAGAAGCACATATGTGGCAATCTGAGCTTGCAAAAGCTAGAGAGTTAGAGAGCAAGTTGTGATTCTAGAAGGTGCTATTGTGAGAGCGAGGGAAAAAGTCCGGGTATCAGAGGTTGATGCTGAAGCAAGAATAAAGGATGCTAAACACAAAGAGGTAGCTGCTTTGAAGGAGAAGCAGAAGCTTATGGCATATATAAATAGCTTACATGCATAAATTCAATGGTTTATGATCTTTTTCCCTTATAAATAGCCCAACCCACATGATACATTTGATAAATTTGTAGGCAGGTTACAACCATGAAATTTTAGCGTCTCACCCGGCTAATGAAAGGTCATCTGGGCTAGGAGGTTTTTCTCCAATAATGTAATCAATCTTCCCTTGTCTATGAATATATATTTGAACACTTTGAGACCAATGAAGAAGGTTATCCCCATTAAGTTGAATGGTAGTTATTTGGACAGTGAGATTGTTGACTAGAGTGCGGTTGTCTAAAACTTTAGTAGTAGTGGACTTAGCGTCTGACATAGTGCTGAAGAAACACAAACCCAAAGAGAAAAACAGTAGATTTGGAAATACAAAACCTGAATAGGAAACAATGTTGGTTGGTGGAAGGTGGCAACTAGCGGCAGAAAAAGGCGGTAAGCGGTGGAACACACGACGACGGTGGCTGTAGACTTAACCGGCCGACAGACGTAAGCTAACCCCAAACAAAAAATACTTCATGTGGACAAGCTAAACGTGAACGATGAAGGAAAGGACGGTTTTGGCGGTCTACGACTATGGCGGGGATGTGACGTTTGACGAGGCTCTGAAGACTGGGTGACTGTTGCGAACGGGGAAGGAGCTTGACGGTGGTGGCGGTACAACCAGGGTTTTTTAGTTTTTTAGAAAGGGGAATTGTCATAAAAAGAAAAAATATAAAACTATTTATACAGTATAGCAAAAAACAAACTTCACTGTAGGTTTTTCTAAAATTCCAAAATCACCCCTTTTTATATTTGAAATTTGTGCATATACTGATCGCCGATTTTCTTCTTCTTCACTCACTTCCTTCTGCACAAAATCAGAATCTTCTTGATCGTCTTCTCTATCGACTCCATCCTTCATCAACTTGATCTGTCTTCTCCTCCTCCTGATCTCAAATCCATATTTTTCTTCTTCTTCTTCATCACAAAATTTTAGGCCAAATTCATATATTCCTTTTTTGTCTTCTCTTTCTTCTACACAACATCAATCTTTTTCTTTTGTTTTTCTATAGATTTTTCACATAAACTTTATGTTTAGTTTCTTCTTTTTCAATTGACATGATAATATTATTTTTCTTCTTCAATGGATCGAATCAAATTCAACAGCTCAAATTGAACTAACAGACATTGGAATGTGGCTAATTCAACTGATAAATTGTGATAGAGTTTTATCACTGTCTATTGCTAATAGACAGTGATAGAACCCTTATTACAAGTTATTCGAGAGACAGTGATAGAACCCTTATTACAAATTAATTGAGAGACAGCGATAGAAATCTATCACTGTCTATCACATCTTCTTTATAAAATAAAACCAACTATAAAATAAAAGGTTAATTATCCATCCTCTTCTCAATTACCTATGAAAGAAAACTAACTATATTTCAAAACAAAATATATATTTTAAGAAACAACCACTAAATTACACACTCTCATTAACCTAAAGGGTAATTTGACGAAAGATAAACCAACTGATAGACAGTGATAGTAGTCTATCACTATACTATCACTGTCTATCTGATAGTGTCCTATTGGTGCCATTTGATAATGTTCTATCGGTGTCTACTTGAGAGTGTTTTATTAGTGTCTATCACACTAATATCATTACTTTCTAGCTTTAATGAAGAAATTGTAAATTTTGGTTCAAAGAAATGAAATTCACACCCCGACTTGTATTTTCTCATCTTCAACAAATGCTAAATCGAAGCTTTCCAAGCCATTAAAAGAGTGATAAAAGACTATAACCTACCATCAGTGATAAAAACCTTAGTCATGTTATAATTGAAGGATCTCTTATCAAAGAAAACCTATGAGCGGAAGCAAGATCATTTCAAATTCACTGTGACAGAATTACAAGCATTCACAAACATATAAGCCAGTTATGCATCTTCTAACAACGCATGCTTCCATAAATAAATACTAAGGGACGAGAGACATACCTTTTGAAGAACTCTTCTTCTAACTTTCTCTCGCTCTCCTAGAGTCCTGGACCAGTACCTCTCGTTGTCACTTAGAATGCTAACCCAATCGTCTAGTGGATCGTCTGGTCAATCACGAACAACCTTCTCCACGAACAAGTAAACCTTTCGGACACCACCACTTAGTGACTTTGGTATTCTCGGAGTGAGAATCTAGGAGGTGTGGGCTCTGTTGGATTTGGTAGAGGTTTGGAGAAAACAACGATCAAACTCAATGACCAAGCAAGTGGGAGAGTATAGAGTCTATCGTATAGACTTTGTGCTTGATCGTTTAGTAAAAGATAGCAGGTACACGATTGTTTAGGAAAAACAGCTTGATCGTTTACACAATCGTTTAGAGAATATCGCTCAGGTACGCGATCGTTTAGACAAAGGCGCGTGTACACGATCGTTTAGACAAACACTTGAAGCTGTCGTGTAGTCTCTTGTTAGCTAAACGATTGGCTATGTACACAAAATGATGCGATTAAACGATTCTTTTCCAAAATGAAAACATTTTTCATTTTATCCTTCAGTTATGAAAACTGAATAAAATCTCACACTTTCACGCACGATTAAGGAGAAACTACCAACAATTATCTCATAATTGTTTTAATTATAAATAAATACAATAACTAACTTATCATATTATATTCATAACCTATAGTTTTAATATCACATCATATGTAATATTTAAACTATAGTCCCTTTCTCCTTTACTTAATATAAATCATATTTACATCAAATTCCTCCAATTAATGTATCTCATACATTATGTCAACTATATCACATATAATTGAACCAGTTTAATCATATCATATATAATCAAACTCCCTTTTGTCAATTTGAACACTTCAAATTGACCCAAAAATTAATTCTCAACTTGAATTCATTGAGCTACCAAGGGGACCTTATGGACCTGTAGCTTGAAGCTCCAACGATACGTGAATAGCTGACTAAACTCTTTAGTCACGAGATCTACCATCCGTTAACTGTTGGGTACTCCACTAAAGACCAGCTGCTGCACTCAGCTCACTACAGATATATTTCTGTGTCCATCGAATATAACCAGTCAACAGTACGATAACCCTTCATAGATGCTCGTAAGTATAGCTGAGCCAATTTATCGTTTTGCCCTAGTAGTTACATCTAACTCCTTAAGTACCACTGATCCCTCTAATGAACAATATATCATAGTCCTACTATGAGTGGACACATCTTGAGCCATGAGAAGATGTGTGGCGCCACATCGTTCAAGCCCCAGAATCAGCCCTTAAGGGAGCAATTTATCTACTACTTACCCATGCTTCGAGGAAGAAGTGAATTCCATCTTGTGTAGCTGAGTTCCCAGCTCCCCAATCAGACGAATTCCCAAAGTGGTAGGTTTGAGTTGGCGATCTGGCCACTCGCACCCATGCAAATCAAAGGACTACCCTCAAAGGCAGAAGTTCCCAACTCACTCAGGATTAAGGTCATGTTACCTATGGTCATTCTAGTGAAGTGAAGTCTCTGTCATGAACGACTATATATAGCGAGACTAACTACTTCGTGGTCCGGTCTTATACAAACTTCTTTGTATAGGACACCTCTGCTCGCATGTCTTCACACGAATGATCAGGATCAGACCATTTGTAGCACGTCACACACTTGTAACTATCTTCAAAGTGTGCCACATCCGTAGTGTCATCAGGATAAGGTTTCTCTCCTATATTCATATACTACAGACCATTTTGGTTATCACTTAAGGCATGATCCACTTGTATGTTTCCACATATATGCTTAAATTACAACGAAAATCGAGGATCTTAGTTTACTGGTTTGTGGTAAAGCAATTAAAACATCTCATGTTTCATAGACAACAGTGAAGATATCTCATATTATTACATCACAAGCGTTTGTTCAATACAGGTGTTTACAAACTACAGAACCCAACGAGAGTTTAGGGCATCAACCCCAACAATAATGAAGTAGAAAAATGTTCACTATCATTGATAGATAGTGATATAACACTATTAGTGATAGATAGTGATAGAAATATTTCATTGTCTATTAGGGATAGTTAGTGATATAACACTATCACTGATAGATAGTGATAATAGTTTATCATTGTCTATCAGTGATAGATGTCTATCAAAGTATATTAATTTTCATGCATATTTCTATCAATGATAGAAGATTATCACTTACCATCAGTGATAGAACTATATCACTTTCTATCATGTTCCTCCCCACTTGATTGTGAAACCTTAGTCAAGTTATGTAGTAAACAATGTTATATCATCAATCATCTATCATTTACAAATCAGACAATGTTAAATCACATATCATTAACTGATACTATATCAATTTAACAGTGCTGGACTCTCACTGATAGACACTGCTATCAACCTCTATCAATGATAGACTTGTATCGGTTTCTATCACTGATATATACTGATAGACTTTTATCAGCCCCTATCAGTGATAAATTTTTTTGTTTTGGCCAAAGAGTAAGCCATCTTTCCTTTTATTTATGCTATTCATTTTCTTCTACCCATCATTTCCACTTACTAACCTTGGATTCTTTCATTTCGACAGAGATTTGGAGGTTTATTCTACTTTTCGGGTGTAGAATTGTGTGGGAATTTTGTCCATTTTAAGAATAAGAAAGTGCACAAAAGGACCATTTCTGACTTCAATTAAATATTGTTCATCTAATTTCTTTTTTATAATCTTCAACACATCTAGATTTAAGTATATTGTAACACTTAAAGCACTTTCATTAATTCAACAATTTTTTTTTGTATTTTTCCACTAAATGGGTGGCTGGCTAAACTTGTAATTTTTCTCAGTGGCGGTGGTTGGAAGCTAAGGATTAAGGTGCTAGGTGGCGGGTATCAGTTGGTTGGATAGACTTTTATCAGTTTCTATCACTGATAAACACTGATAGACTTCTATCAGTCTCTATCAATGATAAACTTGTATCAGTTTCAATCACTAATAGACATTGATAAACTTCTTTCAACCACTATCAGCGATATACTTCTATCAATTTCTATCACTGATAGGCACTGATAGATTTTTACCAACTTTTATCAATGATAGACTTGTATCAATTTTTTTTTATCACTTATTGTATCAATGATAGACTTCTATCCATTTCTATCATCCGTTCTATCGCTGATAGACACTGATAGACTTTTATTAGCCTCTATCAGTGACAGATTTTTATCAGTTTCTATTATTGATAAACACAGATAGACTTCTATCAACCTCTGTCTGTGATAGACTTTTATCCGTTTCTATCATTGATAGAAATTGATGGACTTTAATTTGAGAAAACTATATATTAATATGATTAATATATAATAATGGATATGATCTATAATTAAATTGGAAAACAATATTTGAATAAGATTCAAATTAATTATTAGAGAGGTTTTTCACATGGGATGTATATGATAATTAAATGTATGTTGGAGTTAGCATGTACTTAGCGAAAGCAAACAGAATCATTAAGCACTCTAATTCATCAATTTTAGCAACTAAGAAAGTATGTTCATAAGGAAAAACTAGGGTTTGAAGATATACCCTTGAAGACCTTCTTCAATCCACGAATTCAGCTTCAATCTTGACTCCAAAAACTTGTACACTATCACTTGATCTTCCCTACTATTCTCTTGGATCTTAGATTGGGTGGTGGAACCCAAAATGAATTGAAATTCAAGGGAATTTTGTGGAAGAAAAGGCTTTTTTTGTTTGGAGTTGAAGAACTTTTCTTCTTCACTAAAACCAACAAAAATTTTTCTTTGCATGCTATTAAGTCTCAGCAAAAGTTTTCCCTTTTATCAAAAAAACAAACATGCAACTCCCTCAAACTTTCACCTTCTCTCTAGAATCTACCATTTTCCTCCTTAAACTTCTTGGAGACCACACTTCCAAGTTCTTTGAATACTAGAGAATAGCAAGATAACCTAACTGGTGGTGCTCTTCTACGTTGGAGAAGTTTGAGATTATTAACAACGGTGGAAGAAAAAGAAAACTAGAGGAATAAACAAAGGTAAGTTGTGATTTCTCCTATTCTTCCTTTTTCAAGCATACCTTTGTTTTCTTTGAATGTTTATCCTAAAATAACGTGTTTTATTTTACTATTTTTGTTTCTTTAAAAATTGGATTTCTAAATGCAAGATGTTCACATGCTTTGGCTTGGGATTCAATCCCTTCAATTGGTATCAAAACCAATGTTTTCTTGCATTTTGATTTTCTTTTGTTTGAAACAAAATTCAGTTCATGAGGTGAGTTATTTTTCTGCATTTTGCTTGAAAATGTATGAGGTTTAGCTTAATAAATGTTTTAGGTATTTGGCACATAAACTCGTTTTACTTGATTTGATCATATAAGGGCACATTGTTTTTTAGCATGTTACTGTAAATCGAGTATGTAAGTCCATGTCGTTCGTGGCAAAAAGTTGTTGTGAAAAGAACTTGGGAAAACAAAGGCAGAACAAGAAAATACTGAGAGAAATAGTGAAGTTCGGTTTTTTACGGACAATTTTCAGTAATTTGTCGATTTTTGAAGTTCTAACTGTTGGATCGAGCTGAAATTTTGTTAGTATATTTAGACACCAAGGGTATTGTTTTGAACGGTTGGATCATCGTTTTGAGCTTTTATTTATCTGCCGTCGTTGTCAAATAGAAGCAGTTTTTTTTCTTTATTTTCTTTTAAATTTTTCTAAAATCTAATGTTTTAGATTTTATTTGTTTGTGATTAAATTAGTATAATTTGATTATATTAATTTAATTATTTTATTATGATGAGAGTAGTTCAATAGCACTGCTCAATAAGCTTTCCATTTTGGGATAAAACCAGATAGATAGCTGGGGACATAGCCTTGCAAGATGAAATTCACTCCTACTCAATTAGGGTTAGCCGATAGGTTGTTCTCTTAAGTACTGATTCCTGGTCTTGAACAAAGGGGCATTGTCCTCTCATGAAAGAGAGGGACATGGTTTATTAGTTGGACTATAAACTAATTGTTCAGTAGATGATCAATGGAGACTTAATGAGCAAGATGTATTTATAGGGATAAAATGATAATTTTGACCTAGCTGTAAATATGAACGACCTATGAAGGATTGATATACTGATTATGATTAAATCAAGTGGACATAAATATATTTACAGTGAGGAGAGTGTAATTACTGGGCTATAGTGATATGTCTCGATAGTTAACGAATATTGATTAATTCGTAATTAAAGATTTTTATTAATTAATCTCAAATCGTTGGAACTTATGATCTGTAGGTCCATAAGGTCCCTCTACTAGACTAGCTTGTAAAAGATTATTGGATTAGAAGATTCAGTGAATTTGAAGTGTTCAAATTTTGATTTAGGGTTTGAATTTGAAATATTTAATTTCATTTTAGGGTTTAGATAATTATATTTGATATAATTAACGTTTAAATTTATTAAAATTAAACGTATTTGGAGAGTTTAATATATTTAAATAATGATTTAAATATTGATTACATGAAGTGGTTTCATGTTTGAATTAGGTGTTTTATTAATTTATAATTTGATATTAAATAAATAAATAAATAATTAATTAAATTTGTTCAATTAATTATTTAAAATTAAATCAATTTCCAATTTTTAAATCCAATTTTCAGAAATTGAAATTTCATTTGATTTAATTTAGAATTAAATCTAATTAAAAAATTGGAAAATAATTTGGTTAGTGGAAAAATCCAAATATTGCAAATTGAGTGGATTTATCCCTTATTCAACACCTAGCCCATTTTTTTTAATGCTTCTTGAAGTGTCAAGAGGTCGAATCAATGAATGCTTGCATGTATTTTTTTGAATAAAAACTTCAATTTCTGAAGTTGAAAGGAGGAGAACTATGAAATTTAGGAAATTTTAGCAGAATTTCTTCTAACTCTAAAAACCCTCTCCATATCCACCCACATCCCTTCTCAATTATAAGTTCAACCACTCAATATAAGACTAAGAATAGTAGAGAAGATTCCCTTGGTGGTCTACTGAAGATTTGAAGGTCAAATTTGTAGAGAGTAAAAGGATTAAGGTGGAATTCTTCACCCCTGTATGTGAATAACCTGTTTTTCAGCATGCTTTTGACTCAAATTAAGTGTAATTAGAGTGCTTTAAGGATTCTGTTAGCTTCTGTTTTATGCATGTTTACTCTAACAAAGGGCTACGGAGCTGGTTTGCTATTGTTTTCACCAGAAAGGGGACGCCTTGAGTATGCTTTGAGGTTCAAGTTCTGAGCCTCAAATAATGAGGCAGAATATGAAACAGTCTTAGCTGGGCTACGACTAGCTGTTGGAGTTGGAGTCACTAACTTAATTATTTTTAGTGATTCCCAACTTATTGTCAATCAGGTAGCTGAGACGTACCAAACCAAAGATCGCAAAATAAATATCTATCTAACAGAAGTTAGAAAATTTTTGAGCTCATTTAGTAAGTGCGAGATAAAACAAATACCATGATCTCATAATACTAATGTTGATTCTTTAGTCGGTTGGCAACAACTTATGACGCTGACCTAAGTAGAATGGTATCTGTGGAGGTTTGAAATGCACCCAACATATTGTGGGAGAAAGCTACTTCACCTAAGGGAGGGTTAGATGGATCCTCGACTAAGGAAGGGATTCTCATGTGAACCGAGTCAAGAATTCTAAATTTGTTTATGATAACTTGTAGAAATACAAGTTATTGTAGTCTTTAACTAGAATAATGAGGGTAGATATGCAAGATATGCATTGATTATACTAAGAATTTCATAATTAATATTATATTTGCGGTGAAGTAAACTAAACCCCCCATTGACCGCATGATCTGTTTGCATTCGCTGATCTTGTACCCGATGAATAAATAATTGATTACATGTCTCTGGATCTCTCACCATGTGCCAGTGGATCTTTTATCGAAACCTTTAGAATTTTGACCATGATAGCATTGTGTCAGAGATGACAACTAATCAGCGCGAAATTCCAACGATTGTCAATGTATGGCTCTAGAGCCTTGATGCCCATGAAAGAAACATTCAAGAGTCGAGATTTTGCTTGAGAGAAACCTTAGGCCCGACACTTGCACCACAAACAAAGAGAGAATAGGGAGCATTTATCTGAGAACTTCCATTTCCAAAACCTTGCCCCGATTTTCCATCGGAGCTTCATTAGAGAAAGAGTTTGAGAGGGCCTTCTCCACCTCCATACTACGATCTCAGCACTAGTAGTCTTGACATACATCTGTTGGAAGCAAGAAATTGCTGACAACTGCCCTTTCCCTTATTTACTTTTGTTTATTGTTGTATTACATTTTGAATAAGAGATTATTCATTTTGTAAACAACTACTCTATTTCTATCTATATATATCATCATGTCTACTTTCATCATCTTCTCTATCTTTACTTTCAATTTTTCATTTTCCATGAGTTGCTAATCTTCACGAGGTAAGGGGGAAGATTAATACTATAAACTAAGTTAAATCTTTAAAGGTTAACCCCGTTTGCTTAATGTATGACTATTTTAATGATTGCCTATGATCATTCATCGAGTCAAGCGTTTATGACTAACAACTCAAGAGGGTAAGTAGTTGTGGATCTCACTAAGCAAAGTAAGAAGTGTTTCTAGAGATAGAAATAATCTTATGCTCAATGCAACATCACTCACGCGTCATAGAAATATGACTAGTGTGGCCGACTGCTGAGAGGTATGTGATGAACGGATGTTGCAAGCCAGGATTATCCTTAAAAGTTAATCTTAGGGATGCAACATTGATTTCCCCCAAACCCTGCCTTCTCCATATATTTTACACACGTTAAAATTGCTGTCTATCTTGATTTTCTCAGAACGAAACTCGAAGTATTCCTTGCTTGTTTAAAAACTTTCAATCGCATAGATTTATTTGATCGCATGATTTTTTAATCTCCTATAATTATCTTAGTTCTTGCCACATTTACATACTTTCCAAACATTCATAGTACAAATCCCTGAGTTCGACCTCGGCTCACACTGAGAAACTTGTAGTTTGTTATACTTGGCGGACTATAAGAAACTTGTGACAAGCACATGATTGACTACAATTGGGCATATAATAAGTTCAACACATAGACATTTTAGTGTAGTTTACAAGAGATGCACCACACCGACGAAACAAGTTTTTGGCATTATTTTCGGGGATTTGACAACTGATCGAGTGTTTGAATTTGTGTTTTTTGCAGGCACCTCTTGATTTTTAGGAGTACTGTAACTTGTGTGACCAAGCAAAAAATAGTATATGAGTATAGGTACTAAACTTGAATTCAATATTGACCCTGAGATCGAGAGAACTTTCTATTGCTGACAAAGAAGAAATAGAAAAAGAAGGAATATGGCCAACAACAACAACAACCAGAATAACCAGTCCGGAGGAAACGAATTATTCAAACAAGGTCAAGAGGATCCTATCTTTCTGGCCGCAAATCACAACATTCTCATGAGAAACTATGTGGCCCCGAATTTGTATGATTATTCACTTGGTATTATAAGGCCAACCATCGATGAGAATACAAGGTTTGAGATTAAGCCAGTTATGCTTTAGATGATTCAAACTGCAGGGCAGTTTGGAGGGATGCAGGGTGAAGATCTTCATACCCCCTGACCAACTTTGTAAAAATGTGTAATACATTCTTTATTCCTAGTGTAACACTGAAGGGAATAAGGCTCTCTCTTTTCCCTTACACTCTCACCGATGAGGCCAAGAAATAGGCCTGTTCCTTGGACCCAAAGGAGATTATGTCTTGGGACTAGCTAATTGAACGATTTATAAAGAAGTTCTTCCCCCCAATCGTTTACGCAAGGAGACAACAGGACATTGTGAATTTTGAACAAGGAGACTTCGAAACTTTGAGTGCTTCCTGGGTTAGATTTAGGCATCTCGTTCATAACTGCCCGCACATCGGTATCCTTGACTGTGTTCTGATGGAGACTTTTTACAATGGGTTGAATAGAGCTACGCAATTGGTGGCTAATGCCTCTTCTGTAGAAGGCCTTATGGATAAGACCTACACCAAGGCTAAGGTGATCTTGGACAGGATTTCTAGAAATACTGATGATTGGGTTGATGATGGATATGGAAATCAGAATGCTGATGGACGTAAGATGGAAGGAACGGTCGTGTAGTCAGATGTCGTGAGCACATTAGTTGGCCAGATGGCTACCGTCACTTCCCTTCTACAAACCATGGCAATAAATCAAGGTGCTTTAAACAAGAATGCTGCTCAGCTTAGCACCATGACTCAGGTTGCGGTTGTAAATTGTGTACAATGCAGAGAGCCTCACTCTGTTGAAGCCTGCCCACATGACCCTCAAACTGTTTTCTCCGTCCATAACAACCCCTTTAGCAATACATAAAATCTTGGTCGGAAGAATCACCCCAACTTCTCTTGGGGAGGAAATCAAGAACAGTCTAGATAGAAAAATCTACATCGGCAGCAAGCAAATAGAGAACATCCACCTGGATTCAATCAGAACAACTAGGGCCACTAGCATAATGAGAACAGTTCTTATTAGAATCACAACCATGCATTTTGATTGTTGGAAATGCTTCTAAAGGAATACATTCAAAACGACGATGTGTTGATCCACTCTAAAGCTTCCTCAATTTGGAACCTAGAAGTTCAAGTAGGGCAGATCACTAATGATCTAAAGAACAGGCAACCAGACACTTTACCTAGAAACACTGAGGATCCACGTGGAAATGGTACGGAGTAGTGTCAAGATGTGACACTACGCAGCAGAAGAACAATGACTAATTTACAGCTAAAACCTGAGAAGCTAGACAAGCAAAACCTCAAACTCCCGCAAGACAAGAAAGTGAAGCTCCAACCACTATAGATAGACCTTGTTGGGATTGGTGTCCTAATTTTTCCGGAGTCTCGTTGTTTTGTAAAGATACACATTGTTTGATGAATAAAATAAATGTTATTTAATTCTGGCATTTACTCATATTCAATAAACAAAGCTCCTTGGTTATCTTATGTGAACTTAAGCATGTATATGTGATATACAAGTGGATCATGCCTTAAGTGATAACCTAAATAGGTCTGTAGTATAAGGATTAAGGTAGGATACCTGATCCTTGTGACACTATGGATACGACCCACTTTGTAGAGGTTTATAAGTGTTGTAAACTACTACAGATGGTAGATCCTAAACATTCATGTGGAGACGTGTGAGTGGGGGTGTCCTATACAAAGAGTTTGTATAAGACTTGGACCACGAGATGACTATACTCTGTATATAACACCGTTGATACTAGAGACTTACATCTCACCTAAACGACCATAGGTGACACGACCTCAATCCTGAGTGTTTTGGGAACTCCTACCTTTGAGGGCGGTCTTTTGATTAGTATGGGTGAAAGTGGCCAGATTGCCAACTCAACATGCCTACCTTTTTGGGGACTTGTCTGATCTGAGAACTGGGAACTCAATCCACAGGATGAAATTCACTTCTTTCCCAAAGCGGGGATAAGTAGAGAGATTGCTCCCTTAAGAGCTGATTCCGAGGCTTGAACATAGTGGCCACAACTTCTCTTTGGAAGAGAAGACTCAATCATAGTAGGACTACGGCATGTTCATTTAGAGGAACCAGTGGTATTTAAGGAGTTAGATGTAATTACAGGGGCATAACGATTATTGACCCAACTGTACTTACGAGCGATCTGTGAAGGATTGTCGCACTTCTGATTGGTTAAGATGGTCACATAATATATCGATGGTAAAGAGAGTTCAGCTGTCAGTCTTTAATGGAGTGCCTGGTAGTTAACGGATGGTGGATCCCATGACTAAAGAGTTTAGTCAGTTATTCACGTACCATTGGAGCTTCGAGTTACAGGTCCAGAAGGTCCCCTTGGTAGCTCAATGGATTCAGTTGAGGATCAGTTCTTGGTGTTGATTTGAAATATTCAAATTGACAAGAGGTAATTTGATTATATATGATATAATCGGTATGATGAATGAGATACATCTAGTGGAGGATTAATGTAAATGAGATTTACATTAAGTACCATGGAATAGAAAAAGAACTATGGTTTATATGTTTCATGAGATGAAATATTAAAACTATAGGTTATAAATATAGTATGATAGGTTGGTTATCATTTATATTTATAATAATATTAATTATTGGATAATTAAATATTTTCTCTAATAACCAATTGAGTGGGAGGTTATTGGTGGTTCATGGTAGCCGTGAGATAGAAGGAAAATTATTTTCCTAATTTTAGTGAGTTTTTGAAAAGTTTTTGCAAAAATGATTTTGAGTTTTTCTCTCGGAAAAACATTTCATGGAAGCTTATCAAGTAAATATCGATTTACTAAGCGACAACTTGTTTTAGTAAACGAACGTGTAGTGTTTGTAGGCGATAGACATGGTACTAGGCGATGAACTAAACGATCGCTTAGCTTTTGCTAGACGATCGCTTAGCTTTTTCTAAATGATTGGGCATCGACCTATACGATAGATTTCTGTTTTCTCCCACTTGCCTAATCATGTACACGATTGTTCATTCCTCCTTCGTCTGCTTCATACCAAGTCCACACAGAGCCCACCCTCTGAATTCTCACACCAGAATACCAAGGTAACCTTCTCGGTGGTGTCATACTCAACTCGACGCCGTCGAGGTTCTATAGAGGCTGTTTGTGTTGCTGTGGACTTCGTGACCGAGGTGATCGCAGAGGTCAAGTGCGCGATGTTCGTGATACGGGCGATCATGTTTTTCGAGCATTCGAGATTGCTGTTTTCGTGCGTTCGTGGGCAAGGAGCATGGAGACGAGTCGACAAACGTTCGTAGTTTTTCTCCTTGTTCAGTTGTTGTTTCATGTTGTAATTTTTGTATGGATTGCATAACTGTATGTTTTATTTTACGACTGTAATTGTAATGTTCATACATGATTGTAATTTGGAATGATCTATTTTCCGCTGCTCATAGTAATCTCTGATTCGATTTCCTTCAATTGGTATCAGAGCTTGGTTGTTCTGATACTCCAAATTACAACTCTATTTTTTAACTTCGTTTGACAGTCGCGGTGGGTTTCTACATTTGTGATTAATTGTTAAGTGCATTTTTGGTTTAGTTGATGAATGTTTCAGGTTTAATTGCCTTTTGTTAAAGCTTTCTATCATTACAAAGTGTTAATTTATAAGGGTCCCTGTGTTTTTTGGGCGTAATTAACTTTGCAATCGAGCCTATAATTCAAAGAGTTTGAGTTGTCAAGTCGTTCGTGAGGAAGCTTCGAAGCATGGAGATGCGGTTCTCAATGAAGAAGAAGACCAAACGCTGGTCGTATCGTGTAGCCTTAGGTAAGAGAATGTTAGGATTTAACTAAGTGATCATTTATATTTTTCTAGACGATTGTGTAGTATTTTCTAAATGATCGTTTAGCTAATGCTAAGCGATGAGGTAAATCGTTTACTCTATCGCATAGTGTTGGTTGCCTGATCGCATAGGCACTGGAGGTAGACGACTGTAGTTGGAGCAAGTGATGCTCGTCGTTTAGTAAAAGGCACGTGCTAGACGATTGTGTAGTTAGCAAGTTTCATCGGTTAGTTACTACCTACACTATCTCGCGTATACGATACAAAGGCGCTAGCTAAGCGATCGCTTAGGCGATGGTGCTTCGCGGCATCATAGTCGTTTAGACGATCGCAGAAGGCGGGCATTGTGCGGAGCGCGCTAAGCAATCATGTACCTCAGGCTTCATCATTTAGTGAAAGGTACACGATCGTGTTGTAATAGCTAAACGATCGTGTAGTAATTGCTGAATGATCGTTTAACTCTGGGAGCATTAGTAATGCTATAGAACAAAGCGTTTGTTTTATTGTTTAGACGATCGCGGGGAGTTTAGTACACAATGGTTGGAGACATGATGCTTTGCCCAAGCGGTTCAAGACCCGGTTCGCCTGTTGGAACTGAAGACTCCTTGTCTTTGTAATAGTCAGCTTTTCTTTTGTGTTTTTAAGACAAATTTTCCTGGTATACCAAGTTCTTTTTTTTTTTTACATGTGATGTATGGTGCTTATATGCCAAAGTATTTGACATATAGTTTAAAACCCACCTTAGGTTGTGCAATTATTCATGCATCATGTATTATAAATGTTATAATTGTGCATGAAGAAGTTACTTGAAAGCATGCGCATGCATCATGAAATATAAGAGTTATATTTTGCATGTCGTGAACATCATCATGCATCATCCTTTTATTATAAGTGTTATAGTCTAAGGGTGAATGGAAGCATGTTTTGATTGTTTCAATGTTGTTTTGTATAAGTGTTATATAAAAGAAGTAGCAATGAATGGACAATGCATTGAGCATGACACTTAGGCTATTTATAATCGTTATGAATGGCTTGCATGTGTTAGCTTTGCATTATGATTGTTTTCCATTTATAAGAGTTATAAAGGAAATTAGACCTAAAATCAATAATTCAGAGTTGCATGCGGACTTAGGGTGAACTCAAGTTTTTTAAAGGGTTTTAAAATTGAATTGAGATAGACCTAAGTTCAAATAGTTTTAAAGAGTTTAGTAACCTAGATTAATCTTTTAAAATCAGTTTAATAGGATTAAATTTGTTAAAATAAAAGATTAAATTTGTTGTAAACCTATATATAAGGGACTTTTTGTCTAAGGTGAGTTCTGGCTAGGCTGGGGTTCTTAAGTTGACGAAAACGTAACACCCCTACCTGGGAACCTACCTGAAAAGGTGAATTAGATAGATTTTCAACAAACATGCGACGATTTAGTCAAAGACTCTGCTAAAAAGTTTATTGGATGATGATCAAAAGTTGTTTAACTATCCAAGGTAAAAGTTACTATTGGAAAAACCTAAAAGTCACTTAGTTAAAATATCTAGCTGTGTTTTTTCTAAGTAAGCTAAACCCTAGGTTATAAAATACTAAGTGGGAGGAAGAGATGTATCTAATATGTTTATGATTCCATTCACGTTTCTCCCTGTATGTTCACACCGTGAGATTCATGCTTGGCCTCATGGAGCATCCTCCTTTAGATGGTGTTTGCATGAGTATCAATATCAAGGTGAACGGAGAGAGTGTTTACAGTAAGTGGGTGAAGGGTGTGTATTAACACGTCCTATGGTCTCTGTCATTAGTTCACAGCGTGAGATCATTCTGCACTCCCTCATGTTGCCTTTGATCGTCCCTCTTTGGATGGGTTTTGTGCAGTTCTCCTTGTTCAGTTATTGTTTCATGATGTAATTTCTATATGGATTGCATAACTGTATGTTTTGATTTATGACTGTAATTGTAATGTTCATACATGATTGTAATTTGGAATGATCTATTTTCTGTTGCTCATGAAAATCTCGGATTCGATTTCCTTCAGACCCAATAACCATGAATCAACTATCTTTGAATCAACCACAAATCTTCCAACTACTTCTTCTCAACCCTCAGACCAAACTCCAACAAATGTAAACTCTCATGATAAAAAAAACTCCTCTCAAACAACAAGTTCAGAACATTTGTCGTAGACACCTAATGCGGCCAAAGAGAAAAACCAAGCAAGCAATGTCTTGTAAATGTCGCCTCCTTTTCCAAGCAGACTGGAAAAGAGGGATGATAGCCAATAGTTCAAGAGATACTTTGATGTTTTAAAATAGATTCACATTAACATCCCTTTGGTAGAAGCTATCGAAAAAATGTCAAGCTATGTGAAGTTCCTAAAGGACATTCTATCGAATAAACACAGGCTCGGCGAATTTATAACTGTTGCACTGACCCGTGAGTGCAACACATGATTAAGAATAACATCCCTACGAAAATGAAGGACCCAAGATGCTTCACTATACCCTATTCCATTTGAGGCAAAGAACCATGCTTATGTGATTTGGGTGCAAGCATCAACCTGATGTCATTATCTATTTTCAAGAAGTTAAGGATTGGTGAGGCCAAGCCCACCATAGTAACCCTATAGCTCGCTGATAGATCAATAACGCATCCCGAAGGAAAGATTGAGGACGTGCTCGTTCAAGTTGACAAATTTATCTTCCCTGCCAATTTTATTATCTTAGACTATGAGGTTGACATGAAAATTCCTCATCTTAGGGTGCCCATTCCTATCCACTGGGCGTGCATTGATAGATGTGCAAAAAGAAGAATTGACCATTCAAGTTGATGATCAGCAAGTTAAATTCAATGTGTTTAACACATTGAAGTATCCAGATGAGCTAGAAACATGTTAATGCATTGATGGCGTGAGAGTTGATTATTGGGAAGTTTTGAAAGAGGAATTGGAAGAAGAAGAAAAAGAAGAAGAAGAAAATGATTTGGTTATGAAAGAAGTCCATGCGGTGATGAAATTTGACTCTAGTTTTGAATCTCTGAATCTGAATGAAAAAGATGGCAACAATGTTTTCAAGGGCAATGGTCAGCGAGTGAAGCCTTATCACGGAGGATCTGTGGATCGTGGCAAGGAGACCATTGACTTAGGCAGGCAAGATTGATTGCCTGTGCGAAAGAATCCTTGCGGCTCTTCACTTCAACCTTTCCAGGGATGTCTTCTTTTACTTTATAATGCTTTCTTAATTAACTTTTTCAGTTGATTTATCTGATTCTTGTTGTTTTGGACTTCTACTTCTTGACTTCCTGACTTGGACATAATTGAATTTGAATTCCTGTCTGATGCGATCAACATTGTTTAATGCGATAAACAAAAATAAAATAAAAAATAAAAAATAAAAATGAATGATGAGTTCATATTGAGTATTACGCAATAATTAAAATCAACCCAGCTCAATGCATGGAATGTGTAGGGTCTCTGTCGATTTGTATCCCGAGGAAATCGAGTGTGTAGTATGACGAAACTCCTTTCGTCTGACCTGTATTTAATGAAATGTCACTAAATGTCATGATTGCCCTCGACATTTGCGAGTTCTGATCTTAAACCCTTATAAGACCCTTGTTTATTCCCATTCATTTGTTTATCGTTTACAGTAGATCCTTTAAACCCTGAACCTCTGCGCACTTAAATTCCCTACCTTTTTCGATCATTGTTTTTCCATCCCTTTCTTACCTTGCTAGAATCAATGGCTTCCTAAAGCAAAAACACCCAAAACCCTGCTTCTGAGGGCACTGGAAGCCTTCCTTAGCAGCCAATGGCCTCTATTCCATTGGCGTTAATAACCATGTCCATTTTAGAAGCTGCTTATCTTGCTGCCAGCCAATGAGCTCAAGCCCAACCAAAGCCAACACGTCCACCACTCTCTTGTCTCAAACCCATAATCCATAAACCCACTTCCTTTCTGACCATTTCGACATTAGTGCTTAGCCATGAGGGACAGCACAAGGAGAATGTCTCTTCCACCAGTCCTGAACTTGTCATGGCAACACTTTTCTCTGAAAGTGAACTTAAGAGGAAAGACGATAAGGAGATGTTTGGTAGTATCTTGAGCACCATAAAAAAGGATAGTGGTTTGGTGGAAGCTGAGGTAGTCAATCAACTAGAAAGAAGAGAAGAGCACCATGATGAAGTAGCCACCGCAAGGGTTAGCCCTTACGGCTAAGTTTCCGAAAGGGAAAGTGCCACCAAGCCCTAATGATAGACCTATTAAGCCAGTAGTGGAAGAATTGACTGCAAAGAAGAAAGAGAAAGAAAAGAAGATAGAGGAAGAGGAGGAAAAGGAAGTAGAGGAAAAGGACAAAAAGAAAAAGAGAAAGGAAGAAAAGCACGCAAGGCGGAACGTCAAATTGTTGAGGACTTGTTCACCATCGAAAGGGTGGAAGAACTGTTGGCGATAAAGTTTACTGAGCCAATGTCATAAGTTGAAGATGAGCTCCCACAAGAAAGAATGGCCGAATCTGAGGCCCAACCAAGGGACACATAAGACGAGGATAATGTGCATGTACCTCTCATCCAACGACCAGGAGGAAGAGAAGAAGAAGAAGAGGTTGTTGGCCCAAGGTAGATGGACAAGTGACCGATCCTGAGGTCACTGCAACTATGTCTTTTGTGGACCTAGCCCATGTGCAGTTAGGAAAAATAGGAGAAAAAGAAGGTGAAGAAGAAAAAGGCAGAGATGATGGAAAGGGCCCGCCTAATTATCGCATCAGGTGGTCTGGCGAGGAAGCTGTACCATGAGGAAGTCCATCGCGACAACATGATGACAAAAGAAGAAATGCGGAGAAAGGAAGAAGAAGATAAGCACATTGAGGTAGAAACTGAAGAGTTTGTGCGAGAGATGGAAAAGGAAGAAGAAGAAGAGAGAAAAAGAAAAGAAGAAAAAGAGGCACACAGAAAGGACAAAAACATATGCCAGAGAGAGAAAAAGAGAATTGAAAGAGAGTAGTGGGAAAAAGAGAAGAAGGAAGAGGAGAAGAAGAAGAAAAAAGATGGGCGTGTAATTATTGAGCACCCAAGAGACTCAAAGGCCCATGCAAAAGGAAAGGACAAGATGGATGAGTCGTCTCCTGGAAATGAAGTAGTAAAGAAGAAGAAGAAGGAAGATAATGATATGTTATTGGAAATAGGGTTCTTCTCAGTGCCATCACCACTACCCGACTACATCACCAGTATCATCGCAGATCTGGAATGGGAGGACTTCTGCCAGACTCCCTCCATTGTTATGCCTAACGTTGTGCATGCCTTTTACCAAGGTAGCCTGCACGATGAGAACGATGTGGTGATGGTGTTTGGTCACAATGTGTCGTTCAACATTGACGACATCGACAATCTCTTCAAGTTAAAAAGCAACCCTAATGCACCTTGTAATATGTTGATAATGGCATCGAATAGTGAGCACATGGATGATGCACTGAAGATTTTGGCCCAAACAAAATCTACATGGAAGAACTCCCCAAATGACATTCTGACTTTAGATTCTAATAGACTACTTCTAGAAGGGAGATTGTGGGTCTATTTGGTTAAGAAAAGACTGATCCCCACAACGCATGACAAAATAGTATAAGGGATCGCCTGATGGTTGCCTACTGTATTGCGAGAGGGGTCTTCATCAATGTTGGGCGCCTCATCGCACCGCAAATACAGAGAGTGTTTGACAAGCCCAGAGGACAACTTTTCTTTCCCTAGACAATCACAAGCCTTTACTTATGTGTGGGCTTTGGTGTCCAAGAAGAGCCACTGGCAAAGGTAAACGGGGTTATCACAAACAAGATTCTGCATCGTATACTAAGGAATTCCTCTCTTTACCTCAAACCTGCCAAAGCCCTTAAGCACTCAATCCTCATTGACCTTAATGACCCTCAACCTCATCCAACCAAATGCCAAAGGTCTAAAGCCAAAGTTTGGGAAGTAGCCAGAACTAGCATTGAGCATCATAATCTTTAAGAATAGTTTCCGTACTCCTTTGTCGCTGAGGATCCTCCAACCTCAAGAACCCTTGCTACTCCTGTACTCTTTGCCCAATAATCTTAGTTTGCTCCCTTATTTCACTGATCCAGAACAACAACAGACCTCCTCTTCACCATAAAAATGTCCATTCCCCGACCATTAAGAAAGATCTCTCTCTGTCTCCTTCCGTGTCCAACTTTAATGACCCACTCGACGTGTCGTTGGTCTCTCCAACCAGTCCCAAATTGTAGCTAGTAAAAATTTGGACATCTTGCCACACCAATCTCCTCGCCACATTCCTTCACCACCTCATCCAGCACCAACACCTGCTCTATTCCCTTTCAATCTCAATGAACTCCAGGTCTTCATTTCCCAAGAACTTCAGACCTAGCTTGCACCCATCTACCAATCCCTCATCGAAGTGCGACAAGACGCAGACACAATTAGCCACTCCCTTGTCAATGTGCACCCTTTCCAATTTTAGCGCATGCTGGTGATGCGTTATTTTATGAGGTGAAATTATGGATGAAATGTGGTGATGGAATTGCGTTGAGCAACAAGTTTTCTTAGTAGAATCCAAGTATAAACCCCACTGAGTTTCCTGGTAAGTCCAGGGTTGAACTTAGGGACTTGAGAAAACAGTTTGCGGTGGTAATTTTCAAGAAAACTTTACGGTAACCGGTAACTCAAATAGTTGTTTGGTATTGTTGTTTGCAGTAATGAAAATAAACAAATGCGGCGGAATTTCAAAAATAGTTGATAAAATTGGAGATGCGATGAGTATGCGATGAATGGGTTGAGAAGGGTTTGGCTAACACTTCCTAGGATGCGTTCATGTTATGCGACCATGCAACACACATATAATAGTAAACCATCTCTCGATGCGAATGCTACGACTTCTAATACTAGAACGCATGCGATATATGTGATGAGTCTATAGGACCTACATAAGCCTGTATTCTTATTTATGCGATGACAAAATGAAACACACAAATAAGGTGACCACATAATATCATATCCTATCTCTAGGGTACATGCGATGCATGTTGACAAACAGAGCTTATCTCTAAGTCCCTATCTCTTGTTTATGCAGATCTAATCTTGCACTCTCAAGTCTAGATTCTAACCTCGCTCTCTCAAGTCTTAGGTTCTTTCTTTAGACTCTCTCTCGAGTAGTTCTAAAAGGGATGTTGGGCATAGCATAAAACAAGATAATCGCAAGCAATGAAGATCCTAGGTCATGTTAGCTTAGTTCTTCTTAACCCATTCGACAAGTTTAGCTACTCATGCGTGCTAAGAGAGTGAATAGATATAGAATAAGAACTTCCATTGTATAAATATAAAGTTGAAGTACAAAATAACAATGCAAGAAGAGAATAAAGAGCCTGGTAGCAATCTCTTGCTTCCCAGGCTTTTACACTGTCTTTTCTACTCTTGTTCAAAAGATAGTCTCGCTCTCGCGAGAGTCGGACCGCTCTCTGCTTTCCACGCCTCCGGGTTCTCTCTCTAGTTGCCCTGAGCGATCTTCCGACGTCTCTTTTCTTCTCTTCTCTTCTCTCGCTTTGCCTTCTTAAAAATAAAAGACAACTATGGACAAGGCTGAACTATGAACAAAAATTTGCTGAACTGCTGAACCTCTTTTCTAAGGGATGCCTTTGGTATTTATAGAGTTTCGGGGTGAAGGGCGACTTCTCTCTTATGATTGCACAGATGGGATGGCTTTAATTCTCTGACTGATGCTCCGAATATTTGTCATCGAAAAGCTGAGTGTACTTGTTATCGTTAGTGGCTTGTCAACTTAATTCGGATTCGACCATCATAAGCTTTCTGTCCCATCATGATTAATTATACTTTTCACTCAGATGTGCCCACTGTAACGCTAAATTTATATCTTTAAGCATGTGGAAAATTATGAATGTGAATGAATGAACAAGTCCATGTCTCCAGCAACGGCGCCATAAACTTGACACGATGTTTTTATATCTTTAGTCTTTATGCGATACTACTTCTAAATATGCGTTGTTAATGATATGCTTGTAGTATGTGATAAAGTAATGCGTGTCACAAGTTTCCTTGCGCTGAAACCAAGTATAATTCCAACGCAAGTTTTTCAAAATAATCCGAGGTCGAACACAAGGATTGTTTTCGTTAATGCGTTACTTTCGTGATACATGTGACCGGTTTTACAATTAATAAAGAATGGTTATTTATACAGGAATTTAAATTGCGATGGAAGAAAATTGCGTTTATAAAATAAAGTTGCGTTGATAAAATAAAATTGCGTTAAGAAGTAAAGTCCTAAACTAAAATGATACAGGATACAAGATACATGATACATGATATTGAGTTCGAGACTGACTGTGAAGTTATACAAAGGATCGTGGTATGCGATGGCAAGTCTTTATGGATGAATCAGAAAGAGAAAGAGTAAATAGTAAAAACAATGCAAGTTTGTTAATTGCGTTAAAGAAGCAACTAAGGTTCCGCTTTCCCTTGGCGGACACCTCTCGGTGATCGGCCGTGTTCCTATATCTCTATGGTGAAACAGGGATGAACGCAAGGTTGCTTCCATCTCTGGAAGTAATTCTTGCTTTAGTTAACGCATTCTTCCAGCCTTCTCTCGATAGGCGGAATAATATCTTCACTTCTTCTCTCACAGGTGAAGATGCCGTCAAGCATGCTTTAGCTAAACTTAATCATTTTCTTAACACAAATTAATTTACTTGCCTAATTCTTGCTAATTACCCAGGAAATTAGGAAAACATCATGAAGAAAGTGGATTATGGATGAACGGAAATAGACAGAGAGATGATAATGGTAATGATCATAACATTTAATACTAAGATTAGGCGTTCGATACATGGTGTGAATGAAAGATTAAGAAGATGAATACAAGTGATGAAATAGAGATTAGAAACGAATACAAAAGGAGTGTCAATGTCTTGACATAGATCCTGAACGGAGGTTTTGCTTGCCGGCGTTTGGTAGAAATGGAGAGGAGAGCTTCTCTCTCAGGCTTGCTCTTTTGGTAGAAGTGACCTTCGTATAGAGCTTTAACGACGGGGATTGGAAGGATTCTTTGCCTGGAGACTCACCTCTCGGCCTTGGCTCTTAATTATCCTGGACTTACTCTGGAAATCGCTTCAGACCAATCTCTCTCTCAGATCAGTATATGCATATCTCTATGTATTCAAGTATATCTTTCAGTGAATTTGCAGAAGCTATTTATAGGCGAAGCTTGGCTCTTTGACTTTGTGGTACCCACTTTATGGTTATGGTAGTTCCTGAAATGGCGGAGTGAATATTCCTTTTGTTATGCAATCAACTCGTCAGAAATGCACTACTAAAAACTGTACATTTGTCAGAATCCTCCGCAAATGCGTTGCTCTTTACATCTTCGATCGATCGCCGCATGCGGTGTTATTTTTGATTACCGCATGCGGTTGAAATTGCATTGATCGCTAAGCTCTTGATCGATTGTCGCATGTGTCGTCATTACGTTGATCATCTCTTCATTCCTGAATGATGGGCGCAATGTGACGTAGATACGTTGTTTATTTTATCTTTGAGCCATGAACGCATGCGGTGACTGATTTCCTGCAAAACATAAATTGAAATACTCTATTCTACCATCGCAATAGTGTCAGTGGGTGTATTGACGACATTTTATAATTTTCGTATTTGTTAGCCAATTTCTATACTATCGACATAACTTTTCTTTCTTTCTACCGCAACATCTAAATAAAACAGTATAAATAACTTGTATTTCTACAAGTTATCACCCACCAAGTTGCGCCGGCTCTATGCGGCAATCCTTCTTGAGCAGATGTTTGCGAGCATAAATCACCACAAAGCCTTGCAGTAATGCTGCGCTCGACCGATGATTTCTTGTGATCGTGCTTTGTGCCTTGTGTCAACGCATATTCGGCATAAAAATACAAAAATTGACTGTTTCTATGCGATGAACGCATACGACCACAATGTTATAAACTTATTGTTTTTTGGACGCAATCTAACATATTTTATCAACGTAAACCTTCATTGTTTAATAACTTAGCACTGTAATAACGTGCATTTCTGCCCGTTATCACACCCCCAAATTTAAACAATGCTTGTTCTCAAGCATAAGCTAAAAATTTCCTTTTGAAAGTCGACCGCAAATCTATTTTCCTAGATTTTTCAAGGATACTTCATCCTATACATCAAACTTTCCTTGATTCTTATTCAAGTCTCTTCTTAAAATATTTCTAAGACCTAGGGACTACAAGCTTAACCTTCAAAAGAATTTTACTAGATTCCAGGACATCGCATGATTTATTTCAAAAAAACTTTTTCACTGGGGTGTTAAATGATTTTTACTCCTGCATATTTTTGACATTGTTATTTTTTTTCTGACCTTACGTTGATCCAAGTACCTCGCCTTCGTTTTGGCTTGCCCCCACGTGTGTTATGCAGACATCCAACTACGAGCAAGGCGCTCTTCCTCAGACTAAACTCATACCTACTTGGCAGCGAAGTTGCGGTAATTTATTTATGCGTTGATCCTGGCGACTTACTTTCATTTTGGCTTGCCCCCACATGTGTCATGCGGACATCCAACTACGGATAATGCCTTTCATAACTTAACTCTTATCAACATGGGTTTCCCATTTGCGTTGACAGTGGAGTTGTTATACTCAAAATTTTCCTCTCTTTTATTTTTTTTCTCTTTTTTTTTCCATAGAGCTAAAAATAGCAAGAAAAAAAATACCTCACCCCCAAATTTAAAATGCGGCAATGTCCTCATTGCCAAAAGATTGAAAGAAGTCATGCGATGTTCTTAGGAAGCTTGGTAAAAGGTTAGTTTGAAGGAAAGCTAATAGACCACTAACTTCTAGAAATATTTCATGAGGTGACTTTTCTAAGATTAAGTTGACTCTAACGTATACGAAAAAAATAAAAGCATGTATGTCATCATCGAAATCATAATTGGTAAAAAAAAGAAATCATGCAGAGACTTACTAAATTTATCAATGTTAAATGATTGCGGTAATCAAAGAGTATGCGATGATAAAACTTTCAAAGTTAAAAATGCGATGTGAAAGTGCAGAATTTGGAATAAAGTGAAGGAAAAATACAACCCCCAAATTTGCACTGTCGCCCGCATTGTTTGTTGATGCATCCTGCTTTGCGGCGATCTATCTTCTTTAGGTTACGGTGACGGAATAAGATAAGTTGCTTCTTCGTGTAACGCCTCCGCAATCGTTCGCCTCGATCGTTGTAAGAAAAACAATGAGAGGGTCAAATAATATTAAACAAAACAAACTCTTTCACCGTAATCAGTTTTTTTTTTTTTTTTTTTTTTAGACTAAGAACTGAAAAATATAGTGAAATGAAAATTATGAGTAGAGAAAAGTTGAAAATTTTATGATTCCAATAGGTACATCACAAAACTTGTGTCCCTGATGAATTTCAATTGTCTGATAACACAGGGACCACCTACTTCTTTCTTATTAAGAGTTTCTCAATTCCACGGAGCCGACTTGGCGATGCCAACCTTCTCCGTGATACACTTTTACTCGTTGCCCATTAACTTTGAATATGTTGGTTCAGTCATCATTAGATAATTCGACCGCGCCATGCGGGAATACCTCTCTAATTGTGAATGGTCTGGACCAACGTGACTTTAATTTCCCAGAGAAGAGCCGTAGTCGTGAGTTAAATAGTAAGACCCTCTGCCTGACTTGGAGGTTCTTGACGCATATGTGTTTGTCAAGCCAGTGCTTTGCGCACTCCTTGTAAATCTTTGCGTTCTCATATGCGTTAATCCTTCATTCCTCCAGTTCGACCAGTTGAAGTTTTCTCGCTTCTCCTACTTTCTTTAAGTCAAAGTTTAGCTTCTTCACCGACCACAGTGCTTTGTATTCTAGCTCTAGAGGCAAATGACACGCCTTACCAAATACCAATGCATATGGAGACATACCTATAGGTGACTTAAATACAGTCTGGTATGCCCACAATGCATCGTCGAGCTTTATTGCCCAATCCTTTTGCAAAGGCCTTACCAGTTTCTCAAGTATCAGCTTGATCTCCAAGTTGGACAACTCGGGCTGACCATTCGTCTGCGGATGGTATGTGGTGGTTACTTTGTGGAGAATGTTATATTTGTGTAGCAATTCCTTGACAGTATGATTGATAAAGTGGGACCCTTCATCACTTATTATGGCACGAAGAATGCCAAAACGAGTGAAAATGTTTTTTTTCAGGAATTGAGAGACTATCGCTGCATCGCTTGCGGCGCATGCCACTGCTTCTACCCACTTGGATACGTAGTCGATGGCTAACAAAATATAATTTTTACCATTCGACGGAGGAAATGGTCCCATGAAGTCGATACCCCAGACGTCGAACAACTCAAGTTCCAAGATGGTGTTCATAGGCATCGCATGTTTCCATGAAATGTTACCTGTGCGTTGGCACCGATCACACTTCATCACGTAGTCAGCTGCATCCTTAAACAATGTTGGCCAATAGAATCTACTATGTAATTTTTTTGCTGCGGTGCGCTGTCCTCCAAAGTGCCCACCATATGGTAAGTCATGTCATTGCGATAATATGCGTTGTTGAGCAGCATTTGGTACGCATAGTCGCAGGATCTGGTCTGCCCCCTTTTTATACAGATTTGGCTCGTCCTAAAAATATGATCTGCATTCGTACTTGAGCCTCCTCTTCTGGTGGTCAGTATAATCCTCTGGAAATTGCCCGCAGACAACATAGTTGACTATGTCAGTATACCATGGCAGTTCTTCAATCTAAAACAACTGCTCGTTTGGGAACACCGCACTCACTTCTGTCTAATTGTGGTCAACCTTTGGGTTTTCCAATCTGGACAAGTGATCCGCAACTTGGTTCTCCATCCCCTTGCGATCAATTATTTCTATGTCAAACTCCTGGAGGAGGAGAACCCATCTGATCAACCTCGGTTTCGCATCCTTCTTTGTCATTAAATACTTTATCGTCGAATGATCAGTGTGGATGAGTACTTTTGTTCCCAGCTAATACGCTCTAAATTTTTCCAACGCAAAAATTACCGCAAGGAGCTCTTTTTCTGTGGTGGTGTAGTTAGTCTGAGCAGGATTCAACGTTTTTCTCGCATATGCAATGGGATGTAAGATTGTTTTTCTTTTCTGTGCCAGAGCTGCTCCCATCGCATACTTGCTTGCATCGCACATTAATTGAAAAGGCAGTGTCCAATCAGGTGCGATTAACACGGGCGCGATTGTCAGTGCATCCTTCAAAATCCTGAATGCGTTGAGGCAATTGTCGTCAAAATCAAATTTTCTATCAGCCTCCATCAGCGCACTCAGCGGTCGTGCTATTTTCGAAAAGTCCTTGACAAACCGTCTGTAAAATTCGGCATGCCCCAAGAAACTTCTTACAGCCTTTACACTTGTTGGAGGTGGGAGTTTATCAATTGCTTTTATTTTTTCTTTATCCACCTCCAACCCGTCCCGAGATACCTTGTGCCCCAACTCAATGCCCTCCTTCACCATAAAATGGCATTTTTCCAGTTAAGAACGAGATTCGTTTCCTCGCATCTTTTTAGTATCTTCTCCAGGTTGGCAAGATAAACTTCGTATGTGTGCCCATAGACAGAGAAGTCGTCCATGAATATTTCGACAGAGTCCTCAAGATATTTTGAAAAGATGGCCATCATGCACCTTTGGAACGTGCTCAGCGCATTGCAAAGGCCGAACGGCATGCGGCGAAAAGAAAAAGTCCCATATGGGTAGGTGAATGTGGTCTTGTCCTGATCTTCTGGAGCAATCATAATCTTGTTATACCGAGCATACCCATCTAGAAAGTAGTAGAATTCATTTTCGGCTAGATGATCTAGCATTTGGTCAATGAACGGTAGAGGGAAATGATCTTTCTTCATTGCCACATTTAGCTTGCGGTAGTCCATGCAAATACGCCACCCGGTGACGGTTCTTTGTGGTTTCAGCTCGTTGTTTTCGTTCGGTAGTACTGTCATGCCACCCTTTTTTGGCATGCCCTGCACAGGGCTGACCCATGTGCTTTCTACTATCGGATAAGTAATGCCCGCTTCTAACCACTTGATGATCTCCTTTTTAACGACCTTTTTCATCACAGGGTTGAGTCTGCGTTGATGTTCGATCGATGCCTTGTGGTTTTCTTCGAGACGAATTCGGTGCATACAGTATGCGGGGCTAATTCCTCGAATGTTTACGAGCGTCTAGCCAATCGCTCACACATGTTTCCTCAAAATGCTCATCAACACATTCTCCTGGTCTTCATTAAGTTCCGAGGAAATAATGACTGATAGCTTTTCATTCTGCCCCAAAAATGCACACTTTAGGTGATTCAGCAAGGTCTTCAATTCCATTATTGGTGGTTATACTAAGGACGGTTGCGTTGTTTTTTTTTCTTCTTTTACTATTGGTCTTCTTCTTGGGTTGCGATCATCTCAACTTCCTTGTTTGTTTTTTCTATGATCGCATTACATGTCACAATGGATGCGTTTGCATCATCTTCTTCATTTTCTTCGTCAAGCTTTTCTTCTTCAGTCAAATTCTGGTCGTCGTCAGATTCATGCAGGTCTTCTTTGTCAGAAAAATTCATGGCACGGATGATGTTGAACTTGAGCTTCTGTCCATTTATGATCAAAGTGATCTCTCTTTTGTACACATCAATCTGAGCACGACCTGTTGATAAAAATGGTCGCCCCAGGATGATGGGCACATCTTTGTCGGCTTCGTAATCTAAGATGATGAAGTCGACTGGTAAGATAAATTTGTCGATGGTGACCAGGACGTTCTTCACCTTCCTCTCTAGATGCACCAGAGATCTATCTGTAAGTTGGAGAGTCACGGTCGTGGGCACAAGTTGCCCCACATTCAGCTGCTTGAAGATCGACAGAGGCATCAAGATGATGCTGGCTCCAAGGTCACACAATTCTTGCTGGATGTACAGTCCTCTAATGGAGTAAGGTATAGTAAAGCTCCCAGGATCACTCATCTTCGATGGAATTATTGATTTTGAACTCCGTGTTAAAGCCACCATGGCAAACTTACTAGTTCCTCTCTTCTTGGTTACCATATCCTTCAGAAACTTCGCGTATGCAGGCATCTCCTCAATCGCTTCACTGAATGGAATATTAATGTGCAATTGTTTTAACATAGACATGAAGCGTTGGTATTGTACCTCGTCATTCTTCTTCTTTCTGAGTCTTTGCGGGAAAGGTGGCAACTGTACTCTCCTGGTCCCCTTTTCTGTTGGCTTTGAGGTGGACGCAACTTCTGGTTCTATCACTTCTTTTCTCCTTCTTCTTCTTGAGTCACCCCGGCTCAAGGGAATACGCCCATTTTCTTGCCCAATCACACAGAGAAAATGGAAACAAAGTAAGTCGAAATTCTTCGGCAGAGATGTTCGGGAACACAAAATTTTTGCAAATTTCTATAAAGCTACGGAGGTGGACGTGTGGGTCCTCGCCACGCCGTCCTCTGAATTGTCCTGGAGTCTGGATCATCTGCAGTATCATCGATTTCATTTCAAATTGGCTTCCATCAAGGGCAGGCCTCATGATTCCTGGAGAGAAATCATAGAGGTTTGGCGATGCATAGTGCCTAATGGGTCTATTACGATCGTTTGCCAATAGGATTTGATTCGCCATGATGTTGTTCTCGTTTGGTGCTCCGTTTCCAGGCTGCTCTACAATATCTTCTTTATTTGGCTATTGTTGTTGGCAGCTGTTTCTTAGTTTCCGTCTGAACGTCCTCTCAAGCTCCGGGTCGTAATTCGCCAGAGATTGAGAGCTGCAAAGAAATCAGAAAAATTACCGTTAGCACACTGATTTGCCGAAGTCCCTGACAACAGTGCCAAAAACTTGATGCGTTATTTTATGAGGTGGAATTATGGATGAAATGTGGTGATGAAATTGCATTGAGCAACAAGTTTTCTCATTGGAATCCAAGAATAAACCCCACTGAGTTTCCTGGGAAGTCCAGGGTCGAACTCAGGGATTTGGGAAAACAGTCTGCAGTGGTAATTTTCAAGAAAACTTTACGGTAACTGGTAACTCAAATAGTTGTTTGGTGTTGTTGTTTGCGGTAATGAAAATAAACAAATGTGGCAGAGTTTCGAAAAAAGTTGTTAAAAGAAGATGCGATGAGTATACGGTGAACGGGTTGAGAAGGGTTCGGTTAACACTTCCTAGGATGAATTCATGTTATGTGACCATGTAACACACATACAATAGTAAACCATCTCTCGATGCGAATGGTACGACTTCTAATACTAGAACGCATGTGATATATGCGATGAGTCTATAGGACCTACACATAAGACTCTATTCTTATTATGCGATGACAAAATGACACACACAAATAAGGCGACCACATAATATCATAACCTATCTCTAGGGTGCATGCGATGCATGTTGGCAAATAGAGCTTATCTCTAAGTCCCTATCTCTTGTTTATGTAGATCTAATCTTGCTCTCTTGAGTCTAGATTCTAACTCGCTCTCTCAAGTCTTAGGTTATTTCTTTAGATTCTCTCTCGAGTAGTTCTAAAAGAGATGTTGGCCACATCATAAAACAAGATAATCGCAAGCAATGAAGATCCTAGTTCATGTTAGCTTAGTTCTTCTCAACCCATTCGACAAGTTTAGCTACTCATGTATGCTAAGAGAGTGAACAGATGTAGAATAAGAACTTCCATTGTATAAATATAAAGTTGAAGTACAAAATAACAATGCAAGAAGAGAATAAAGATCTTGGTAGCAATCTCTTGCTTCCCAGGCTTTTTCACTGTTTTTTCTACTCTTGTTCAAAAGATAGTCTCGCTCTCGCAAGAGTCGGCCCACTCTCTGCTTTCCACACCTCTGAGATCTCTCTTAAGTTGCCTTGAGCGATCTTCTGACGTCTCTTCTATTCTCTCGCTCCACCTTCTTAAAAATAAAAGACAACTATGGACAAGGCTGAACTATGAACAAAAACTTACTGAACTGCTGAACCCCTTTTCTGAAGGATGCCTTTGGTATTTATAGAGCTTTGGGGTGAAGGTCGGCTTCTATCTTTTGATTGCATAGATGGGATGGTTTTAATTCTTTGACTGAGGCGCCGAATATTTGTCACCAAAAAGCTGAGTGTACTTGTTATCATTAGCGGTTTGTCAACTTAATTTGATTTCGACCGTCATCAGCTTTCTGTCCCATCGTGATTAATTATGCTTTTCACCCAGATGCACCCACCAAGTTGCGCCGGCTCTATGCGGTAATCCTTCTTGAGCAGATGTTTGCGAGCACAAATCACCGAAAAGTCTTGCGGTAATGCTGCGCTCGACCAATGATTTCTTGTGATCGCGCTTTTCGCGTTGCGTCAACGCATATTCTACATAAAAATACAAAAATTGACTGTTTCTATGCGATGAATGCATGTGATCGCAATGTTATAAACTTAATGCTTTTTGGATGCAATCTAACATATTTTATCAACACAAACCTTCATTGTTTAATAACTTAGCACTGTAATAACGTGCATTTTTGCCCGTTATCAGTAGACAGAGCCAAACAAGGAATACTTTAACTTCTTAACCGCTTACCTTCATAGCCCAACCATTCCCCCCATCTTTTCCAGTCGTTGCGCTTTTCTGATGCACAAAGCCCTGCACCTCTAGAGCCACGTAATGATGATCCTCCATCGCAGTTGTAAATTTGGGGATGATGGTTTGGAGTTTGATTCTTTTCTTTCTATTTGTGATTTCCTTTACTTATATTTACCAATCGTTGTAATTCAACCATCACATTATTTATATCGAATGAATTCTACGTTTATTTTTGCTCATTATTTTGCCTTATCTAGTCTTGCCTTGTTATTTTTCATGCCTTATCCTTTTGAAATTCATTTTGATGCTATGTCTTTTTGCGCATTGATAAATTGGCAACTGTGCTGATCTTTATGCACTTCATTAGTTCACTCACTAAGAGTCGGATACTTTTCTCAGCCATAATAGCCTCTTCATTGTTTGACAGTCTTAAATTTTGTGCGCGCAAGCCTCTGCTCAACCCTCTTTTTCAAATTTTTTGAGTAATTTTATTCTTGTTTTTTAAGCAATGAGAACCTTGCTACTCTAAAAAATTTGGAGTGTGAGAAGTAGGAGCAGATGCGTTTAACTTACATACTGTGATTACATACATCATTTTACGTTAAAAAAATAAAAATAATAATTATAAAAAAATTCAAATAAGGAACTCCACTATCAGCGCAAGGGAAAAACCCAACCTGATAAGAGTTTAAGTTGTGAAAGGAATTTGCTCGTAGTTGGATAATTCGCATGTCACTCGTGCAGGTAAGCTAAAACAAAGATAGGTTACCAAGATCAGCACAATGTAAATAGCATTTAATAAGAACAACTTCAATGTCTGGCTAAAGTAAACTTAATCAAGATAAGAGTTGAGTTGAACTTGGCATGTAATCGTAGTTAGATGTTTGTATGACACCCTTAGGGGCAAGCCAAAAAAAAATGGCGTTACCAAGTTTAATGTTGTTATAATCTAAATATGCAATCACAAAGTGTCAAAAACTGCTTTTCCTTCAAAACAAATGTATTACAAAAAAGGGACATGAATGTGTAAAAAATGAGAAAAAAGTTTTTGGGTAAGGGTTTGTCGGATTTGAATTAAGGAAATATTTCCTTAAAGAAGTGGCCAAGCTCAAGAGAAAAATGTGGCTTGAAAAAGGAGTGTGAGTGAAAAACATTTTGAGAAGCTAATAAGCGCAACTTTAAGATGTAGAGTAAGTATGAATTTCTTTAGTATAAGATTTCTTCCTCCCTTTTCCCTTGGATTTCTCATTCTTTTCACTTTATATATATATATATATATAAACAATCAAACAAACTCTCTTATTCTAAGATCTTCTACGTTGAAGCATGGCGTCGATTGAGCTAAACATAGATAGTCAGATGTTCTTTTTTGCTCATCGCCCACTTTTGGTCACTAGCGTTGGTCTTTGTTTTCTTCCCCTCTTTCTTCTTCTTCCTCTCTCTCCCATTCTTACTCAATTTCACACAGACACTCCAAAACTAAAAATTGACTCTTTCATTTAGGAGCTCCAACAACTGAAGTGTTGCATCAATTGTGCTCCCCATGGGTCATCAAATTCTCTTCCTTAGCCGTTCCCCACCTACCATCGTTGGTCACTCACCAGCGGTTATCGATGATTAAGTTTCTTTCTTTCCTCATTCCTCCCTCTTTTCCCTTCAGTTTCTCATTCCATTCTCCTTCTTTTTCATTTTCACACACAAAAAATGTAGAAACTGATGGATAGACTAAGAATCCTATTAAATGCAAACCTCAAATGTAAAATTAATTTAATTGCTACAAGAAAAAAGAGATAATTTAGGAATTTAAAGCGAAACAAACTTTGTTATAAATGCATTATAAAACTAAAATTTGAACTTTACTACTTTGATATCCAAAGATAAATTTATTATAAAAAAAAGATAAATTAGAAATTTAAAGCTAAACTGAATTTGTTATGATTTTTTTATAAGACTAATTTTCAAAGTTTTGTTATTTTGTAACTAAAAACTATTTTACCAAAAGATTAATTTAGGAGTACCAAAGACATATCAAATATAAATGTGTGAGAACTCAAGATGACTAGTTGATGTTAGTGAGGATCTAATTTAAAGTGATACACCCCCTCCCGAGCTCACCTCTGAAGTCCAAAAGGAGGCGTGAGGACGACAGATACCACCCTTTTGTGATACCTACTGCCCATCTGAACCCGTTTCACTCATTAATTTTAAAGCCAAGTAAATAAACAATGACTCAATGGCTTAATTTATTTTATTACAAACAGTATAACGTTTATACAATTTCCAGACTCAACTCAGCAATTCCAGACTCTTAGGTACAACCATTTACAACAACAACTTAAATCCGGAAGTGCGGCTGTAGTGTGGCAGATCTTGATCTTAGTAGCACCCTAGAGCTTATTTCTTTTGCTACCTGGGGAAAACGTGAGCTAGGAAGCCCAGTGAGTGATATTTTATAAAAAAAACTTTTAAAGAAAACTACGTAAAACTATATAGCAAAACTTTTCAATAAACTTACCGAGTGCATAATAAATCATACATCAAACTTGTACCAAGCTTCCCTCGGTAGACATACTCACACCTTCATTTACTGAGGTGGAACCAACCCAACACACTCAATTTTAGTGCTAATGCGGAACCAACTCAACGCATAACACTCGTCATACGTGCATACAGAACTCTCAACTTGGTACTAGATCTAATGGTTTTGAAACTTACTTTCAAAAACCGTAACTTAAACATTCAAAAAAGAGTTTCAAATAACTCAAAGCATAAAAACCTAATTTCTAAAGCTTTGCTAAAACAGTCACTCATAGTTTGCCAGCAGTTTTCCTCCCCTCTTTCTAAGCCTTCTTACTCTCTGTCTCCTTCTGGAATCCTGAGCCTGCATTAGCCCAATTTTAACATAGAATCTCATGTTTAGGGTTAGAACAACCTTAGATTACCTTCTTGGCCCTAAACTTATCTTACCAACTCCAGCGGACAAGAAAACAGGCTTCCGATCAACTCAGAACCACTGTGGACGCATGGTAGCCTTCCTCAGCACCAGTTGGACGTATGACTGGCCCACTAGGCCAATTGAACGCATGGTACACCATCTTGACACATGGGATACCTTCCTAACTTATCACAAACTCATATGGATGCTTGGACTACTTCATGGACGCATGGTTGGTCCATTCCAATGCATGTCATACCCCCGGAACCCTAATTCTCTCCAACACTCCCCTTTTTGAGTCCTTTTTGGGAGAGCTTTGAGTTGAGATAGGAAATGAGGCTCCCTTGGGGTATATGCCTTCGAAAACCATCCTCATCATCCTTTCAAGCTCCAAATGCATGACACCTTCTACTTCATGAAAATTCTAAGTGTCAGCACCATGCAAAGTTCAGCACCAAGATCTTTACACCTCCTATTTGCATGCTACTTGATGTGTCCTTCTCTAACCATGTCCAACGCCTAGTGCTTGCTTGAAGTGTCTTCTTCAAATTTTTCATGCTTCAAGCTTGATTCTAAGCCATCCACCTCTTGCTGAGATTCCCAAGGTTGCACTTGGTGAAGATACATCAACCCTACTTAGCCTTACTCCAATGCATGGCTCCTTGAATGTGTCCCAAAACTTCCAACTTTTCTATCATGCGTCCAAGGTGAGGTCCAACGCCTACCTACTTGGTGTTTGTGTGTCTAAGACCAATCCTTTGTGACTTAGAATTCCCTAAGTGCTTCCCAAAACACTCAACTTCCTCACTTAGGTGTCTAAGTATGTTATGTTTTCAAGGCATGCGTTTTCCTTAATTCTCTTAAGGTTCTTGTTTTAGCTTCCTCTTCCATTGTTACCTTAAGCTCTAATATTTCTTTCCTTAGGTTCATATTGGCTTTTAGTTGTCCCCCCGTACATCCAACATGCCCCCTGGGTGTCCAACCTTCAAACTCTAGGGTTCTACCTCTTGATTAGGTCATATGCATTCTAACACTTAACCAAATTTCCAGCTTTGACCTACCTCATTACCATTACCATGCGTTTACCTTAGGCATTCCCTACCTCATTACCATGCGTCCAACCCTTATCTTTCAATTGTTTGTGCCTAGATCAAAGTATGGTTGTCCAAACTTAACCATTTCTTCCCCTTAGGCGTTTGACCTATCCAATGTTGCTAAAGTTGCCCTAACATGCGTCCAAATAAGCATTTCTATCTTAGGGTAGCATCCAAGGTTCTTACCTTTTCCAGTTATGCTTCTAACTCCGAGATGACTCATTACATACTTAATACTTAGTCCAATTTCCTCCTTCTTCCTTGGCCTATGCGTTTACCTTGTCCCCCAACACTTAGCCAATTTGTTTCTTCCATTTCTAGACCAATTCTAGGTTTAAAGCATAATCTTGACACAACCAAAATTCTGCCCTCCAACCTACTATGCTTCAAACTCTTGAATTGTTTAACACTCAGCTAAAATTTCCTTCTCTAAATCCTCCTTAATTCCTATGTCAACCATATGGTCTCCATACTTAGCCATTTTCTTGACTACTAAAGGTGACTACTTGATGCCACCTCCAAACCATGGTTCAAATACTTAGCCAAAATTTCTACTTTCAAACTTTCTAGCTTGGGTTCCCATCAAGTATTCTTAACTCCAAGGAATAGTTTAGGGACTTGGCCAAACTTTTTCCTTCCAAGACTTAAATTATGAGTTCTTTTCTCACCCTAAGGAATCTTGTGAGGGTCCGGGTGTTACACAAAGTATGGAAGAAGCTAGATTATGTGTGGAAGTGAGAGGAGGAAGATGTAAGAGTGTAATAACATGCAACAGAAGTAACAAGGATCAATAAGCATTCAAATTCACTAATTTTGACAGAAACTAAAGCATGTTCATCTAAAATAAGAGGGTTTGTAGTCATACCTTTGTAGAACTCTTCAAGATCTCGATCAACAATAGCTATCTTCACCAAAGAACACCGTAAACCACCTTAAGTTCTTCCTCACTATCCTTTTGGAGCTTTAGAACAAGTTGTGTCATTCAAGAACAACTTGAAGCAATGGAAAACCAGAGAAAAACTTACTGCACCAGCACACTCGAAGATCTCTTCTTTAGCCCAAAATTTTCTCTAAATTTTCTATTGAATGCTGATAACGGGTAGAAATGCACGTTATTATAGTACTAAGTTATTAAACAATGCAGGGTTGCATTGATAAAATATATAAGATTGCGTTAAAAAAACATTAAGTTCATGACATTGCGGTCGCATGTGTTCATCGCATGAAATCAGTTAACTTTTGTATTTTTATGCCGAATATGCATTGATGCAAGGTGGAAAATGCGATCACAAGAAATCAACAGTCGAAATGAAATCAGGGGAGATCATTTCCTAGGAAAAAGTCGAAATGAAATTGGTGATGCTGCAGATGATCCAGACTGCAGGACAGTTCAGAGGAAGGCGTGGCGAGGACCTGCACGGCCACCTTTGGAGCTTCATAGAAATTTGCAACACTTTTGTGTTCCCGAATATCTCTACCGAAGAAGTTCGACTAACTTTGTTCCCATTCTCTTTGTGTGATCAGGCACGAAAATGGGCGTACTCTCTCGAACCGGGGGAGATCACTTCCCAAGAACAAGTCGTAGAGAAGTTTATGAAGAAATATTTCTCACCCATTGAGAACGCCAGGAGAAGAAAATTAATAACCAATTTTGAAGAAGACATGGATGAATCGCTCAGTGATGCCTGGGCGAGGTTTAAGAGGCTGGTAAAGGACTGTCCACACAACAGATTACCAGACTGCTTGCAAATGGAGATCTTCTATCGTGGATTAAATCCCGCTTCGCAGATCGCAGCCAATGCAGCAGCCACTGGTGGTCTGCTAGACAAAACATATGATGAGGCCAAGAACATCCTCGATCGCATCTCTAAAAATCATGAGGACTGGAGAGAGAGCGATCAGAGATTGAGAATAAAGGATAATGACACAAATAATGGTGCTATCGCATCACTTCAGAGTCAGATGACTGCGATGATGAACCTAATTCAGGGAATCACAATCAACAGCCCAACACCGCATAGTGGGCAAGTAAAAGCAATTAATCAGACTGCCGCAAGGTGTGCGACTTGCGGTGAAGGACACGCAATGGAAGAATGCCCGTAGAACCCACAGTCTATTTATTTTGTGAAAAATAATCCATTCTCTAACACTTATAACCCTGGGTAGAGAAACCACCCCAACTTTGCATGGAAAAATCAGCAACAAAATTTCCAATCAGTTGGGGAGGTTTTTCCATGCAAAAGTTTCCTGATGTAGCTATCTTCACCATCCGGGCACATCACCTGGATTTTTCATGGTGAAGATAGCTACATCACCCGTAGAACCCACAGTCTGATGTGCCCGGATGCGATCATTTTTATCAACAGGTCGTGCCCAGATTGATGTGCACAAAGGAGTGATCACCTTGAGCGTGAATGGACAAAAGCTCAAGTTCAACATCATCCGTGCCATGAAGTTTCCTGATGTAGAAGACCTGAATGAATCTGACGACGACTAGAATTTGAATGAAGAAGAAAAGCCTGACGATGAAAATGAAGATGAGGATGCAAGCACATCCATTGTTGCATGTAATGCGATTATAGAAAAAACAAACAAGGAAGATGAGATGATCACAACCCAAGAAGAAGAGCCAACAGTAAATGAAGAAAGAAAAACAACGCAACCGTCCTTAAAAGAACCACCAATAATGGAGCTGAGGACCTTACCTAACCACCTAAAGTATGCATTTTTGGGGTAGAATGAGAAATTGCCAGTAATTATTTCCTCTAAACTTAATGAAGACCAAGAGAATGCGTTGCTGAGCATTCTGAGAAAATATGTACGAGTGATTGGCTGGACGCTCGCAAACATTAGAGGAATTAGCCCCGCATATTGTATGCATCGAATTCATCTTGAAGAAAACCATAAAGGATCGATTAAACATCAACGCAGACTCAACCTTGCGATGAAAGAGGTCGTTAAGAAGAAGATAATCAAGTGGTTAGATGTGGGCATCATTTATCCAATAGCAGACAACACGTAGGTCAACCCTGTGCAGTGGGTGTCGAAGAAAGGTGGGATGACGGTAGTCCCCAATGCAAATAATGAGCTGATATCGCAAATGACCGTCATCAAATGGCGTATTTGCATGGACTGCAAGTTGAATGCGGCAACAAAGAAAGATCATTTCTCTTTATTGTTCATTGACCAAATGCTGGATCGTCTAGCCGACAATGACTTTTACTACTTTTTGGATGGGTATGTCGGGTATATCAGATTATGATTGCTCCCGAAGATCAAGACAAGATCACATTCACCTGCATGTATGGAACTTTTACTTTTTGCTGCATGCCGTTCAGCCTCTACAATGCGCTGAGCACTTTCCAAAGGTGCATGATGGCCATCTTTTCAGAACATCTTGAAGACTCCGTTGAAATATTCATGGACGACTTCTCTGTATATGGGCACATGTACGAAGTTTTTCTTGCTAATCTGGAGAAGATATTGAAAAGATGTGAGGAGACGAACCTCGTACTTAACTGGGAAAAATGCCATTTTATGGTAAAGGTGGGCATTGTGCTGAGGCATAAGGTATTTAGAGACAGGTTGGAAGTGGACAAGGAAAAAATTGAAGCAATTGAAAAACTCCTACCTCCAACAAGTGTAAAGGTTGTAAGAAGTTTCTTGGGGCATGCCGGATTTTACAGACGTTTTGTCAAGGACTTTTCAAAAATAGCACAACCGCTGAGTGCATTGATGGAGGCTGACAGAAAATTTGATTGCATTGATGACCGCGCCCGTATTGATCGCACCAGATTGGACACTTCCCTTTGAATTAATGTGCGATGCAAGCGGGTATGCAATGGGAGCAGCTCTGGCATAGAAGAGAAAAACAATATTACAGCCCATCGCATATGCGAGTAAGACTTTGAATCCTGCTCAGACTAACTACACCACCACAGAAAAAGAGCTACTTGCGGTCATTTTTGCGTTGGAGAAATTTAGAGCATATTTGCTGGGAACAAAAGTACTCATCCACACTGACCACTCGACGATAAAATATTTGATGACAAAAAAAGACGCGAAGCTGAGGTTGATCAGATGGGTTCTCCTCCTCTAGGAATTTGACATAGAAATAATTGATCGTAAGAGGATGGAGAACCAAGTTGCGGATCACTTATCCAGATTGGAAAACCCAAAGATTGACCACAATCAGTCAGAGGTGAATGCGGTGTTTCCAGACGAGCAACTGCTTCATATTGAAGAATTGCCATGGTACATAGACGTGGTAAATTATCTAGTTTGCGAGCAATTCCCTGAAGATTATACCGACTACCAAAAGAGAAGGCTCAAGCACGAATGCAGATGATATTTTTGGGATGAGCCAAATCTGTATAAGAAGGGGGCAGACCAAATTCTACGATTATGTGTACCAAATGCTGCTTAACAACGCATATTATCGCAATGTCATGATTCACCATATGGTGGACACTTTGGAGGACAGCACACCGTAGCTAAAGTATTACAAAGTGGATTCTTTTGGCCAACACTGTTTAAGGATGCAATTGACTATGTGATGAAGTGTGACCGGTGCCAATGCACAGGTAACATTTCATGGAAACATGCGATGCCTATGAAAACCATTTTGGAACTAGAGTTGTTCGACGTCTGGGGCATCGATTTCATGGGACCATTCCCACCATCGAATGGTAAAAATTATATTTTGTTAGCCGTCGACTACGTGTCCAAGTGGGTAGAAACAGTGGCATGCGCTGCAAGCGAAGCGGCGGAAGTCTCTAAATTCCTGAAGAAAAACATTTTCACTCGTTTTGGCACTCCACGTGCCATAATAAGTGACGAAGGCTCCCACTTTGTCAATCACACTGTCAAAGAATTGCTGCGTAAATATAATATCCTCCATAAAGTGGCTACCGCATACCATCCATAGACGAATGGTCAGGCCGAAGTGTCCAATCGGGAGATCAAGTTGATACTGAAGAAGGTGGTAAAGCCTTCGCGAAAGGATTGGGCAACAAAGCTCGACGATGCGTTGTGGGCATACCGGACTGCCTATAAGACACCCATAGGTATGTCCCCGTTTGTGTTGATATTTGGTAAGGCATGCCATTTGCCACTAGAGCTGGAACACAAAGCACTATGCGTGGTGAAGAAGCTTAACTTTGACTTAAAGTCAGCAGGAGAAGCGAGAAAACTTCAATTGGTCGAGCTGGAGGAATGGAGAATTAACACATATGAGAACGCAAAGATCTATAAGAAGCGCGCGAAGCACTGGCACGACAAACACATATGTAGCAAGAACCTCCAAGTCGGGCTGAAGGTCTTACTATTTAACTCACGACTACGACTCTTCCCTGGGAAATTAAAGTCACATTGGTCCGGACCATTCATAGTCAGAAAGGTATCACTGCATGGCGCGGTCGAGTTACCTAATGATGATGGAACCAACATATTCAAAGTTAATAGGCAACGAGTTAAAGTGTATCGCGGAGAAGGCTGGCATCGCCAAGTCGACGCCTTAGACCTGAGAAACTCTAAATGAGAAAGAAGTGGGTGGTCCTTGCGCTATTAAGCGATCTAAATTCATTAGGGACGCAAGTTTGGAAAGTACCCGTTGGAATCCTGAAATCTTCAACTTATCTCTACTCCTTAGTATTTTTATTTCACTATCCTTTTGCTTATCTAAAAAAAAAGAAAAAGCGATCGTGCTGAACGATTACGGTGAAAGATTTTGTTAACTCTATTTTTTAATATTATTTGACTCTCTCAATGTTTTTCTTGCAACGATCGATGTGAATGATTGCGGAGGCGCTACACGAATACGCAACTACTTTATTCCGTCACCACAATCTAAAGACAGTAGATCGCCGCAAAGCAGGATGTGTCAACAAATAATGTGGGCGACAACGCAAATTTGGGGGTTGTATTTTTCCTTCACTTTATTCCAAATTCTACACTATCACATCGCATTTTAATTTTGAAATTTTATCACCGCATCCTCTTTGATTACTGCAATCATTTAATATTGATAACTTTAGTAAGTCGCCGCATGATTTCTTTTTACCAATTATGATTTCATTGATGAAACACATGTTTCTATTTTTTCGTATACACTAGGGTCAACTTAATCTTAGAAAAGTCAGCTCATGAAATATTTCTAGAAGTTAGTGGTCTGCTAGCTTTCTTTCAAACTGACCCTTAACCAAACTTCTTAAGAATATCGCATGAATTCTTTCAATCTTTTGGCAATGAGGACATTGCCGCATTTTAAATTTGGGGGTGAGGTATTTATTTTCGACCTTGTTATTTTTAGCTCTATTAAAAAAAATCATAACTTTCCAATCGGATCCTACTCGTAGTTGGATGTTCGCATGACACACGTGGGGGCAAGCCAAAACGAAGGTAGAAATCGTGATCAACGCATAAATAAATGACCGCAACTCCACTGCCAAGTAGGTATGAGTTTAGTCTGAGAAAGAGCACCTTGCTCGTAGTTGGATGTCCGCATGACACACGTGGGGGGGCAAGCCAAAACGAAGGCGAGGCACTTGGATCAGCGCAAGGCCAAAGAAAAATAATAATGTCAAAAATATGCAAGGATAAAAGTCATGTAACACCCAGTGAAAAAGTTTTTTTTTTTAAAATAAATCATGCGATGTCATGGAATCTAGTAAAGTCTTTTTGAAGGTTAAGATTGCGGTCCCTAGGTCTTAGAAATATTTTAAGAAGAGATTTGAATAAGAATTAAGGAAATTATGGTGTATAGGATTTGAATGAAGTATCCGTGAGAAATCTAGGAAAAGAGATTGCGGTCGACTTTCTAAAAGAAATCTTTAGCTTATGCTTGAGGACAAACATTGTTCAAATTTAGGGGTGTGATAACGGGCCGAAATGCACGTTATTACAGTAATTATTAAACAATGTAGGGTTGCATTGATAAAATATATAAGATTGCGTCCAAAAAGCATTAAGTTCATGACATTGCAGTTGCATGCATTCATCGCATGAAAACATTTAATTTTTGTATTTTTATGCAGAATATGCGTTGACGTAAGGCGGAAAATGCAATCACAAGAAATCAACGGTCGAGCGCAGCGTCACCGCAAGACTTTGTGGTGATTTGTGCTCGCAAACATCTTCTCAAGAAGGATTGCCGCATAGAGTCAGCGCAACTTGGTGGGCACATTTGGGTGAAAAGCATAATAAATCACGATGGGACAGAAAGCTGATGATGGTCGAGTCGAATTAAGTTGATAAGTCGCTAACGAACTACTGTAGCAAGTACACCCAACTTTTCGGTGACAAATATTCGGCACATCAGACAGAGAATTAATGCCATCCTATCAGTGCAATCATAAGAGAGAAGAAGCCTTTCACCCCAAAGCTCTATAAATATCGAAGGCAGCCTTCAGAGAAGGGGTCGTTCGTATAATTTGGTCATCTCGAGAGAGAACCCAGAGGCGTGGAAAAACAAAGAGAGGGTCGACTTTCGCGAGAGCGAGACTATCTTTTGAACAGAGTAGAAAAGACAATGTAAAAGTCTTGGGAAGCAAGAGATTGCTACCAGGCTCTTTATTCTCATCTTGCATTGTTGTTTTGTATTTCGACTCTATATCTATAAAATGAAACTTACTTATCTACATTTGTTCACTCTCTTAAAAGTACGCATGAGTAGCTAAATTTATCAAATGGGTTGAGAAGAACTAAGCTAACATGACCTAGGATCTTCATTGCATGCGATTATCTTGATTTATGTTGTGTCCAACATCCCTTTAGAGCTACTCGAGAGAGTCTAAAGAAAGAACCTAAGACTTGAGAGAGCTAGGTTAGAATCTAGACTCGAGAGAGCGAGATTAGATCTGCATAAGCGAGAGATAAGGACTTAGAGATAAGCTCTGTTTGCCAACATGCATCGCATGCACCCTAGAGATAGGTTATGATATTATGTGGTTGCCTTGTATGTGTGAATGTCAATTGTCATCGCATAAACAATAATAGAGGCTTATGTGTAGGTCCTATAGACATATCGCATATATCGCATGCGTTCTAGACTTAAAAGCCGTATCATTTGCGTTAAGAGATGATTTCCTATCGTATGTGTGTTGCATGATCGTATAACATGAACACATCCTAGAAAGTGTTAGCTGAACCCCTTCTCAATCCGTTCCCCACTTATTCATCGCATCTACCATATTATCAACTCTTTTCATAACTCCACCGCATACATTTATTTTATACCGCAAACAACAATCCAAAACAACTATTTGATTTATTGGTTACTGCAAAGTCTTCTTGAAAATTATCATTGCATACTGTTTTCTTTAGTCCCTGAGTTCGACGTTGGACTTGCCAGGAAACTCAGTAGGGTTTACATTTGGATTCTGCTGAGAAAACTTGTTGCTCAACGCATTTCCATCACTGCATTTCATTCCATTATTTCATCATATAAAATAAAGCATCAAATGCATCCCTCAAATTCACTCAAATCTTCTTTATTTATTAGAGATGAACATGCAAAGAAGAATGCTGCATGAGTTGCAGTTCATGCTTGGAGAAATGAAGAGGAGGAAATGGGATTTGTATGAGCATGTAGAAGATGAGTAATGAAAAAACTCATTTTTCCATTTATGCATGTTTTTTAACTTTTCAATTTTTCTCAAAATCAAAACCGATTTCAAAATCTATTTTGATTTTAAAATTGAAAATTTAATTTTATAAAATTAATTTCATAAATTAATTTTTAAATAATACTAATTAATTTAATATCAAATATTAAATTAATTTTTGCACAAATTCATCTTCATATATTTAAATCATATTAAAATATAAAGTCTCCTATTCCATTTAATTCTAATTTGAACGTTTCAAATTAACTTATCAAGCTACTTTAAAGCTTATCCATTTACAAGCTAGTAGGGGGACCTCGCGGACCTATAGATCATAGGCTCCAACGATCCGAGATTAATCAGCTAAACTCATTAGATTGATCTAACCCCCATTGGTTAACTAGTGGGTCACTCCACTATAGCCCAAAGTTGAACTCCCTTCATTGTAGATATATTATGTCCACTTTATATAACCATAATCAGTAAGTCGATCCTTCACAGGTTGTTCGTAATCACAGTTGGGTCAATATAACCGTTTTACCCCTGTGAATACATCTTATTCCTTAAGTTCCCACTGACCCTCTAATGAACAATTCTTATTCATAACACCTATGAATCAAGTCCTTTCTCTATCATGAGAACGCGGGGCCTTGATTGTTCAAGACCTGGAATCAGTACTTAAGAGAATAACCTATCTGTTAACCCTAAATTGGGTAGGAGTCAATTCCATCTTGCAGGGCTATGTCCTCAGCTATTCATCCGGTCTTATCCCCAAACTGGGAGGCTTATTGAGCAAAGTTGTTGGACTACTTTCACCGTTTGCAAATCAAAGGATAATCCCAAATAAATAGGAGTTCATAGCTAGCTCAGAATTAAGATTGAGTTAACCTAGGTTATTCGATAAATGAAATAGTCAGTTTTAACAGTAAACAGTTGTTATAAAGAAAAGTGACTATTTTCGTGGTCCAGTCTATATGCAAACTCATTGCATAGGATGCCCCCACTCACATGTCTTAACGTGAACTATCTGTGGATCACATCATTTGTAGCACTTTACAACTTCTTGTAACAACTACAAAGTGGACCGCATCTAATAGTTTTACCAGGATGAGATACCCAATTTCACCCATATACTTATTAGACCATTTAGACTATATAATGTTAACTTGATCCTGTTTATAATAGAATGAAAAATCAACAATTTATTATTATTGATAAATAAAATGTATAACACGAACTGCGAGTTCTATGACATTCCCAACAGAAGAGCTCAAACTTAAGGAGAACCTATGTAATGCCCCAGTCTCAAGATTTAGATCAGAATTCAAAATTCATATTCGGCACCTTATTTGCCCCGATATTCTCTGCATTCCCTGCAACTAGACACATTATCGTCTTAGGCTTCCAAGACTTAAGACTATCCCCATAAACCAACATTGGTTCTTTCAGCATGCTTTGTCCTCACTCACATGCATCTTAGGAAATTTCCCAGGAGGTCACCCACCATAAGATTGCTCCAAGCTAAGCATGCTTAAGCCAACGAAAAGAAAGGTGCACCTTGAGTGACTTCTATTCTTTTAAGCCTTTCTTAACCATACTTTCATGTCCTCAGGATCCCTCTCATTCGGATATGGTCTCGGTTCATTCATGTACCCCTCCTAAACTTAGATTGTTACATGCTCATTAGCTTTTGCTTAGTTCATCCACGAAACACATCTTACTGGGAGAGGTTCACCAAGAATAGGTCTAGTGGAATTTCAAGGATGAAATTTTTTTAAGGGGGTAATAATTTGTAAACCCTAAATATATTTTCCTTCACTAAACTTTAAGAAGTACCAAGCAATGGCTACACTCAATATGCTAGAGTTCAGCTTAAGAAACTCAGGAATGGTACGAGTGAATTGGAAGAACTATGCATCCAAAAGTGCCTTATTTATAGTAGTCTCCAAGCCCTCTTCTTGGGCCAGCTCCTCCTTGGCTGCATGTCAAGATGTCTTTTGAAGGACTGATGTGGAAATGTGGATCATGTCCCAGTTTCAAATTTCACAGAGAATTAAAATTACAGAAGAACATTATGCATATCAAAACAATTTTACAACATGCTTTTAAAATTAAACAGAAAGAATAGGATTAGAATTATTCTAACCTTTGAAAAACCAATTCTTCACGATAATCCTCCTCGATTTGATCACGAACTCTTAAAAAACAAACACCCAAAAACTACAACAAAAGCAACCCAATTTGGACACCACCAAGAGGTAATCTTTTGTATTCTCCTTAGGGTAGGGTGAGAATAAATAAAGTTGTGGGCTCTGTCTATTTTGGACGAGGGAGGAAGAATTTTCTAAGAGAGAACTTTCTAGGAGAATTACATAGGGAGAATCTCACACACAGACCAACACTATGTGATCTCCTCAGTGAAGAAGATGAAATACCTAGGAAAACAACTCCCACACTTCCACAATTTTACTAAGAGAAATACGGGGAGGGAAGTTGTAACTCCCGTCCTTTAATTTAAAATTTAATTAATTTTATTTATTATATATATATATATATATATATATATATATATATATATATCAAAATATGTTATATCAAATATAACACAAAACCTATAGTTTACATTATAATATAGAAAATAGAGAACACAAGATTTATGTGGAAAACCCTAGAATAGGGAGTAAAAACCACGATAGAGAGTCTCTCTTTTATTATTTCTAACTTACAATTAAAGTTATAATAAAAGTCATATTTATAGGCTCTAGCAAGCCTTAAATAAAAAGGAAATAAACCTAGAGTAAAGTAAAATATTAAAATACCCTTGGAGCTATAAACTCAACAAAGCCCCTTATTTCCAACACTCCCCCTCAAGATTGGGTGTAGATGTCAATCAGACTCAACTTGCTAACACTGAGCAAAAACTTTTCCCAAGTAACCCTTTGGTGAGAACATCAGCAACTTGTTGACTAGATGGAATATACGAAATACAGATACTGCCATTGTCCAATTTCTCTTTTATAAAGTGTCTGTCAATCTCCACACGTTTCATTTTAACATGTTGTACGAGATTATTGGCTATGCTTATAGCCTCTTTATTATCACAATAGAGCTTTATAGGTAGAACACTATCTTAGTGTAGATCAGACAGAACTTTCTTCAACTAGATTTCTTCACAGATTCCCAAACTTATAGCTCTATATTCAACTTCAGCACTGCTTTTAGCAACAACACTTTGCTTCTTACTTCTCCAAGTAATCAGGTTAGCCCACACAAAATTACAATATCCAAAGGTAGATTTTCTGTCAATAAGTGATCCTGCCCAATTAAAGTCGATATAAGCCTCAATGCATTTCCTATCAGTTTTTCTGAACATCATACCTTTATTTGGTGAGCTTTTCAAATATCTTAGAATTCGATTCACAACTTCCATATGTTCTTCGTAGGGTGCCTGCATAAGCTGACTAACAACACTGACATCATAAGAAATGTCTGGTCTAGTTTATGGAGAGACCAGTCTTTATAAACTGCAACAGAAAGAAGGACTCGAACTGTGTTTAACTTCGCTACAGGGGAGAAAGTCTAAGAATAATCTATCCCATAAGTTTGAGTAAACCCTTTTGCTACAAGTCTAGCCTTGTACCTGTCTAGAGTTCCATCTAATTTATACTTCAGAACATCCATTTGCACCTAACTGTTTTATGCCCTTTAGGAAGAGCAACAAGGTCCCACGTATTATTCTTTTCAAGAGCTCTCATTTCTTCCATGACGACAGTCCTCCACTCAGGAATTTCCATAGCCATATGTATGTTTTTTGGTATTGTTACTGTATCAAGGCTAGTAATGAACACCCTTAACCCAGAAGACAAATTACTGTAAGACATACAACTATACATGGGGTACTTGGTGCAAGATCTAGTGCCTTTTCTCAATGTAATGGGCATGTCAAGAGAGATATTATAATCCTTTGGTTTGTCTGATTCCTCATATGTAATGGTATTTGGATTACATTTTCTAGCCTGATGAAGAATCTCACCCTCTCGTGTTTCTGTCGAAGTCTCATCACTGCTTGCAACCCTGTTATTCTTTGGAACTAACATATCATTCTTATCATTCGAAACCAAATCAACAATATCATCCTCAACACACAAGTTAGAATTATCAAGGCCAGTAGTACCCTATGAAGGAACTCTTATACAAGAATACCTATGAGCGGAAGCAGATCTTTCCAAAGATATTGTGACAGAATTACCACATTTACATTCACACATACAAATATGCATTAAACTACTAAATTACCGGCATGCTTAGAGATAAAAAAACACGAGAACGAGTAAACTTACCAGTTGAAGACTCTCTTCACAGAAAATCTCGCTCTCTCCACGAACGGACTCCTTGCACTCTCGCTAGAACAACAAGCTTTCATTCAGCAACACCTGATCGTCTACCACGAACGGACTTCACATGAACAGACGAAGAAGATGGGGACAACACCACCACTTGGAACCCTTAGTATTCTCGGAGTGAGAATCCAAAGAGTGGACTCTGTTCGGATTTGGTAGAGGTGAGAAGGAAAGAGATCGTATACAACGATCAACTAAGTGGGAAAAGACAACATCTATCGTATAGACAGGATGCTTGATCGTTTAGGCAAAGTACACGATTGTGTAGGAAAAGGTAAGCAATCATCTATACGATCATTTAAAAAAGCTCGAGCGCTAAGTGATCGTTTAGAAGAAGGTAAGTGATCATTTAGAAAAGCGTGCATGGGTGTAAGCGATCGGGTAGTATATACAAGCTATCGTATAGGCTTTGAATTACTAAGCGATCGAATGCAAAACACCCCGTGAGCTATTAATCGAGTCCTTTGAAAAATGAAAAAAAATTTCATTTTATTCTTTAGTTATGAAAACCGAATTAGAACTTCCCACGGACGCACGATTATGGAGAAAACGGTGGCCAATTATCCCATAATTGCCAAATTAATAAAATAATAAATATAATCATATTATATTCATAATCTATAGTTTAATATCATATATCAACCATAGTGTTTTCTCCTCCACTAGATATAAATCATATTTATATTCAATTTCCTCCAATTAATGAATCTCATACATAAAGTCAATTATATCATATATAATTAACTAGTTCGATCATATCATATATAATCAAACTCCCTCTTGTCAATTTGAACATTTCAAACTGACTAAAATTGATTCTCAACTTGAATCCAAGCTACCAAGGGGACCTTATGGACCTATGGATCGAAGCTCCAACCGTACGTGAATAGCTGATTAAACTCTTTAGCCACGAGATCCATCATCCGTTAACTGGCAGGCATTCCATTAAAGACCGATAGTTGAACTCTCATTACCACATATATATTTATGTGTCCATCGGATATAACCAATCATCAATATGATAATCCTTCACAGATGCTCGTAAGTACAGCTAGGCCAATTTACCGTTTTGCCCCTGTAGTTACATTTCACACTTTAAGTACCACAGATCCCTCTAATGAACAATACAACATAGTCCAACATGTGTGAACACCTCTCGGGCCATGAGAAGGTGTGTGGTGCCACATCGTTCAAGCCCCGGGATTAGCCCTTAAGGGAGCAATCTATCTACCTACCCCTGTTTTAGGGAAGTAGTGAATTCTATCTTGTGTAGCTGAGTTCCCAGCTCCCAAATTAGACGAATCCTTAAAGTGGTAGGTTTGAGTCGGCGACCTGGCCACTCACACCCATGCAAATTAAAGGACCGCCCTCAATGGCAGGAGTTCCCAACTTACTCAGGATTGAGGTCATGTTACCTATAGTCATCCTAGTGAAGTGAAGTCTCTGTCATGAACGGTGTTATATACCGAGACGTTAACACTTCGTGGTCAGGCCTTATACAAACTCTTTGTATAGGACGCCCCTGCTCGCATGTCCCCACATGAATGATCAGGAGAAGACCATAAGTAGAAAATCACAATGCTTGTAACTATTCTACAAAGTGGGCCGCATCCGTCGCGTTACCAGGATAAGGTTTCCCTCCTGTATCTATATACTACATACCATTTTGTTTATCAATTAAGACATGATCCACTTGTATGTCATCACATATATGCTTAAGTTATATAGTGATAACCAGGGATTTTAGTTTATTGGTTTGTGGTAAAGCAAATAAAACATCCAATGTACAAAGTCAAGAAGTGAAGTAAATATCATATAATATACATCACAAGCGTTCGTACAAACTGTGTTTACAAACTACAGGACACGAGACTTTAGGCATCATCCCCAACACCCTAAGCATGCATTGGTTCAGATTCATACACCGGAGTCGATGGAGTAGTAGGGGACACCATTTCTTTTATGAGATTCTTCCTGTAGCAGGTTATCCAATGGACTTGTTTAGTGGGTTGAATAGTGTCATGGGCACTCAGGATGGGTTCAGGAAGGTCATTAGGGACTGAAGATATGAACCACTTAATCTCTTCACCAATACTCTCCCCTTGAAGATGGCTAACGGGAAAGAAAGGTTTATGCTCAAGGAACGTTACATCCATTGAGATGAAATATTTTCGGGAAGAAGGGTGGAAGCATTTATAACCTCGCTGGTGAAGGGGATGCCCATCCAAGACACCTTTCTGAGCATGAGGGGTGAACTTAGTTTTGTTAGGGCTATGACTATGGACAAAGGGAGTGCACCCAAAAAATCGAAGAGGGATGTCAGGATTAAGCCACGTGGTAAGGTATGACTCCTTGAGGCTTTCAAGAGGGGTCAGGAGTTAGTGGACATGGGAAGGTTTCGATTAATAAGATGAGCTGAAGTCAGAATTGCATCCCCCCATAAATAAGATGGAAGCGAAGAAGACAGCAGAGGGACCATGCAATCTCAAGGAGGTGACAATTTTCCTTTCAGCCACCCCATTTTGTTGAGGTGTATAAGCACACAAGCTTTGGTGGACAATGCTTTTAGAAGACAGAAAATCACGAAGAGTATTATTGAAGAACTCACAACCATTATCACTACGAAAAATAGCAATGATCTTTGGTGTTGAACTGAGTCTCAACAGTAGTGTAAAATTTTTGAAATACCAATGAAACCTCAGATTTATCAGTGAGGAGAAAAACCCATGTAAGATAGGTATGATCACCAATAAAGGTCACAAACCACCATTTCCCTGAAGAGTTGGTAATACTCGAGGGACCCCACACATCACTATGAATAAAGGTGAAGTGTTGAGAAGGTTTGTAATGTTAAGACAGAAATGTGACCCTATGTTGTTTTGCACGAATGCACATATCACAAGATAGAGAAGAGACATCAATTTTATTGAATAAATGAGAAAATAAATATTTCATATATTTGAAATTTGGATGACTAAGGCGAAAATACCACAACATACAATCTTTTTCTGAATTTGAAAAATAAGAAGACAACAAACTAGTCATAGAATAGTTCCTAGAGAAAACATCATCATCAAGGACATAGAGTCCCCTATTATTTCAGACAGTGCCAATCGTCTTCCCCGAGCTCAAGTCTTGAAAGAAAACATTCTCTAGTGAGAAAGGAACTTGACAATTCAGATCTCTAGTTATCTTACTAATAGATAGTAAATTGTAAGATATTTTGGGCACATGCAACACGTTTTGTAAAGTTAAGCCATCAAAAGGAGAAATATGATCCTTGCCCACAATAGAAGCAAAAGACCCATCTGCAATCCGAATCTTTTCATTACCAGCACTCAGAAGATATGACAGAAATTTATCAGAAGATCTAGTTAAATGATCTGTAGCCCCTGAATCAAGTGTCCATTGTTTCTTACCATTTATGTTGAGGAGACTTAAGGATTGAGAGTACCTGATTGAGCAACAACCCTAAAGGATGAGACACTAGGGTCACTTTGACAAATCACCTTCTGCCATTCGAAGGTCGTAGATTCACTGGGGGGCACTCACAGATTCACTCATAAGAGCCCAACCAGGATTGGACCTATCATTTGGAGGTCATCTTCTGCCATTCGGTGGTCTTCCATGTAACTTCCAACATTGATCTTTTGTATGACAGGGTTTCTTGCAATGTTCACACATTGGGGTCTATTTCCCATTTTTCTTGTCACTATCAAAACCAGATAATTTTGTACTGAAAGCAATAGAATCAATAGCAGATCCAGTCGTGATGTTCATAGCTTCCTCAATCTTGGAATACTGCACACCTCCACAAAGACAATCCAGATAATTTCATGACACAGGTTCGTCTCTTGCAAGATTAAGGACAATTTGTTAAAGTATGAAGTGACATCCATCGTCCCCTGTTTGCACTCATGAGCCTGTTTATGAAGAATGCAAAAATGAGACACATTTTTCCTTTTAGAATATAATTTTTGAACTGCATCCTAGATATCTCGAGTAGTCGCAACATACAACAACGATTTCCCTATCTGAGGCTCCATAATATTAATTAGCAATGATCAAAGCAGGGAGTCTTCTCCTTTCTAAATGCGTTCATGAGGATACCCTAGCCTAGGTCTTGGTATCTCACCAATTAGATACCAAAACTTGTGACGCCCCTCAATAGTCATTTTAATGGACTGAGACCAGGAGAAATAATTCTGACCATTCAATTTTTCTCTTGCAATTAACCCTATTAAATTTTCCATAGATCCAGACAAGTAGTTTCCAATAGTTAAAGTAGGGAAAGAGGTTACCAGATTATCTGGATACATCGATAGACCGGAAGGAATATCATAATTCACTAGACTAGAATTCAAGTTTGTGGAAGCACCTAGAACTGCCCCAAGAGCAACGATTTGTTACTGAAAACTTGCCTAATGATTAGCCAATTGTTGTTGAACCATTACCAGAGATAACCCAATCGAACCTTGATGTTCATAACTAGGTGGCTCAGGATGAGGAAGGCTCAACGACTACAGATAGGTTGCTTACGCTGAAAGGGAAAAGTCGAGGATTTCCAGCGTTGCCATGACAAGGGATTTACAACTATGGTAGGCGGATGACTCACCAACCTCGGCTTCAAGGTGTAGCTTTCGACACTGACAGTGAGGTTTGAGGGATAAGCAACGGAAGCTCTTGGTAACAAGGGAGGAATGTCGCCGACTACATTGTGAAAAAGGGCAACGGTGCTAGGGTTTCCATCAAATGGTTGAGGTGGTGCTAGAGTTGGATGGATATGCAAGAACTGAAGGTACTGATTAACCGTGGCTTAGACAGTAGTAACAACGACAGTATCGGCAGCATCTCCACGGTATTGGCGGCATCTTCGATGGTGGTGGCGACAACGGTAATAACATCGATGGTCAGAATCGGCAGTAATGGGGTTGGTGCAGAACTAAGATTATCTTACACCGGTTGGTTTTTCTGATGGCGTCTAGGGTTTCGTCACCACACTCTGATACCATGTTAAAAGATGGAAAATAGAGAAAACTAAGTTTACGTGAAAAACCCTAAAATAGGGAGAAAAAACCATGATAGAGAGTCTCTTTTATTATATTTGACACACAATGAAAGTTACAATAGAAGTCATATTTATAGACTCTAACAAGCCCTATAGTAAAAAAGGAAATAAACCTAAGGTAAAATAAAATACTAAAATACCCTTGGGGTTATAAACTATCGACAAAGCCCCTTATTTCCAACATAATAATTCATGGTATTTAATATAAATCAAATTTATACTAAACTTAATTATATGAATCTAATCCATATAATTAGTATTTGAATCATATTATATGAACCATTCAAACTAAACTAAGTTTATTTATTTCCTCTCATAATAAACTTTATATAATATATCAAATACATTATATTAATTATATCATATATAATAAATATAAATTAGTTATATCATATATAATTAATTCCCTCAATTAATATGAACCATTCAAATTAATACAAAATTAATTCTTAATAATCCAGTTGAGCTACAGAGGGGACCTTATGGACCTGTAGATTGAAGTTCCAATGGTACTTGAATAATTAATTAAATTCCTTTAATTAAATTACTTAACATCCATTAACTACCGGTCACTCCATTAAAGAGCGACAGTTGCACTATTCGTACTACAAATATATTTCTATATCCATTGCATATAACCAATCAACAGTACAACGACCCTTCACAAATTGCTCGTAAATAAAATTAAGCCAAAATTACCATTTTGCCTCTATAGTTACATCTAACTCCTTAAGTCATGGTTCAACTATGACCAAACCCCTCTCGGGCCAAGAGAGAGTGTGATGCCACATTGTTCAAGCCTCGGAATCAGCTCTTAAAGGAGAAATTTATCTACCTACCTCGACATTTGGGAAGGAGTAAATTCATCTTGTGTAGTTGTGTTTCCAACTCCCCAATCAGATGAATCCCCGAAATGGTAGGCATATTGTTTGATGATCTGGCCACTCTCATCCATGCAAATCAAAGGACCATCTTTATAGGCAGGAATTCACAACTCACTCATGATTGAGGTCATGTCACCTATGGTCATCCTAGTGAAAGGTAAGTCTCTAGTTTTAACGGCGTTATATAATGAGACTATTCATTTCGTGGTCCAGTCTTATACAAACCCTTTTGTATAGAACACCCTCATTCACATGTCTTTACATGAATCATCAAGATTAGATTATTTGTAGAACTTTACAACAATTATAACATCTACAAAGTGGGTCGTATTTGTAGTGTCACCAGGATAAGGTACCCAACCTTCTCCATCTACTACAGGCCATTTAGGTTATCACTTATACGTGATTGACCTGTATGTCTCTATATACATGTTTAAGCTACAAAAGATAACCTTGGATGTTAGTTTATTGGTTTTGTGGGTAAATTCTACTAAATGTCGAATAAAGTACCTCAGATTTTATTAAATAAATAAATCATTTGTACTTTACAATTACAAACTACAGGACCCCCGAGACTTAGGTTATCAACCCCAACATCTCCACCATGCATATTCCAGCACAACACTCACCCATGTGGTGTCTACGTCAATCCCTTGCATGCCTCTCCTTGTCTCCCATGCACCCCTCTACTATTTAAACTAGGTCAAGACTTCACCTCGTTGCACCACATACTCCTCCTTGCTGTCACCCATAGCCTTGCTCCCGAAGCAAACTCCAACTCAATGCATAGCACCATCTTTGCCACATGACCCCTTACTTTCCACGCCTAGTTCCTACCCTTGTGGCTGCATGTTCTTCATGCATGGCTCCTTCTTTGGCCGCCTCTTTCTTAAATGTATCCCCTTTTTCCTTTGGGTGAGGTACACTCTTCTTTAGGCACATATGCTACCTCTTCTGGGCTTATACCCTAATCTCCTTTAAGGTGCATGGTACTTACTCAGTTGCTTGGTCTCATAATCAACACGCAGTCTAAGCTTTGCCTTTTATAGTATGTGGCCAACTACACCCCCAAGTATCCTAAAGTTCACTTATGCGCTCAACCCTATCCTTAGGTTCAACGCATAAGTCATGGTTACAACTTTCCTTTGGATTCCAAGCCCTAATTCCTTTGTATGTTCCTCTAAATGTGCTTAACCCTAGATGCAATCAAGAAAACTTCCTCTATACAAAGCATGCGTCCAACATGGTCCTTTCTTGGCTAAGGCATGTGTCCAATGCTTCTAAGCTAAGGACAAGTCCTCACTTCTTACATACTTAATACTTAGTTACTTCCCAACTTCTCTATGGACTCTACGTCCAAATGGTTTTCTTTAATCCGAGTATGCATTTAACCTAAAGGTAATGAGTTCAATCCTTCCTCCTTAATGCTTAAACTCATGGGTCCAATACTTAAACATTTTCATAAGTTCCACCTCTTTTTCCAAAGCCTCCTTAAACACTTAACCAAATTCTTAGATTTTAAGACCTCAAGTAGGCGTCCAACTAGGGCTTACTGTCTCAAATCATTGCCTGGTACTTCTTAAAGTCTAGTGAAGGAAAAGAGATTAAGGGTTAACAAATTACTACTCCTTTAGAAGAGTATCGTCCTTGTAATTCCACCAGACCTATTCTTGGTGAAATTTTCTCTTTTCTTGGAAAGTTTCACAACAATCTCCTTTATTAAAACTTAATTCACAATACCTAATATTTACACTTACAAAGGTGACTTCTAAGGTCTTAGTCTTGGGAAGTAGCTTTTTGTATAACTTTGTTTACTTGTTTGAATTGTGGACAATTTTTCCTAACATGCTCTACTTGACCACAATGATAACACAAATCAGATCCTTTGAGACACTGGCCCGAATGATACTGATTACATGTCGGACACTTATTTATGCTTATAATAGACTTTTCTAGATCGGTTCCTCCTGATCTCTAACTTTCTTTACTTGAGCTTGCTTTAGAGCTTGATGTATTACTATGTTTGAGTTTGAAGATTTCTTTATTTGTTATTCTTGGTACAAACTTCCCACTTCCTTCTTCATTTGGATGCTTAATCGTCGCTCTCTGATGTTCGAATACATCTTTTCCTCTTTCTTCTTCAAATTACTTCGTTGTTACATTTTTCTCCACTCGCATGATAGCCTCTACCAGTTAAAAAAATTTGACCCACTCGGCACAAGCAGTTACGGGTGTACGAATATCTTCTCTTAGTATTTCCTCAAACCGCTTACATCTTCCACCTCATATGCAATTATATTATTGGCATTCTTTGACAGTTCAGTGTATTTCTTTTCATACTCTACTACTATCATGGTGCCTTGTACAAGTTTCAAGAATTTATTCCATTTTGCATCGCGAAATGATCTTGGATAGTATCTTTCATAGAAAGCTTTCTTAAACTCACTTCAGGTGGGTTTCTTCATATCGATTTGCCTATTTTCCACCACTCGCCACCAATCTTCTACTTTCTTTTGTAACAGAAAGATAACAAGAGTGACTTTCCTATCTTTAGGGCATCTCATTAGCATGAAACACTTTTCCACTAAATTTAGCCAAGCCTCCCCGTCAGCTATGTCTATGGTTCCCTCGAGGGTTGTATCACCCAATGCTTTCGACCATTCTATACTATATCTTTTCTCCGGGTCCAAATGTGCAGCTTCCAACCTTTCGATCAATCTTTGGGTGAAATTGTCAACGAACTGTTCCCCTATAGTTGTAGTGCCTAATTCTACAACAATCAATGGGCATATTTTATTAACAAAATTATTGTTCTGTTTTCGTTCTTACCTGAGGATGATTCACGTACTCGTCCTTCCCCGTGTTTCAGATAGAGTTTATGAGTTCCATCCTCGGGTTCTTGCTGGTTTGCCACTTTTACACAAACTTTAAGAAATTCTAATGTTTCACCCCAACTTTTAGGTTTCCAACATCTCTTAACATCAGCAAGGAATCCTATCTCATTCCCAATGAGTAGGATATCATCAACATATAGTGTCAGAATAGCTATAATTTTGTTGACAATTTTCTTGTAAACAAAAGGCTCGTATCCATAAATGGATCTTCTGAGCTTGCAAATTTTTTGCTCTTGACCCTGTTCAATAAACCCTTCTAGTTGAGACACGTAGATTCTTTCTTCAAGATAGCCATTCAGAAAGTCTATCTTGACATCCATTTTCCATATTTCATAATTATAAAAGGTGGTAATGGATAAAAGTATTCTAATAGACTTGATCATGGCAACAGGAGAGAAGGTTTCTTCATTTTTACCCCCCTCTTTGGGTAAATCCTTTTGCCACGAGTCTAGCTTTATAGGTTTGTACCTTACCAACTTGGTCTCGTTTTCTCCTATAGATCCACTTACAACCAATAGGTTTTATCCCATTTGGTTTATCTACAAGTTCTTGAAGGAACTCTTACACAAGAGTACCTATGAGCGGAAACGGATCTTTCCGATTTCATTGTGACAGAATTACCACACATATATTCTAACATACAGATATGCATTGTAAACTCTAATTACTGGCATGCTTTAACAATTAAATGCAAAAGACCGAGAGAACGTACCAGTTGAAGACTTTATTCAATAAACTGAATCCAACGATGAATGAACTCCTCTCGTTCTTACTCGTCCAGCAAACGATCATCTAGTAGCAGCACGGTCGTCTACACGATGAACAGCGCACGAACACAAAGCAATTAGGGATGACACCACCACTCGAAGCCCTCGGTATTCTCGGAGTGAGAATCCAAAGGATGGACTTTGATGAAATTGGTAGAAGGGAGGAAGAAACATGGTCGTGTAAAATGAACAAGCAAGTGGGGTATAGTAGAAGACTATCGTATAGTCGGGTGTGCTTGATCGTTTAGATCGAGGTACACGATCGCGTAGGTTTAGCTAAGTGATCGTTTAGATCCACTTGGCGCGCTAAGCGATCGTGTAGTAAATGTTAGTGATCGTTTAGAAATCGCAGGTGATCATTTAGTATGCGAGTGTGCGATCGTTTAGGAAGATGGGGGCTATCGAATAGGACCTCAATGCTAAGCGATCGTATACTTTCACACCGTGAGTAATTTTTTGGATATCTTACAAAATGAAAACCATTTTAATTTTTATTCTTCAGTTACAAGAACTAAATCGAACTTCCCACTATCGCACAAATCCGGAGAAAAACTCGACCAATTATCACATAACTGCCCAATTAATTAATTAATTAATATAATCATATTATATTCTTAACTTATAGTTTGATATCATATATCTAATATGGTGTTTTCTCCTCTACTTGATATAAATCATATTTATATCCATGTTCCTCTAAACTAATGTATCTCATACATTTAGTCAATCATATCATATATAATTAACCAGTTCAATTATATCAATATAATTGAACTCCTCTTGCCAATTTGAACATATCAAACTTACCCAAAAACTGATTCTCAACTTTTATCCAAGCTACCAAGGGGACCTTGTGGACTTATGGCTTGAAGCTCCAATGATACGTGAATAGCTGACTAAACTCTTTAGCCACAAGATCCACCATCCGTTAACTGTCAGGCATTCCACTAAAGACCAACAATTGAACTCTTCTTACCATAGATATATTTTTGTGTCCATTGGATATAACCAATCATGAGTACGATAATCCTTCACAGATGCTCATAAGTATAGTTGGGCCAATTTATCGTTTTGCCCCTATAGTTACATCTTACTCCTTAAGTACCACTGATCCCTCTAATGAACAATACAACATAGTCCAACTATATATGAACACCTCTCGGGCTAAGAGAAGATGTATGGCGTTACATCATTCAAGCCCTGGAATCAGCCCTTAATAGAGCTATATATCCACTTCCCTTACTTCAAAGAATAAGTGAATTCCATCTTATGGAGTTGAGTTCCAAGCTCCCAAATCAGACGAATCTCCAAAGTGGTAGGTTTGAGTCGGTGGCCTAGCCACTCGCATCTATGCAAATCAAAGAACCGTCCTCAATGGCAGGAGTTCCCAACTCACTTAGGATTGAGGTCATGTTACCTATGGTCATTCTAGTGAAGTGAAGTCTCTATCATGAACAATGTTATATAACGAGACGTTAACACTTTGTGGTCAGGTCTTATATAAACTTTTTGTATAGGACGCCCCTGCTCGTATGTCCCCAACACGAATGATCAGGATCAGATTATCTGTGACAAGTCACGAAATTTGTAACTAGTCTACAAAGCGGGCCGCATCCGTAACATTATCAGGATAAGGTTTCCCTCTTATATTCATATACTACAAACCATTTTGGTTATCACTTAAGACATGATCCACTTGTATGTCACCACATACATGCATAAGTTACATAAAGATAACTAGAGGTTTTAGTTTATTGGTTTGTGGTAAAGCAAATAAAACATTCAAATGAGCAAAATCAAGAAGTGAAGTAAAATATCATATATTAATCACAAGCGTTCGTACAAATTGTTTACAAACTACAGGACACAAGACGTTAAGGCATCAACCCCAATAGTTTCTAGACTGAATTGAAGTACATTGACTCCATTTCAAGGTCCATGGCTTTTATCCATTAGTCTCTATCAACATCCTCCATTGCTTATTTAAAGGTCAATGGATTCTCTAAGCCATCATCAGGTATGAAGACTTGAGTTTTTGTTAAACCCATGTACCAGTTAGGCTGTTGAACAACCCTCCCACTACATCGAGGTATTCTCAATTCTTGAAAAGGATGTGATAGACCGGTTTCATCAACAACTCTTGTTGAAGAACCGGCCTGATCAACAACTTTTGTTGATTTGTCTGTAGTTTATCTGGACATCTCATTCAATATTGGTTTACTGTGAGGTTGATGATTTTTTATATGGTTTTCCTCTAATAATGTAGTGTTTGTCGATACAAGCATTTTATCATCTTGAGGATCATCAAATAGACCACCTTTTGTTTCTTTGGGGTATCTTACAAATGGCCATACTTTAGAACGTCGTTCCAATTTCTTTGGGTTTTTCACCAATACATGTGTTGGGCATCCTCAAATCCTAAAATGACGTAAACTACCTTTACACCTTCTTTATAACTCGTACAGTGTTTCTGAAACACTTTCTGAGGGAATCATGTTCGAAATAAATACATTATTTTGTACTGCATATCCCCAAAAAGGCTGAGGTAACTGAGCGTAACTCATCATCAAACAGACCATGTCTAACAAGGTTCTATTTTTCCTTTTTGCTACATCATTTTGTTATGGTGCACCAGGTGCAATAAGTTGGAATTGAATTCCATGTTCTATCAAATAGTTTTGGAATTCTAAATCCATATACTCACCACCTTGATCTGATCAAAGTGTCTTAATATTTTTACTTAATAAGTTCTCAACCTCTGCTTTGTACTCTTTGAACTTTTCAAGAGTTTCAGACTTATGACGCATTAGGTAAACATAATCATATCTCGAACAGTCATCAATAAAACTGATGAAATAATTAGATCCTCCTCGAGCTTGAATATTCATCAGACCACAGAGATCTGAGTGCAAAGACTCTAAAGGTTCTTTGACTCTTAGACCTTTTCCTATAAAAGATCTCTTAATGATTTTACCTCTAAGACATGATTCACAGGAAGGTAGAGAATTGTCTTCTAACTGATTTAGAAGTCCATTTTTACTAACTTCTTAATCCTATTGATATTTATGTGTCCAAGTCTTAAGTGCCAAAAATAGGCATTAGGAGAAATTTTACATTTCTTATTTTGAGTTTCTACTGTTTTAAACATTTCTATATTTAAAATATCTTTTGCCTCAGTTGGTTTTAACATATATAAGTTATTTTCAAATTTAGCTGGAATATATTTGAACACCTTTTGAACTAATGAACACTTCATTGATATCAAAAGAAACTTTATACATAGTTCTAATAAACAAGAGACTGGAATTAAATTTCTTTTTCATGTCTGGTACATAATATACATTTTCCAAAAAGATATAAGCATCTCCAGAAAATAACTTTAGATCTCCCACTGCACGAGCCAAAATGACTTCACCTGTTTCAACCTTGAAAGTCATCTCATTCTCTATCAGCTGTCTTTAGGAACTAGTTTCCTGAAAGAAAGTGCAAATATGGTTAGCGACGCCTGAATCTAGTATCCAGGTCAAATGAGAACTTTCCACTAAACATGTTTCAATTACAAGTAAATCAAATTTACCTTGGTTTTCCTTTTCAACCTTATTTTCAGCAAGATATTTAGGGCAATTTCTTTTCCAATGTCCATCTTTATTGCAATGGAAATATTTTCCTTTCGCAACCATCGTCTTACTATTCTTTGCAGGAGTCTTCTTTTTTCTTTTTCCCTTATTCTTCATTTGGATACTCTTATCCTTAGAAGTTCCAGACTTCTTATCAGAAGGTTTCATCCTAGATGATGACCCCTTCAGAAATTTTCTTTAGCTAACAACATTTGCTTCCCCTTCTTGATTCTTATTTTTCATCAGGGATTGGTAAGTCTGAAGCTCATTCAAAAGAGTAGTCAGATTATATTCTATCTTATTCATCACAGCATTTGTGCGAAATGTTAGAAAACTCTTCAATAGAGATTCCATAATACAGCTGACTTGGCTCTTTTCGTCTATGACAGTCTTATTTGCTTCCGCAATATTGAAATGGACCATCATATCCAGGACATGTTCTCTAATAGAGATCCCTTCCTTCACACGGGAATTGAAGAGTAATTAATAGCATCATGTCGAATGGATGAGGATGTTTGTCCAAACATCGCGTATAATGACTTCATGATCTCCTTGGCGATGGCTATGCTCTCATGCTTCTTAGTTAACACATCAGATATGCCAGCTAAGATGTAGGCTCAAGCTTTCTCATTAGACCTAACCCACCTGTCATATGCATCCGAACATTTCAATTTGCAGTAGAGTTGGGAACTGGAGGACGTTCCTCCATTAAAACGAACCTTAAATCATCTACAACTAGTATCGTACTGATGTTTGATTTCCAATTGGAATAACTCTTGCCGTTAAATTTGTTAGAGGCTAAAAGTTGGATAATTGAATTCGACATGCTGAAACATAAACAAATTCTATTAGAAAATTGCATCTAAATCCAATTTTATTTTAGCAAAAGTAATAATGTACCCAAATATCATTATTTATTTAAAACGATACTTTAGTGAGACAGAATAGATGCTACCGAGGGGTAGTCAAATACTCCTCCACTGATTCTTGACTAAAAAACTAATTCCAAAGTAACTCTTTATTCCTTTAGTTTATTTAGTTACCATCTTCGGTCAAAAATTTACTAACACTTAGTAACTCTTGTAAGTGTGACCCTCCATTTTCAAATTTTCATAGAGCGTTATCAACAAGCCCACAGAATGAAAGACAATGTTGAAGACAGAACTAAGAAACCTTATTTATTTACGAAGTTTGAGTTGTTCTGAATCCTATGTTACAACCCTCCAAGAGGATAGTCGCTGAAAAACTACTAGCTAATGCCACCTAAAAACGAGAATAGACATAACATAAGAATCTCACGATTCAAACTAATGGAAGAGATTGTAGGATATGTTGGCACATTTTCTTCACCCACTTACTATGAACAACTTCCCCTATTCACCTTGTTATTGACCCATACAAACACTTTCTGAATGGAGTAGTCATGGTAAAAGTGACACGAAACCAAATATGGATCTCACGGTGTGAACTCTTAGGGACATGAGAACTAGAAACAATATATTGATAGGTCTTGAAAAGAACTACATTTTAGTACATAACTCCCTCAATTTTATACTATCAATTTGCTTAATATATCAATTTTATAGGTAAAATAGTCCCAGGAGCATTTTAGAGTACAACAAAATTTGATTAAATAGGAGCAAAAGGGACAAAAAAATATAACCAAAGAAGTCGAAATCGAGTAATGGATCAAAGGAAGAGAAGAAACCATGACAAATTACACTTTTGCCCCTAAGTTGAAGCAAGTCCGCGCGCCTTTGCACAAATAAGCGTCGAGCCAGCGTCACTCCTGGGTTGCAATGTTATGACCTGCATCTATTAAAAACCAATTTTTCCAGAAATTAAAGAGAGACCATTTTTATGATTTTGAGATCAATTTTCACGATTTTGAGAGAGAGTTTTGTAGTTTCTTCATTCTTGTATCATTTTTTTGCAAGATTCAATGGATTTCTTGAAGATTTTGCTACTTCATGGGTAGGTAAATTTTCTTTCTTGGGGATTATGTTAGATTAATCAAATCTTGAGACTTTTCTTTAATTTTCCTCTTGTAATTTTTTATTCTTGAATGTTCTTGCTCTTAATCTCAATAAAATCTATTAAAGATGAATTGACAACTCAAGTTTAGTTGATTTTTTTATATAAAATTACATGGCTATATAGCATAATTGTAATTAGGTTGTAAAAACTAGAAATCTTGAATGAAAATGTGGGCTTTTTCCTATTTTCTTGAAGGTATGACTAGTTTAGAACATTTAAATAAATCATTCTTGAATTTACTCTATAGTATTTCAAGAATGTCATAGTTGAGAAAACCCAAGAAGTGCATGCGATTTAGGAATTAGACGTGGAATGTCTTTAGGAAACATCTATGATCTAAATTAGGGTTAATTGACCAATTTAAGTTAACTGGCTAATTAGGGCATTAGGACTTAACCTTAATAGACTATGGAACAAATTAGTTACATGAAATCAATTAAGTCTATGATAGAATTAGGTTAATCAACATAAATCCCCAAGATCTTTTTTCCATTGAAATTCTTACATAATTTCTTTCATACTCTCTCATTAATCTCATTACTAAAATTTCATATCAATTCTTGTTTTATTTTTACTTTGTTTCTTAAAAACCAACAAACCTCTCTTCAATTTAGATTTCAAAACAATTTTGCCAATTAATAAAAGTTCTCTGTGGATCGACCTCGTGCTTCCACTATTACTACGTATTAGTATTTGTAGTTGTGCATGTTTTACAAATTTTATTTGCTTTGGGTTAAGTTGAACTAACGATATCATTTTTAGCTCGAACATATATCATATATAATGTTAATCTCCTACTAAAGTGTTCTAATGGATTGGGTATATGCCGGCTAAAATATCCTAAGTTTAGGTGATTATCCAAGTATAACGATTATATTTGGATTTAACATACGATGTCTAAGTGATAAAACCAGTGTATTACCTTTCACCGCTCACGCATGCTCATAAAACTGGATTAACAATGCTTAACTATTCGGTTATAATCCCCAGGTAGCAGGTATTCCTTAAACTATCAACTTAAGTACCTCTAGCCATAGACAGGATTATAGACCGGTTGAGTTTGTAACCAAGGTTTTACAAGATAACCACCTATTTTAACTATTAAAACAAGTTGTTATTTATTAACCCTAGGTGAGCATGCAGCTTATCTTTGTTATAGATTTTAATGTCTAATTCATTTTATATAACCTTATAAAATTATAGACATACTGTAACATACATCAAGATTTCATAATTTAATATAACAACTTATATTAAATATATGAAATCTTAAACCACGCATACTATATATATAACATATTATAACATACTTTCAATGCATGAAACATGCTTCCTATGGTGAGATGTTAAATCTACATGGCATACTTTATGCACATACAAAATTTAATGTAATTAAACATACATTTAAAATGCATAAATAATTAAACATATACTGAAATAGACTGGTTTTGGCATTCTAAGCAAACAAAAGCCTAAAATTATTACAAAATAATTTGAAACAAGTCTTGAACCATCTGAACTGACCCGAATCGAACCTCCAAGGGAAAAATTTGAGCTAACCTGGACCTCCAAAAAAACGAACCGGTTGGACCGGTTCACTTGAACCACCAGTCTAGTCGCACACTCGCGTTCTGGATTGGGATTAATAGCGTTGCAATGCTTCATCCCAATGTTGCAATGCCACGAGATTTTCTTTCTAACTTCATGCTGGCTAAAGAACGACATTACAACGCTCCGAGGACAGCATTGCAACAATGTAAGATAGTAGTATAGTAGTTTCACCTACTGCTGATGATACTTCGATTCTTCTTCAATTACAATCTAATTGCAACTCGATTGACTTTAATAAATTTACAGACTCTTAGTCACACATTAAGACCCATAAACAAAGAGCTAATTACAATAATTATTTCATAATTGAAGAGAAATCTAATGCCAAAACCATAATATATCCATTTCAAAAACTATTTCATGCAATTCATGAAAAAAATCCACCAAGCTAAAATTAACGTAAATTGAGTGCTTAAATCATGTTTTAATACTAATTGATAGAGTTAACATTCAACCAATGGAAGCAATTAGGATCTTAAACACTCTAATAACATTAATTTTAGTAAAGAAACATGCATGTTTATAATAACAATAGTAGTAGGGTTTCAAGTATACAACCTTTGTAGAATCCTCTTGATTGCTTCAAATCTCCACGAGTTTCTCCTTCAGTCTCTATTGTAGACCACTACAAGAGTCTTCTCTACTATTCCCAGGCCTTAGATTGGGTAATGGAACCCAAATTGAGAGAGATTTGGTGTGGTTTTGAGAGTTGAAGTGAAGAAGAAAAGGACATAATTTTTCCTTTCAATTTTTAGGTTGCATGCCTCCAATTCAACATGAATAACCATGTAATTGTAGAATTAAGAAAATCTAAATAGAAGGGAAGTTTGACACTCAAAATTCCTCTAATTAAGTGGATTAGGTGGAGGCTTATTGGAAAAAATGGGAAAACCCCACTTTTCAATTTTCAAATTAATTTTTCCCTTTTAATTTAGTTTTAATTTTTAAATAAATATCAAATCACATTAAAATAAAAACTTAATTTCTGATTTTTGAAATTTCAAAATCAAATTTATTTTTAAAAAATTACTTAAATAATTAATTAAATAAATTTTAATCAATTAATTTAATATCAAATATTAAATTAATAAAACACCCAATCCAAACATGAATCCTTATTCATATAATTAATATTTAAATCATATTTAAACATTTTTAACTCTCCAAAACCGTTTAATTAATTAATTAAATTATATCGAATATAATAATCCAAACCCTAAACTAAATTTGAACATTTGAAATTCTCTCAACATGATATTTTAAGGTTTAATCCTTTTACGAGCTAGTAGAGAGACCTAATGGACCTACAGATCACAAGCTTTATAATAATTTGAGATTAATCGGTTAAACTCTTTAAGCCAAATTAATCAATATTCGTTAACTACGGAGACACACCACTATAGCTCAGCAGTTGCACTCTCCTCACTGTAGATATATTTCTGTCCACTTGATTTAACCATAATCAGTAAGTCGATCCTTCACAAGTTATTCGTATTTACAACTAGGTCAAAATTACTGTTTTACCTCTGTAATACATCTTGCTTCTTAAGTCTTCACTAGTCCTCTAATGAACAATTGGTTTATGATCCTACTGTTAGGGTTGATGCCCTAAATCTCGCAGGGTTCAGTAGTTTGTGAATATATGTATGAATAAACATTATGTGATGTAATGATACAAGATATTTTCTTCACTACAGTATTTGATATATGAGATATTTTGTTGCATTAACTACAAACCAATAAACTAAGATCCCTAGTTATCATTGTAACTTAAACATGTATGTGATGACATACAAGTGGATCGTGCTTTAAGTGATAACCTAAATGGTCTGTAGTAGATGGATAAAGGAGGAAAACCTTATCCTATTGACACTACGAGTGTGACCCGCTTTGTAGATGTTACAAGTATTGTAAAGTACTACAAATGGTCTAATCCTGACCATTCATGTATTAGACATGCGAGCGGGGATGCTATATACAAAAGAGTTTGTATAAGACCAGACCACAAAATGTTTAGTCTTGTTATACAACGTCGTTCATGACAACGACTTTCATTTCACTAGGATGACCATAGGTAACTTGACCTTAATCCTAAGTGAGTTGGGAACTCCTACCTATGAAGATGGTTCTTTGATTTGTATGGGTGCGAGTGGCCATATCGCTGACTCAAATCTATCACTTTGGGGATTCGTCTGATTGGGGAGCTGGGAACTCAGCTACACAAGACGAAATTCACTTCTTCTCCGATTTAAGGGAAAGCAGATAAATTGCTCCCTTAAGGGTTGATTCCGGGACTTGAACAATGTGGTGTCACACCTTCTCTTGGCCCGAGAAGGATTTACATATAATAGGACTATGATGTATTGTTCATTAGAGGAATCAGTAGTACTTAAGAAGTTAGATGTAATTACAAAGGCAAAATGGTAAATTGGCTCGGTTGTACTTACGAGCGATTTGAGAAGAGTCATCGTACTATTGATTGGTTATATTCAATGGACACAAAAATATATCTGTAGTGCGAAGAGTGCAGCTGTCGGTCTTTAGTAGAATGCCCGACAATTAACAGATGGTGGATATCGTGATTAAAAAGTTTAATCAGTTATTCACGTACCATTGGAACTTCAAGCTATAGGTCCATAAGGTCCCCTTGGTAGCTCAATGGATTCATATTGAGAATCAGTTTTTGGATTAGTTTGAAATGTTCAAATTAACAAGAGAAAATTTGATTATATATGATATAATTAAATTGTAACAATTATATGAGATAAAATTGACTTAATGTATTAGATACATTAATTAGAGGAATTATTATTAAATGCTATAAGGGAGAAAAAAATCTATGGTTTATATATTGTATGAGATGTGATATTAAAACTATAGGTTATAAATATATTGATTATATTTTTAATTAAACCAATTATAGGGTAATTGGTTACAGTTTTTTCTCCTATAACAAACTTAATGGGAAGTTGTGATCAATTATGGTAACTGATGAATAAAATGAAAAATTGTTTTCATTTTTACAGAATGTGATCATTAAGATTTAGAGAATCAGACGATCAAAAGTATAGCTTTACGTTAGCTTGAGAGCATACACGATCGTGTAACAAGTTTTCTATACGATAGTCACTTATCTAATAAACAATCGAGTACATTGTCTATACGATAGACTAAAACCATCTCCCACTTACTCGATCATCTACACGATCTAAAAATTCTTCCTACCCTCTATCAAATCCTACAGAGCCCACAACTCCTGGATTCTCACACCGAGAATACTGAGGTAGCCTTCTGGTGGTGTCATCTTTCTGTTCGAAGGACGAGTGGAGATTTATTCTTGTTCGAGGAGATTACTGAAGCTTGATGTTCGTGTTTGGTGAACGACCGTGCAGTAAGTTCGAGGGAACAAGAAGAATAGTTCTTCAATGTAAGTTCACTTGAACCTTAGTATTTCCCTTTTGTGGCATGTTGTAATTTAGAGTTTTGCATAACTATTATTGTTTGATTGTAAATGTGTATGTTTTGTCACAATGGGGTTTGGAACGATCTCGCTTCCACTAATGGGTCTCTTTGTTAAGAGTTCCTTCACCTACTAATAAATCGAATCTCTCTCAGCCATAGAGAGGGCGGGGCCCCTTTGTTCAAGACCAGGAGTCAGTACTTAAGGGAACAACCTATCTACTAACCTTAAGACAGGTAGGAGTGAATTCTATCTTGTAGAACTATGTCCCCAACTATCTATCTGGTTTTATCCCTAAAATAGGAGGCTTATTGAGCAGTGATGTTGAGCCACTCTCACCTATACAGATTAAAGGATAATCCTGAATAAACAGGAATTCATAGTTAGCTCAAGATTGAGATCGAGTTACCTTAATTCATCGAACTAAAATAGTCAGTTTTGACAGTAAATGGTCGTTATAAAGAAAAGTAACTATTTCGTAGTCTGGTCTTATGTAAACATCTTTTGCATAGGAGGCCTCCACTCGTATGTCTCCACATGAACGACTTTAGGATCACATTGTTTGTTTCAATATACAAAGTGGGCCACATCCATAGTGTCCCTAAGATAAGGTACCCAGCCTTATCCATATACTTGTAGACCGTTTTTGCTATTTACTAAAACTTGATCCTCTTTTATGTCTCTACATAAAATTTAAGTATTCATATTATAGCTATGGGTTCGTTAGTTTATTGAATTTATGAACCTATGAATGTAATTAATATATTAATAAACAATTGTATTGAAAAAAACTTTCAACAACATCTTTATTGTAAATAGAAAATGTTTACAAACTACAAACTGTGAGTTTTAAGACATATAACCCAACAATATCAGACTTCAATTTGAGTATCTTACACCACCCCGAATGCAGGTTTGGTTTCCTATGCTAACCAACTTAGCCCACGTAATCCTTGTACCTTCCACTCTCCAAATTTCATATTCAGATTTCTGGGTTGACTTACTTAGCCCAGGCGATTGAGGCCTCGAATCCTTGTGTTGACCTATTCAGCCTAGACAATCTCCTGCCAATCTAAACTCTCGGTTAAGGTGTTAAATTCTTGTGTTGACCCACTTTGTGCCCAGGCAATCTCCTCTAACCTATGTGGCACTATGGAACATCATTACCAGATGATCAACTATTGACTACCAACTAGGGTTACTTTTTTACCCACACATCATCAAGTCATAATCAAGGAAATCATGCTTTGAATTTATAAGAGATTCAGAGATGCTTGCACTTTCTCAAAGCATATTGCAGCGAGAGTCACGTCCATAGCATATTTTAAAACATTTCTTTTGTTAAGCAAATCATGATAACATTTCAAATCATACATATAAATAAGGCCATATATGTATGTAATATCAATCAAGCATTAAAAATAAACCACTCACAGTTACGGTCAAGGAATTCCCTTTTTCCAAGCCTCTTAGCTCCTCCTTGGTCCCTCGGCTTCTCTTGCCCTATTGGCAACAAATTACTCAAGGGCTTGCATTGGAGATTGTTGGTCGTAAGGACGTGGGCGGTCTAAGTGCACAGACACTCTACTGGACGGGTAGCCACACATAGATACGAGGTTAAGCTGTTGAGCCGCACGCGTGCGTATGCATTGGCTGGCGACAAGCACAAGCATGTGGCGAAAGGCAAAGGTCGTGGGCACTTGCAGACGCAGGGGTTGGGGCACTGATGCATGCATATGAACACGACATGTGCAACAAAGCCTGGCAATGCAGTGAGCAGGCGAGGCTTGCAGTGGGGAGGGCTGATGGGCATGCGCTGGGCACCTACTACTGTCCTATGCGATAAAATGACCTTCTCTGCTTTTTTCTTAATTTTCTCAATCTTCTTGTACTCTAAGTCTCATCGCAGCCCAAGTATACTCTCTACACTCAATTTTCTAGAGTTTAGCTCAAGAAACTCAAGAGTGGCACGAGTGAATTGGAAGAACTATGCATTCCAAAGTGCCCTATTTATAGTAGTCTTTAAGTCGTCTCCTTGCGCCAGCTCCTCCTTGGTTGCATGTCAAGGTGTCTCCACTATGCATATTCCAGCACAACACTCACCCATGAGGTGTTTGTGCAGCCCCTTGCATGCCTCTCCTTGTCTCCCATGTGTCTACCTCCTACTTGGATTAGGTCAAGACTTCACCTCATTATGCCACACACTCTTCCTTGCTGTCACCTATGGCTTTGCTCCCTAAGCAAACTCCAACTCAACGCATAGCATCATTTTTTACCGCATGATCCCCTTACTTTCCACGCCTAATTCTAGCCTTTGTGGTCGCATGTTCCTCATGCAGGGCTCCTTCTTTGGCCATCTCTTCCTTAAATGCATCCCTTTCTTCCTTTGAGTGCATACCTCACTCTTCTTTAGGCACATACCCTACCTCTTCTAGGTGCATACCCTAATCTCCTTTGGTGCGCATGGTACTTACTCGACCGCTTGGTCTCCTCATAATAAATGTGTAAGCTTTGCCTTCTAAAGTATGTGGCCAACTACATCCCCAAGTATCCCAAAGTCTACTTATGCGCCCAACCCTATCCTTAGGTTCAACGCATAAGTCATGGTTACAACTTTCCTCCGGATTCCAAGCCTTAATTCCCTTCATATGTTCCACTAAATTCCTAGATACAATCAAGATGACTTCCTCTACACAAAGCATGCATCCAACTTGGTCCTTCCTTGGCTAAGGCATGCATCCAATGCTTCTTAGCTAAGGACAAGTCCGCACTTTTTACATACTTAATACTTAGTTACTTCCCAAGGATTTTGCGTCCAAATGGTTTTTTTTAATCCTAATATGCATTTAACCTAAGGGTCATGAGTTCAATCCTTCCTCCCCAATGCTTAAACGCATGGTTCCAATACTTAGACATTTTTCTAAGTTCCACCTCCTTTTCCAAAGCATCATTGAACACTTAGTCAAATTCTTAGCTTCTAAGACTTTGAGTAGACGTCCAACTAGGACTTACTATCTCAAGCCATTGCTTGACTCTTCTTAAAGTCTAGTGAAGGAAAAGAGAATGAGGGTTTATAGCCTGAGGTGAAATTAAATAGTAGGCTTTATGTGAGTCACTAAAGAGGGATTCTGTCAAGAAAGTACTTTGTTATAATCTCTCAACTTTTTACATAGTGAAGTTTCTTTTCACCAAGCATACAGGCCCAAAACATGTGGCATTGCACCAAACTGGGTTACACCAACTTATCTTTGCTTTTGTTATCTAATATTAAGTTATTTTACTTATCAGTTTTGTTTCAATAGTTTACTTGATTTGCGTTCATTGTGTGTTGATTCACTTTAAAAAAGTACTTATCATTGGTCATTATTTTAATCAGCATTGGTATCTATATCTGTAATTTCATTGTTTTAATTATGTAAATTGATAATGTGATTTGTGGTTATTATTTAATTAGATTTTTATTTTAAAAATTTGGAAAAGTCTATAATTTTAGATTTTTTTTGTTCTGGTTGTTATGTTTATCTAGCTTGATGCACTCCCTTTTTCGTAGGCTTTTTTGGGTGGTTTGAAGACCTAAACTCTCCCATGGCCACGAGTACATTCATCGCCATGGAATTTGGGTATTCTATTTGGAAATGTGTTTAGTCATTTTCCCAAAATATTCTGGTTTTTTTTTCCCTTTTCGAGTTGTTTTGTTTTGATTTAGATAGTCTTCTTGTTGATCCTATTTTCTTTTATTAAAATATCATCAAATATAACTTTAGACTTGTTTTATTTTATTTGATGTAGTTTAAATATTTGTCACTCGAATTTTGTCTTGTTTTGCTACAAGTGCCTAATGACCTTAGCCTCCAATCCGTATCAATATTCTCTGAGCTGACCTATGTAAGAGATCATTCCACATGTATGTAATCAAGCCTACTACACTCCAATACTTAAGTTAGTACGAAGAGCAACTAATTTAGCTAAGCACAAAAATAAGTAAAGTTAGGACTCTCCTTTGCATATTACTTACTCTCACTTTTTGGGTGGTTGAATGTGGCTATTTATAAGTCTGTTCTCTAAGACAAGTCTACGATTACGTGTGATAGAAGTAGTGTTAGGAAAATTTCTAGTGCTCGAGGTTGTAGGGTGCTAGTCTAGATCTCACTTGCTTATTTTTTATTGGTATATATTCACCATCTTAACTAGTCAACCCAAATCCCAAGGCACTAATATTTTTCTTTCAAGATACTATCAGTACCCCATGGGTTTTGGCCTTGCCTTAGGCAACCCTCAAACAAGATGTATAAATTTAGTCTCCGTATTTTAAATAAATCTTAAAACTAGTCCTTTCTAATTTATTGTTAAACTTTTTTTTTTTCTTTTTTAAGTTTTTATATGTCTTCCCTCTATAAGTTTAGAAAGCATTTTGAATAAAAGTTATTATCATGCTCTTACCAAGTGTGATAGAAATTAACTTTGAGTTAACCATAAGAACTAATTATTTAAAGTAGTGGAACTAAATTTAGACATTTGAAAGTATAAATACTAAAATGAAATGAGGCACAAAATATAAAGACCAATTCGATATTTTTAATCTTTTTCTTTTTAATGTATAGCAAATATATATATATATATATATATATATATATATATATTTCATTGGAAAGATATGGGTAAGGATAGAAATCACAATCTATAAAAAAGAATTTAAAGTTATTCACAATGCTCAATATTTTTTATCAAGGGGTACACACTTTATTAGGCAGTTGAACTATATTCATTTTGGCTTGCTTCTGCCACTAATACCATAAGACATAATTAATTAAATTCAATATTGATTTTTAGTTAGTTTTCAAATTTTAAAAGGTTTCGATTGAATCTTCAAACTTTTAATGTTAGAATCTAAAAATTTCTTATTCTTACGTTTCTCACTTAAGTTGGGATGTAAAACAATCCACTATGCGTGTTATGTCAACATTGAAATAATGAAAGTATTAGGAACATTATTTTTTTTTATTATTATTACAACAAAATTAATGGGAGTGGAGAACCAAATTTTCAACCTATAGAGAGGAATTTGGTATATAATGATGTTATGAAAACTTTTAAAAGTATATAAAGATTAAATTTATAATCTATTTCTTAGATTCAACATTATCTTTAAAAGTGGTTACTATAGTTAACGATGAATGGAGTTTGTTGTACACATCACTACATTAACATAAACGTAAATAATCTAGTTAATGTGTCATAAACGTTAAAATGCATAGAATTAATAGTAAAGATATATTAAATATAAAATTAAAAGCTTTGAGACTAACTATTATAACTTTTTAAAGTAGGGAGTCCAATTATAGACATTGAGGCGCCACTTACTTTGTTAAGGATAATATTAAAGGCGTCTTAGACTCTTAATTATATTAGAATTTGAAGATGAAGTTGCATTTAGTCACTCATGCTTCATTTATGGATCTAGTATTTCAAGCTACATCAAATTACTTCAATTTGAAGCTTCAATTATTCTTGGATGGTTACAAACATTTCTCTAGTGGATTGAAATGACTGATTTTTGGATTTATGTAGCGTTATTAGTTTATTTTCATATTAAAGACCTTAAATTCACCTTTTTAGGTTACTTTTGTTAGTGAATCATTAAGATATTGAAGTGTGGGAGAATACACACTTTAAGACATTTTAGCGACGGTTATATTTTAAAGGATACATAAAGCCATCCTTTTTTGTTACACAAATTAGATTTAGTTTGACAAAATTTCAATGAAATTGAAGTTTTTTGAACTTATAGCCATGAACAAAACTTACTTGCGCTTAGATTTGCATGCTAGGACCATTCAAATAGTCTTGATCAAACTATAAGTGATAGATGATAGATATCTATCAGTGTCTATCATTAATAAATAGTGACTTTTTACTATATTTGTAATTTTTTTTTTTTTGTGTTCATTTTACTGAATTTAAAATTGAAAATAGCCTTTTGTAATATTACTATTTTATTTTGATACTAATAAAATAGACAATTCACCAAGATCGAATTTTCTTATACTAAAATTTGAGAACAAGAAGGTGAAAATAGAACACTAGTAGTCAATATTTTATTCTTTTTCCTTTTCTTTTTTAATTATTTTATTTTAGCTTCGTTCGGCGTTAAACCCTACACTACGCACGAAGCTTCCTCCCATAAACCCTTTGAAAACCCTTTGAAGCTTTTGAAGAAACCATTTTCATTCCCAAACCCTTCTTTTCTCTTTCTCCCCATTGCTTTCTCTCTCTTCTTCGACCTTTGATTCACACTCACCCAAACCCTAATTTCTGTTCCTTCAATCATCTCTTTTTCCTCCTCCCATGGAAGATTCCTCCAAATCAGCCCATGATCGGAAAACCCGTTTCTATCACCCCTACCAAGACCTACACGTTCCGATCGCCAAGCTCTACGAACTCCCCACCGCCCCCGAGCATCTCTTCTTCGAAGAGGCCGCCAGGCCCCACCGTTCTTGGGGCGAAAACCTCCAATACTACACCGGAATTGGCTACCTCTCCGGCGCCCTTCTCGGCGGCGCCAGGGGCTCTGTCCAGGGCCTCAGGGCGGCCGAGCCCGGCGACTCTGTCAAGCTCCGTCTCAATCGAGTTCTCAACTCTGGCGGCCAGCTTGGCCGGAGGGCTGGGAACTCTCTTGGGATCCTTGGCTTGATTTTTGCTGGTTTGGAAAGTGGGGTTATTCATTTGAGAGGTAGGGATGATGTTTTGAACAGTATTGTTGCTGGATTGGGGACTGGTGCGCTTTATAAGGCAGCTTCTGGGCCAAGATCGGCCGCCATCGCCGGTGCCATTGGAGGGATTGCTGCTGCAGCTGCTGTTGCAGGCAAGCAGGCAGTTAAGAGATATGTGCCAATATAGGAATTGGCATACCAAGTTTTGACTAGAGGGAGGGTTTGCACGGTAAAGCATTTGGTTATGTTTGATTTTTATTTCTTCATATTGTTACACAGTTAGTTTATTCATGGATTGGTGAATAATATACACTATTGGGTTGCAAATGCTCGCTCTTGTTTGTAATTGTTATACACAATCTGTTGACTTGCCACTTATAACTTATTGATGCCCTGGATCAATGGGAAGCTTTAAATTTGTTTTTGATTGATCTCTTCCTATGTGTAACTGATTCTGAAGCCTTTAAAATTATCTTGCCTGGGTTCTACCTGGGTCTCACTCCATTACAAATTGTTTTGAAGGAGGAAGATATTGTAGACACAGTACATTATTGGAGAAAGGGTTCCGCTTAGATGACTGGATTTCTTTGTAATTTGTGCTTATTGAAAAGTAGGGGCTGATTTTGGTAGTGTATTGCTGGATATTTCTAGTTCATCGGAATCAATATATAATGCTGAAGGATTTGGTGGTAGTAGCCATTAATTTCTTCCTGGAGGCTTAAGTTCTTTTCAATGAGGCATTTTCTTTACCCCTATGATAGTCCTGGAAGTATTGTCAAATGTGGCGCTTAGAGCAAATTTTCAAAGGTAGAAATTAGAGGTGGGATTGACTTGACTGCATTATGATGAAGTCTGTATGGGATGAAGGAAATGTTTCATGTTAATGTGCTGTAATTTCAACAGGTGCTTCATGGCTGTCCTGTTTGACATAGTTTTATGGCAGCATTTTTCTGGTGTAATTTAAACAAAAATGGATTGGTTTAACTTGAACAAAGCTGTTATGTTCATAACACACTGGTCTCTGACTTGTTTGACCCACCGTTTAATTTCCTTTTAAATAATGAATTTGGGAAAAGGCTCTTTATGTGTGAATTTGCTTTATCTTATCAATAACAAGTTCACTGTCTTTTAGAACATAAATGACTTCTTTATAGGAACAAATATATTGCCAATGTAAGTTCGAAATCATTTTTCTAGATTTCATAATAGAGTTTCGATCTTAAGTTATACCAACATACCTCAATCTTGTTACTTTTGGATACTTAATCTTCAGTAGAAAATCATATCTATCAAAGAAGCAATTCATAATCAAATTTGCATCATTTAAGCCAAAATGTACATTTTTATTTCCAACTTAACAAAATTATTTGTTATCATTATTATTATTTAGTTTGAGTTTGCCGTCCTATTTATTTTGTACCTGCTATTTGGTTAGGCTCTCCGTGGTCCCTTGTGCATTTGTTTGCGGCCTGTATTTGCCTCGATCATTATAAATCAAAAGCTCAATTTTCAAATTTTTAGACCATATCTTGAAAGAAAGAGTTTCTGAACTCCTTCAAAATTATAATTATGAACAAGACGGGTAGGAGCAAAAAAAACAATGTATGTATAATGTTGTCAACATTTCTTTCTTTGTTTCTTCAGTAAATGAAGTCTTTAACTATTAAATTATGTTCGAATTGACGAGTCTAACACTTTATTCAAGGCATAATTGGTAGGGAAAAAAACATTTCCATGTATGACATGAAATAAGCACAATAAAGGGTCCTTTCATTCACTTAAAAATTGTCTACAAATGAATACAATGCTGAGTTGGAAAAAAAAAAAAGAAAAAAACCCTCGGTATGATCATCATTGTATCGTCATTTTGATTTGTTTATTTCAATTCAATACAAATCCTTGCACATTTAACAGCGGTTCCGTACTTCCTAAACATTCATTTCCGGCATTTTCATACAAGTGAATGTCGAAACTTGACTCTCTTAGATATGACACCGTACCTCAAACGGAATTGGTTGAAACTGAAACTACAAATCGACTCAGTAGAAGGATTTCCGTGTTATTTCTCCAAAGTGCCATTCTACTCTCTCTGCAAACAGCAAAACGGGCAAGTTTACAGAAAATGTTAAAATTATTCAAGAAAATAACCACCAGAAATAGGTAATAATGAAAGACTACACATTCAATGCAACTACATCCATGTGGGTTCATGTATGTACAACTTTAAGCACGAGTTAAGTTTGGCCAAACTAATTTATGTACTGTTTCTTTTTGTTTTGGAAAAAGAAAGTGATTGCTAAATACCACATTGGCTCTATATTATAGTTAGTTCTTAGTTAAGTGAGATGGTTTGGAATAACAACTCGCCTAGTGCATGTTTTGTTATAAAACAGAAACAAGACATTTCATTTTATCTAATGCTCAAAATAGAAAATAGGACACAAGATACAAAACCATCAAGAAATTAAGACTTTCCAGTACAAAAAAGGTAATACAAGACTAGTCCAAGATATAACTAATTATAGAAGAGTAAATAAATACTCACCTAATGCATGTTACAACTTAATTAGGACGGGGTTTAAAAAAATTAAACTTCAGCTATAGAAAATCGGGGAGGATTCCATGTTTATTTTTGCTGATTGATTGTATATATTTGCACAAACTTTGTGTAAAAATCATTGATTATTTAAACTACAACATCAAATATAATAAAAAAATGGTCAATTTCCTAGTTTTATAAGATTTGTAGAACCTAAAAAGCATAAACACTTTAGTTTGACTAGCGTGTCCAACATATGACACATATCAGACACTTGTTAGTACAATAAATGGACTAAACACTAACGATACAAAGTCGAAATAGGACCAATATCTATTAGGCATGCATTAAACACGTTACATATGCTAAATACACATATATATGACAAAAACAACAAAATTTTGAGAGCATAGTACATCAAACAAATTTTTTAAGAATATAAATGTCTAAACTCATTGACTTTAAATGTCCTTGTATAAAAAAGATGTATATTTTAAAAAAATGTAAATAATTGTGTCCTTACGTTCTTGTCCTAAATTTTTTAAAATGGCATGTTATTGTGTCCATGTTGTATCCGCTCATGTAACCATATTTGTGCTTCTGTGGATTGAACTATAGTCATTCTTACAATTGAATAAGACTTTTGCCAAGATCCGTTAGTCTACTTATCTTGGATGCTTTTAGCTGGTTAGATTTGGACATTTTATTGCCAAGTTTAAGGATCTTCATTTGTCAATTTATAAGTTGAATTTTGTGCGATTTATTTGTTGATTCTGTTCACTTGCTTTTCAAAAGTAACCATACTTATTCAAATATAGAGTTTAAATGGATGAAATTGAAAGTTTAAGGTCAAAGTTGACTCACCCGCCTATCTTTAAAGGATGACTATATTTGACAACTGTATTTGTAACAAAAGAAGCCTTTATCCTTTAAACAATAACATTTGTGATGTACAAAAGAAACTTAGAATCCTATTCTGTATTCTTCATTATTTCCCCACTCATATTTAAGCAATACGCCCAAAGTAGAAGTTTTACCTTTCCGTTCCTACTGAACTTCTCTGGATTCCCAGCTGTCTCCATGTATGGCGAAGTTGATCACTAGTTTAAAGCTTTGTGGAAAGCAACCTGAAATAACAAACAAACAATAAATCCATGACTTCTAAAGTAAAGGTTACACAACACCCAGATTGCACATACTCAGTAAAGGTTTGCAGAAAGTTTGCAGAAGTCTACTTCAACCGAAATTTATATCTGAATAAGACAATAATTATAGGCTAGTAATGAAAAAGAGACAAAATGGATCTCACAGAAGTTGATGTTTTCAGCAATTCTCTAATCGCCATTGTAGCATAAGAAGACGCGGGGAGAGTAAAGCTCAACTTGAGAGCCAGCTGATCCTGAGAGCCTTGCTCATTTTTGTTCTCGTTTTCATTTTCATTTTCACCTGCCTCAAGTTGAACATTCTTTTTACAGCACCCTGATTGTTCTGTGGAATCCAATAAATCTTCATTTATAGATTTATCAGCTATCTTTTCTTCCTTACTAATCTCAACACTTTGAGATTTCAAAAGGTTATGTAAATCACTCTGGGCCAGGGGTAAATTACGATCAACATATGAGATCAATTCCCTGCCAAACAACAGAATTTAATCTTCTAACTAATAGATAAGTGCTAGGAATTAAAAATTTAAACAACTTAAAGAGAGTACCACTCGTAGTCCTTTGGTCTTTGAAAAACTCTCCGGTAGCTTCCAGTCATACTGGTAATCGAAAATTCCCTATGGACATGTACCGCAAAGCACAATATAAAGATTTTACGAATACAAAATTCTACAGAATGAAAATAGGAAGGGGAGATGGCTTAATCTCATGAGAGTTTAAACATACTTTACATTATGAACAGTCTCCATCAAGCTAATTGAATCCTAAACAAATAGACATCAAGATTAGTAAAACCAAATTGAAAACAGGGTTGAACAAGTAAAATGTTTCTGATAACTGGCAGAAATGCCAGTTATTATAAGCCTTTTATTTATAATTATGAGGGCTAACAGGTAGAAAACGCAGTGATAATACTTAGAATTTGTGAAAAAATGAATTTTGCGTCAATAAGTACCTAAAACCTCACTGACCCAATATTATGCGTTATTCCGTGCCAAAGTGTCTATTTTTTTAGCTATCGCAGGAATCAAACGCATGCATTTATAATAAGCAATCACAGACAAACGCATGCGCTGAAGCCAGGCGACCGCAAAAGACGAACGCAAACGGCAATCCCATGCGTCCAACGCATGGAGAATGCAGTGAACAAATAGAGATTGCGGCCACGGATTGACAGCCATAATAGAAGATCGCAAGATGTGTAGAACGCGTTGATAACTTCAGCTAAATTAAGCTCGGACGCATACCTTAGGAGTATCAACAAGATAAGGCGATGTGACATGCCCATACCGCGACAAAAGCAGCAGTGAGCCATACCTTCATCATTACAGCTGTCGGCGTACAAATTCTATAAATAGCCCTTGAGACCTTCATTTTGAGACATCCGAGCTTCTGCCTCAAGGCAGAAGTTTGTGATCACAGATGAGAGCTTGAAAGAGATTTACAGTGAGAATTCTTCATCTCCACAACCCAGACCGAGTGACGATCAGAGCATTCGTCGAAGATAGAGCTCGAGAGAGACATCTCCACCATTCAACCATAGCACCACCGACAGCCTTGACGCAGAGTCCATCTCCCTTCTAATCTCTATATTGTATTACATTTTAGCTTGAGATATTAAGATATTTTGTGATCAATGCAAATCTTAATTCCTTCATTACCATCTTCTTCATCATCTTCATCTCTATTATAGTTTATCTTCAGCGTTTATTTATCAAAGTCAATCACATGCTTAATCGTGTAGCCTAGAGATAAGACGCATGTAGCAACCCACCGAGAGGTGTGCGTTGTGCGAGTATAGTGAGTTAATCCTCTTTGCTTGGTGAAAGGCTGTGGCAACGCCTGTCTATGGGATGCTGCATTACTTATCTATAAGTTAAGTAGCCGCGTCTAATTGCCTAAGAAGGTAAGGGATGGAACGCACTAAGCAAGGTTCGTATTGTTCCTAGAGATAGGCACAATCTTATGCTCGACGCAACCATGCACTATAGAGATAGTCATGCGGCTGACCACCGAGAGGTGTAATGCGTTAGTGCAACAAGTTGGGATTACTAGGGCGATTTAAGATAGTAAACATTACTATGCGTTATTGGTTGTTGTGTCTCTACTTATTCTCATTGCAAGTCTTCTATTGTTCAATTTGTTTAGTTAGGAGTAGGAGTAGTGTGTAAAACATTTAAACCTTCTTCGCTTTATTTTTATTCTTATTCATCGCCTCAAACGTATCACCTCACAAATATTATTGAGTGACAAGTCCCCGTGTTCGACCTCGGATTACCCGAGAAACTTGCGTTTGTGTTATACTTGGCACAAGCGTAAGAAAACTTGTGATAGGAACGCGTGATCATTGCATGCTAAGATTAACGCATCATCATTCCGACGCATGACCTCAGACGCATGGGAGCAAACGCATCAGTTATGTCTAACGCATGATTTCATGTTCAAACCCATCCGTCCTTAAATGATAAAAATAAAACAAAACAAAACGCGTCCCTAAATTATCCCAACAGCTACTACAAGGGGGAAAAAAAAAGATACAGCACAAGCTCCAAACTCCACCCCAAATAAATAAAAACTACACCATCCTCATTCTTAGTTTGGGTAGGTGTGTCCTTGTCCAACATGTGTTAGACACTTGGACATTCCGACATGTTTTGTACACATATCGAGTACTTGTTAGTGCAATAGATGGGTCAGACACGGGTTATATAACGTTAAAGGTCCAACATTTTTTTAAGGGAAAAAGTAAGTCCAATATTTGTTAAACATGTATCAAAGTGTTAAATATATTAAATGGATACATACGACAAAAATAATAAACTTTGAGAGTGAAATACATCAAACTAATTTTTAAGTATATAAATACATAAACTCATTGACATTGTATTTTGTTTCTTGTATAAAAATGATATATATTTAAAAATGTATATTTTAATAAACGTATTCTTGCCATGTGCTAATTTTTTTTTTAAAAAAAAAGGTTACATGTTGCGATGTCCGTGTCGTGTCATATCCATGTCTCATATTTCGTATACGTGCTTCTTAGCTTCACCATCATTCCCCAAAAGTATAATATCATTATCATCTAACTTGCAAAATAGTTACAGAGTGACATGCTTATGGGTCATTAATGTACTGAAGATTGCTCTTGAAACTATAAACTCTAAGAGATATTCAATTTGATGAAAATGAGCAAGCAGTATGAGCACAGATAAAATGACTGCTTTGTTTTTGTGCACAACTTTAGAAAAATAATCTTCTGATCATCTACAATTATGCGTACAAAAGAGAGAAATAGATAAGGGAGTTAGATGTGTAAACTGTGCTCTGAAATATTGGCCAAGGATAGTAAGTTTGGGAAGGTATATTTAAGACAGGGAGTCGGGAATATTTTGGTTGAAATAAAGATCTTCCTATTCAACTGTGCATTCCTTTTGGCTCTCTCCATGAAGCCCTAATTAAAGACATTCACTCAGGGGGGCCTTGGCGGACACTTTGACCAAGCCAAGACTTTTTGATCTCTCTAAACCATTTTTTGGGCCAAAAATCCGATGTGATGTCTCCAACTTCTTTCGCCATTGTTATATTTGTTAGACATGTAAAGGATGTCCTCAAAACACAGGCCTATATAATACACCATTGCCAATTCCACACACTATTTGGGAAGACCTGTCGATGGACTTTGTACTTTGGTCTTCCAAAGACACAACGAAAATATGATTTGATTATGGTAGTGGGTGGACCAGTTCAGCAAGATGTCACACTTCCTTGCAAAAAATCATCCGATGCAGTCTATGTAGCTAACCTTTTCTTTAGAGAGGTTGTCTGCCTCCACTGCATTCCAAAGTCTATAGTTTCAGACCAAGATGTTGAGTTTTTGAGTTATTTTTGGAGAACACGGGAGAAATTTTGAGACTAGCCTAAAATTCAACACCACAAGCCACCCACAAACCAAAAAACAGAAGTAACAAATAGAACTTTGGGAAATCTCATTCATTGTATTGGGAGCATTAAACCTAAAAGTTGAGTCTGCCTTCAACCACATGAAGAACAAGTCTACAGGAAAGTCACCATTTGAAATTGTTTATGCTCGTTTACCTAGACTAACTGTTGACCTTGCTAATATTCCTTCATCTGTTAATGTTAGTTGTGAAGCTGAAGAAATGGCTGACAGGATTGTAGAACTTCACAAAAATGTTTGCAGTCAGTTAGAAGCTGCCAACAACGTATATAAGGCTGCTGCAGATAAACAAAGAAGAGAGGAGTTTTGCTGTTGGAGATTTAGTCATGATTTATCTAAAAAAATCTAGGATTCTAGATTACCTTATGGACACCATGACAAACTTGCTCTTAAAAAAATCGGTTTAGTCCGTGTGTTAGAAAAATTGGCTATAATGCCTATCGTGTTGAGTTACCATTGGGTTTGAACATTCACCCTACATTCAAAATGTAGTTGAACTCTCCGAGTACCATGCTCCAAACTCCTTTTCATTAGCCACTTGAACTCGATGACAAGTTTACTCTTGGATGGGTGGAATTGATGTAGATCTTTTAACTTGTGATCCTTCTCAATGTATCTTGACTTTCTTTTGTATTCTTGGGGTCAGACTGTTCCATTCTTGGACAATCTTTGAGATATTTTGGTTTTATATTGGTTTAAAGACTCATTGATTTTTAATTAGTGGGAGATCTTTATTTCATAAGAATAACAATTATGGGGAGATCTTTGTTTGTTAGTTGGTTGCTAGTTACAACCTGTCTAGCTGTATACTTCCTATATAAGCTGGTTGCAACTCCGTTTTTGGATTGATGAGTAACATTTTCTCAAGTCATATTTGAGTTTCCATCACTTAACCTCTCAAAAGTATGGAAGACTACTTGAATATTAGGTTCTCCGCTTTTGCAACTCAATAAAGAAAGACTTCGAGTTTTCCATCAATTTCTATTCTGCATGCCAAACTTACCATGTAACTAAAATAGTCATACGAATGCTTTTTGATTTGCACCAAGTGTGGTAAGCGGATAGTACATGCTCTAGAAAGAATGCATGTACCTTTTTCTTTGTCAATACTTTTCTCTTCATTCTCAGTGGTGGTCAAGTAGTTTAATCCAAGTTGCTAATGCTAACTTGGGGCCTATTGCCCAAATAGAAATTACTTTCTTTTTTTATAAGAAAATAGAAATTACTTTCTTAAACAACTACGGAGTTGGAACCAAAGGATGCTTAAGAGTGGGGGAGGAATGAAGAAGGGGATGGAAGGAGAAGATGGAGATGGAAAAACCCAATCATAAATAATAATACAATAACAATAAATTTTGCCATCTCATTTAAAATTTCCATGTCATCATAATCCAATCAACAAGTTAATTACCATGTTATTTTTTCATTAGGTCACCTAAAGGTCAAATGAGCTTGGGACCCTTTAGAACCATTTCTCAAATCTCAATGGTTAAAAAGTCTCTTTTGAAACTCTAAAAACCAAATAGATACCAAGCTCAAACCTCAAGAACCAAAAGTGTAATTCGTCCTAAATTAAATCAATGAGAAGTATAGATATAAATCGCAATATAGAAAGGAAAAATTAGGATATTTTGAAATAAATGAAGATACTAGATAGAAGATAAGATCAATAGAGGACCTTAGTTGCTAAATCATTATACACTTCAGCAATATCATTTGTGGGATAGATTACTCTCGACCTGTTGAAATAAACAAACAAATAAATCAGATAATTAAGTTAACAACAATTATAAGACCAAAATAGGTTTTCAACAGGTCAGAAATACTTTATACCCTCACCCAGGCAACGGAAGAACAACATCATCAATAGTAAAGTTTCCACTGAGGAGATCTTCTGCAGTTACAGCCTGTCAGATGTCAAGACTAATGTTAATTTCAATCACGTATGTGGAGAAAAATATCCAGTTCTAAATATTTACTAAGAGACTGCATGGACCCATAAATATACAATTCACATCAACTTGCTGCAAGATGGATTGAAAATGAGATTGCAGTTTTGTTCAATAATACATGGAAACTGGGAAAGGCATATGGATTCCAATTCCAGAGAAATGAAAGTAATTTTTATAAACTGCTTTGACTGCCAACATTATCCGTGCGTGAAGAAAGTACAAAACCGTTGGACTAAAGCGTAGAAGCAAACAATATAATGTCAGCCTTAATACAAAGCACAGTAACAGAATTGAATATGGCAGTGTATTTTTTTTTTTAAACGGAAACCAGACTTTTTCATTGATGTAATGAAAAGAGACTAATAAACATAGGCTAGATGTAGACAAGGATAATGAAGAAATAATTTAACTTGTAAAGTAAACATAATCTATTTTGAATTTATTCTGAGAATTTATCTTCAATTGGTTTAATTTATAAATACTGATGAAATATAGAAGAGGAAAAGAGAAAAACAACACACAGTTACGTGTAAACCCTAGTATAGGGAGAAAAACCACGGTATAGAAATCTTTCTTATTAGTTAAACTAATACACAGAGTACATAGGGACATAACATATAAATAGACAGTAGGAAACCCTAAGGGCCTACAAAATTACATAAATGCCCCTAGGTTAATAACCCTATTTTCAACACTCCCCCTCAAGTTGGGGTATAGATATCAACAAAGTCCAACTTGCTTATACAATAGTCAAAGCTCTGTCTTAGTAACCTCTTTGTAAGCACATCTGCAACTTGTTGATTTGAAGGAATATAAGGGATGCATATGTTTCCACTGTCCAGTCTCTCCTTAATGAAATGTCTGTCAATCTCTACGTGTTTAGTTCTGTCATGTTGAACTGGGTTATTTGCAATACTGATGGCAGTTTTGTTGTTACAAAACAATTTCATCGGAAGCTCATTATCTTGCTGGAGATCAGATAACACTTCCTTCAACCAGATTTCTTCACATATCCCCAGACTCATGGCCCTATACTCAGCCTCAGCACTACTTCTAGCAACGACTCCTTGTTTCTTACTTCTCCAGATGACTAGATTACCCCAGACAAACGTACAATACCCAGACGTCGACTTTCTGTTAATAACAGAACCTGCCAATCAGAATCAATGTAGGCTTCAATAGATCGTTTATCGGATTTTCTGAACATCAGTCCCTTGTCAGGGGTTCCTTTCAGGTACCGAAGGATACGTTCAACCGCTGTCATATGATTCTCACAGGGAGCTTGCATAAACTGATTGACAACACCTACTGCATAAGAAATATCTGGCCTTGTGTGGGACAAGTAGATCAACTTCTCGACTAACCGCTGATACCTCTCTTTATTAACCGGAACTCTATCATTTTTCTCACTGAGCTTCGCATTGTACTCTACAGATGTGTCAACAGGTTTACACCCAGTCATGTCTGTTTCTTTTAGTAAGTCCAGAGTGTATTTTCGTTGAAAAACTGAGATACCTTCCTTTGATCGAGCCACTTCCATTCCAAAAAAGTATCTTAGCTTACTAAGGTCTTTAATTTCAAACTCTTCGGCCATCTTTGTTTTGAGCCTCATAATCTCAGCATCATCATCCCCAGATAGAACAAGATCATCAATGTAGACAATAAGAACAACTATCTTCCCTAATCTCGACCTTTTTGTAAATAGAGTGTGACCAAAATGTCCCAAAACATACCCCTGTGCTTTCACAAAGATTGTAAATCTGTCAAACCAGGCCCTTGGAGATTGTTTCAAGCGACTTTCTCAGTCTGCACACCCTGTTTTTGAATTGACTCTCGAATCCAGGAGGGCTCATATAGACTTCCTCTTCAAGCTCCCCATTCAGAAACGTATTTTTAACATCAAATTGGTGTAAGGGTCGATCCTTATTTACGGCAACCGACAAGAGCACTCGGATAGTGTTTAGTTTGGCCACGGGAGAAAAGGCTTCAGAGTAGTCCACTCCATAGGTCTGAGTAAAGCCTCTCGCAACAAGCCAAGCCTTGTACCGATCGTCCCATCAGACTTGTATTTTATAGTAAACACCCATTTGCATCCAACCGTCTTGTGCCCTTCGGGTAGAACCACCTGTTCCCAAGTTCCATTCTTCTCGAGAGCTCTCATTTCTTCCATAACAGCAAACCGCCATTCTGGTTTTTCCATCGCAACACTTATGTTATTTGGAACCATCACAATGTCCAGATTGGTAGTGAAAGCTTTGAACTCGGGTGCCATATTGCTATACGTCACGTAACTATGCATAGGATATTTAGTACATGAACGAGTGCATTTCCTTAAAGCACTTAAAACTTCACTTACTAGAAGGAAAAGGAAAGGTGAGAGGGGATCACCTTGCCTAATGCCTCTTGTGGCAGCCACTCTTCCACTTGGTTTTCCATTGATGAACACTGAAAACATTGGATTTTTAACATAGCCCAGAATCCAATCTATCCAATTATGGCCAAAGTTTTTGCTTCTCAACACCTTTTCTAGGAAATCCCAATCCACACGGTCAAAGGCCTTTTCCAAATCAAGTTTGAGAATCCACCCTTTCTTCTTTTTCACTCTATACTCTTCTACAGCTTCGTTAGCAATGAGGATGGGGTCTAAAATTTGCCTTCCTTCAATAAAGGCACTTTGGGAAGAAGCTATAATGCTAGGCATTACCAATTTTAATCTTTCAGCCAACACCTTTGCAACAACCTTATATATCATTGATGTTAAGCTAATTGGCCTAAAATCACTTACTTTGACTGCTATTTTCTTCTTTTGAATAAGACAAATGAAGTTTTCCTTTATGCACGCATTTAGCTTACCATTCTTATAAAAATCTTCAAAGGTGGAATGCAGATTATCCTTGATCAAGTGCCAAAATTTCAACAGAAACTCCACTGTGAAACCATCAGGTCCAGGTGCTTTACATTTTCCAAGTTTCCTTACAGCAACCTTGATTTCTTCAGGTGAAAACTTGGCTTGTAAGCTTTTCTGAGTTGAGTTGATACAAGACCAATCAAGGTTCAAGGGAAGATGCCTTAAACCCAAGGACTTCAGGAAGATGTTGCTGTAAAAATTCAGGAATAGATGTTCAATCTCTTGAAAAGAAGTTGTTGGCACCCCTTGATCATCTACTAATTCAGCAATGAAATTTCTTCTCTTCTTTGCAGCTAAGTACTTATGGAAAAAACTTGTGTTTTCATCTCCCAACTTTAACCAATTCAACTTACTTTTCTGAATTAGATTAATTTCCTCCAATCTGTAAAGAGACATTAAATCTGACTTCAAAGTGGATCTAAGTGTCAATTCACTACTAGCAAGAGTAGAGCAATCAGCAAGAGCATACCATTTTTCAATTTCTTTTAACAACCCCACTGCTTTGCTTCTTTGATCTTCCTAAAATTTAGAGTGCCATTCCTTTACTGCTGCCTTTACACATTTCAGTTTCTGATTAAGGGCAAAACCAGCCCACCCTTGAATGTTGCTATTTGACAAAACTGATTCGATGATTTTGACACACTCCTTATTAAACAACCAGCTGTTACAAAATCTAAAAGGGGAAGGACCCCAACTGAACGACCCAGCTTCTAGCAAAATTGGAAAATGACCTGAGAAGGATCTGACTTGTCTATTGGCTTTAGAGTTCTCAAACAACTCATCCCACGTTTTGGAGATGAGAAATCGATCTAAAAGAGATCTTGAAGCTGAAACACCTTCCCTAGACCAAGTGAAGCTGCCATTTCCCAACCGTATCTCCAAAAGATTGGCTTGATCTATGAAGTTGTTAAACTTCCTCATTCATTTAGTGCTTCTGCCCAACGGATATCTTTTATGAGCCCATCTTGTGATATTAAAATCTCCCCAGATACACCATGCTTCTACACAATAATATGAAAGAGATAGAAGTTCTGGCCACATGAATTTTCTCTCTTTGTAATCATTTAGTCCATAGACATTAGTGATCCAGCAAGTCTTATTGCAAGCAGTGATGCATTTTACTGATAACGAATACCCCCTTCAAAGTTTCAACAACCGAGATCAAATTCTTATCCCATAGAGTCAATAATCCACCTAAATAACTATAAGATTCCACGAATTCCCATCCTATATCTTTAGAACTCCACAAGGTTTTGATGAAACTCAATTCAAAGCTATCTTTCTTTGATTCTTGAATTAGAACTACTGTTGGATTAATTTTCTTTAGAAAACGCTTGAGAGCTAACCTTTCATTAACATTTTTCAGGCCTCTAGTATTCCACGACACAATTCTCATGATTCAGGCTTAAAGGAAGGGTTGTAGCCTCGACTATTAACCATTAATCAAGAATGAGATGACAATCCATGACAATTGAGGTTAGATGAGCTGGGAGATCACAAGGAATGGCTGGAAAAACTAATCCAACTGCCTCTGAAAAATTGTCATCCACTATCTGAAATAAGGGATTCAAGTCTGGTACTATAGGGTCTTCTTTACTTTTTTCTTCTGAAAAGCCATCTGATTTTGCCCAAACCTCTTCTTCACTACTCACGCTGAAGGGAGAATCAATGAGGACCTCCCCTTTGTCTGCGGGGAACTCCCCCGGATGGGTTGTAGAACCTCTTAAAAAGGTATGCTCTGAATTAGGTAAAGAAAAAACAAAGTGTTCAAAGAGAGTAGGGAGAGGAGAAGGGGAGCCTGACCTGGAGCACTGAGGCTGTCCTTGAATTGAAGTGCACTGGTTTTCTAATAAATCCGGATTGTAAACTGCCACTGACTTGGCTTTGAAGCTTGATTTCTTGGTTGAGTCCTTTGCTAACTTTCTTCTGATAAAATGATTAGGGAATGATTTAAAAAGGTAGGGGGGATGCTTGGTTTTGTGCTGACGTTTAACCCCTGATTTGCTTGTCCTTGACACTTGTTTACTGCAGGGGGGAGGAGAAGTGCCGAGGAGGGGGCTGAGATTTTTGGGGCAAGCTCGGAGGCCAGCTGAGGCAGGGGAGCCGGATTTTTAGTGAAAACAAGGGAGGGAGGCTTACCCGAACTGGAACGGGTGAGCAGAGCAGCAGCCTTGGAAGACAAAAGGGCAAATTTGTTGTTTGAGAAAAGCAATATCGATTGCTTTGAAATAAAATTATCATTAATTCCCAGTGACTTTTCATTTTTTTGAATAAGTGACAGTTCAGATTCCACAGTCAAGGGGCCGGATACCCCATTAAAATCTCCCTTCTCTCTCTTCTTAAAGGCTCGAGGCACCTTTTCGACTTTATCATTAAAATGCAGTGAGTCTACGACTTCTTTCACACAAAACTCTTCACTTGCAGGGGGCTGAACGACTTCCTCGGCAGAAAAGGAGGCAGGGGTGGTTGGATTCTCTGTAAATAAACTCCTTGAAAGAGGAGAATGAGTCTTTTTGACTTCCTCTGTGTCACTTGCGGCTATTTGCTGGGGTCTTGGACCGGATTCGGGTTTCTTGAGAAAGTAGGTTTGGAATGTGAAGAGACAAGGAAATTCCATTCTGAAATATCCAATTTAAAATTTACTCCTTCATCTTTAATAACATCATTTAACCTAACAAGGTCAATAGGATTAGAGAAATCCTTGAATAATAAATTCCCCACTGCCTTGGATGGAACTTCTAAACAATCGATATCTCCAAAATTTAGATAAAAGTTCCCACGAATTGCATCCTTTATTTCAATTGTGGTTGGCATAAATCCACATAGGTTTCTTCTAACTTGAATTTTGGCTTCCAAACAATTAGTTAGGTTAAGAGTTTCTGAGGCAATTGATTCCAAACCCCCAAAGTAAGCACCTATGGCTTCAAAGGTCTTTCTTCCCCAATAATCTAGTAGAAGGTTCTTGATTGAAATCCAACCTCCAAAACCTTTTATCACAGAGGCTCTTCCATGCGTTTTGGGATTCCATTTTTCGAACAACAAATGAAAAGGACCAAACAACTACCATTTGCCCGGATTTGATATCAAAGTGTCCAAAACACCATTGCTGACTTTGATTAAAGCTTTATCTGCAAACAGAGGATTGATAGTGACACTGGTTTTAAAGGCCTCACTCAATACCTTCGAAATTTCCTTCCAATCATTAAAGACTAAAAGCCTTGAAATGAGCCATAAACTACTAAAATCTTCTTTGAGAACTTCATGATCTTTTTTAATCCAATAAGAACCCCTTCCATGTTTTAATTGACTTTGAATAAAGGATTTTTGAACTGCAACTGACTTAAACTTTGAAGGCTTTGGATATGGTTGAGAGAACCTACCTTTCACCACTTCTGAGAAGTCACTTGAGGGGCTTGCTGAACTGAAGGATCTTTGAAGATATGAATGTTGGCTTCAATCATTTCCTTGAAATCTTGCCAGCCTGAACATCCAACCCCATAAGGAACGTGAATGTTCTTTCTTCCCCCTGTGGAAGGCCACACTGCACATTCTACAAACCATTTGTCTTTAATTCTGAATTTGGCTAGGCGTATGAAACTCTCATCTACTCTTTCCTTTAACAAAAAGAACTCGACCGTTGAGGCAAACAAAAGTCTTCTAAAGCTCTCTTTAAGCCAATTGGTTGCTGCTAAAGAGAGGAACAAAGATTGTCCTTTTCTCAAATCTTCCACTATGAATCCTAGACCCTCTTGCCACATACAAAAGAAATGACCCAAAATGTTACATCTTTTAATCTCCGTGACCGGAAAACACCCCTTTCAAGGAGTCGAAAAGTCTTCACTGAAAAAGCTCCCCTTTACTCGAAGCAGCAAAGGGTTAAAAGCCAGGGCTGGAAACAGGGCAAAAATAGCGCAAGAAAGGAGATCGGGGGAAGGGAAGGAGCCGGAAGAAGGGCAGAGGGATAGGGGAGGGAGAGGCGGTCAGAGGGAAGGAAGGCTAAGGAGGGCATGGTGAGCTCCGATGGGGTGGTCGGAAGGGGGGGCGTGGGGGAAGGGAGAAAAGGAGGAGAGAGGGGAGAGCATTTTTTTTTCTTTTAATTTTTTTTAATTTGATATTAAAAATGTGTTTCTGAATGGGGAGCTTGAAGAGGAAGTCTATATGAGTCCTCCTCCTGGATTCGAGAGTCAGTTCAAAAACAGGGTGTGCAGATTGAGAAAGCCACTATATGGGTTGAAACAATCTCCAAGAGCCTGGTTTAACAGATTTACAACCTTTGTGAAAGCACAGGGGTATGTTCAGGAGTATTCTGATCACACTCTATTCACAAAAAGGTCGAGATCAAGGAAGATAGTTGTTCTTATTGTCTACGTTGATGATATTGTTCTATCTGGGGATGATGATACTGAGATTATGAGGCTCAAAACAAAAATGGTCAAAGAGTTTGAAATTAAAGACCTCGGTAAGCTAAGATACTTTCTTGGAATGGAAGTGGCTCGATCAAAGGAAGGTATCTCAGTTTCTCAACGAAAATACACTCTGGACTTACTAAAAGAAACAAGCATGACTGGGTGTAAACCTGTTGACACACCTGTAGAGTACAATGCAAAGCTCAGTGAGAAAAATGATAGAGTTCCTGTTAATAAAGAGAGGTATCAGCAGTTAGTCGGGAAGTAGATCTACTTGTCCCACACAAGGCCAGATATTTCTTATGCAGTAGGTGTTGTCAATCAATTTATGCAAGCTCCCTGTGAGAATCATATGATAGCGGTTGAATGTATCCTTCGATACCTGAAAGGAACCCCTGACAAGAGACTGATGTTCAGAAAATCCGATAAACGATCTATTGAAGCCTACACTGATTCTGACTGGGCAGGTTCTTTTGTTGACAAAAAGTCCACATCTGGGTATTGTACGTTTGTCTGAGGTAATCTAGTCACCTGGAGAAGTAAGAAACAAGGAGTCATTGTTAGAAGTAGTGCTGAGGCTAAGTATAGGGCCATGAGTCTGGGGATATGTGAAGAAATCTGGTTGAAGAAAGTGTTATCTGATCTCCAGCAAGATAATGAGCTTCCGATGAAATTGTTTTGTGACAACAAAGCTGCCATCAGTATTGCAAATAACCTGGTTCAACATGACAAAACTAAACACATAGAGATTGACAGACATTTTATTAAGGAGAGACTGGACAGTGGAAACATATGCATCCCTCATATTCCTTCAAATCAGCAAGTTGCAGATGTGCTTACAAAGGGGTTACTAAGACAGAGCTTTGACTATTGTATAAACAAGTTGGGCCTTGTTGATATCTATGCCCCAACTTGAGGGGGAGTGTTGAAAATAGGGTTACACGCATAGAGATTGACAAACATTTTATTAAGGAGAGACTGGACAATGGAAACATATGCATCCCTCATATTCCTTCAAATCAGCAAGTTACAGATGTGCTTACAAAGGGGTTACTAAGACAAAGCTTTGACTACTGTATAAGCACGTTGGGCCTTGTTGATAAGGGGGAGTGTTGAAAATAGGGTTATTAACCTAGGGGCATTTATTTAATTTTGTAGGCCCCTAGGGTTTCCTACTGTCTATTTGTATGTTATGTCCCTATGTACTCTGTGTATCAGATTAACTAATAAGAAAAAATTCTATACCGTGGTTTTTCTCCCTGTACTAGGGTTTCCATATAACTGTGTGTTGTTTTTCTCTTTTCCTCTTCTATATTTCATCAGGTTGGTTATTGTGTGTGCCTTTTTCTGGTGGTTGTGGGGAGAAAGGAACAGTCGACTTTTTAATGACTCCTCTTCCTCTTTCAATCGTTTTATGGAATTGGTTTTATATACTGGTTTTTTTTTTTTTTTTGGGTACAAAACTAAGCACCCTTTTAGTCATTTCAGCTTATCTTTTTTAGTGAGCAATTGGGATTCCTTGACGTAATCTCTCTCTGGGGTCTTTCCCTATTTTCATTTATCAATGAAATGTTTCTTTTACCAAAAAAAAAATTTATAAAAACATTAATATGTTCACACGTCAATAAAATATCTTTGAACAAACAGAACATTAGGATATACACAATGTTTTAAAATGCTAAAGGCTGCCTCATCAATCTCTCTCTAGAATAAGAATGTCATAAGCCTCATTTTAAATAGAAAAATATTAATAAATGAAAATGTAAAATGATGTATTATTAAACATTATGATTGTGATTATGATTATACAGAAACAAGAAGGTACTACATCCATTAACCACTTAATAAAAGACTAAATGTCATTTTTAACATATCATATCTCTAATATATTCCATTGTTTCTTAATTTCTATTTTAAGTGCTTCTTTTCGACGTATAGTATCAAAAGTGAAAATAGGCTAAACTACCCTAACCCATGTTGTATAAGAGTACTATAGACAACAGCTGACATTTGTGCGTTTTAGTCATTACATGAGACACAAAGGCATCAAGCAAGCATGCATTCCCATGGAAGTGTAAGCCACTTAAGTTTGTCTCATCCCACATCAAAGGCGGACCACAGTGTCTCAAAAAACCTTTAAGACAACCAACATCTGCATCACCCGTAAATTAAATTAAATTTGCTAATTTTTTGTTATAGAATCAACAACTTTCATCGAGAAAAAAATGAAAGAATAGGACATCCAAAAAAAATAAGCCCACAAAAGCACCCCATGTAAATAAAGGGCTCCAACTAAGTAAGATTTTATCTAGGGAATATTTACCACAAAAAAATAATAATAATAATAAAAAAAAAAACTTTGAAACCAAAGCACAGAGCAAAACATAAAACCACATTAAGGACCAAACCTTCATGTTGTGTATAGGTAAATAATATCATTTTAAATATCGTGTTTTTTTTTATAACATTGTGTTCTAACATTTTAAATAATATGTTCTAACATTGTGTTTTGTTTATAAAATCAACTTTCATTGAGAAAAAAATGAAAGAATAGGACATCCAAAAAAAAAAAAAAAACCCCACAAAAGCACCCTTTCTAAATAAAGGGCTCTTACTAAGTAAGATTTTACCTAGGGAATATTTACCAAAAAATGAAACCAAAGCCCAAAGCTAAGGACCAAACCTCACTAAGGATCAAACCTTCACATTGTGTACAGGTAAATAATATCATTTTAAAATGCAGAAGTGCATAACTAGGAACACTTCTAAAAAAGGCCCTCATTTCAAAGAAGTGAAGCACGCTAGTTTATTTAAATTTTATAAAGTTATTGAAAACATGTCCCAGAAACCCTCATTCTCCCAAAAAAAACTCTTACAAAAGCTCTAATTTATTAAAAAAAAATCATTATTTTATTATTCATTCATATTATACTTTTTCACGTCTAAATAATTTAATGCATTTCATACCTAGGAAGGAAATGGCTAGGAAGGTTAGGGGCTTTAAACTCAGAAGTCTAGTTACCAGCGTGAATATAATCTTGCCAAGGTGTTGTCTAATAGGCTGAGAAAGATTCTTCCTACAACGATTTCAAATTCCCAAGGTGTTTTTAAACCTAGCAAGCAAATCCTAGCAAAGCAAATCAAGGCACTTAGACAAGGTGACCTACTGTCTCCTTTTCTTTTCTTGCTGTAGATATTCTTAGCAGATTTGTATCGAAGGGGGTGGAAGGCAATATTCGTGAGGGTTTTGTAGCAGAGAAGAATAAGTTATGCACAGAAGAGTTAATGCCTTATTAGATTGGATTGCGAGTAACAGATCAACTCAGTAGGGTCGTTTTGTTATATTCTTTGTAAGAGAAAGGCCAAGGATGCTGATCATATTCTTTCAAGATGTGATTTTGCCAGAGCGGTTTTGGAGTTGCTTCTCTGAGAGGTACTACTGCTTTGTCAAATCTCAAGGTTGTACGCAATTACTTCCTCACTCACCCCTCTATGATGAAGGAAAGTTTTTGTGAAGAGTCGAGATTTGTATTATATTGTGGAGTCTTTTGGGAGAAAGGAATGACATAATATTTAAAGGGCTTGAGAGGTCTTTGAGAGATGTCTTGTCCTATGGTAAGATTCCATGTTCCGCTTTGGGTTTCATTAATAAAGTTATTTTTTAAATATCCTTCACGTCTTATTTAGGTCCTATATTACTTGATTGAAGTCCCTTCCTTTAGTTTGGCTCCTTTTGGTAGTTGAATTATTTTAATTTGTCTCAATAAAAGCTCAATTTCTAATATATATGTATGTAGTCGTATAGATAATAGATACTTGTCTACCATGCTCCCAGTCCCACCAATAGGAAAAAGAATTCACTAAATTATAAATTTAGTTTCTAAAGTTGATGTTTGCAGCCTTTTGGTTTCTAAACTTTTGCAAATGTAAATTATGCCCTACTCAGAAGCCTAACATACTTTTCTTGTTTGATATAAAAATAAATAAACAGATGTCTATTCATTGAAAGATCCTAGAAAATCTTCTTTTTAACTATTGTATAAATTGCAAGAGTGTTTGGTGTCCATCAATATAAAATAACCCCACCTATAATGAACCAAGTTGGTACCTAAACCTCAAATATCAGGCTCGCCCTCGGGAAATGATAAGTAATAGTAAACAAATCTCTAGGATAATATTTTGAGTGTTAGGACCAGGAACCAACCTTCACTAGCTTATTTCTTTCTGTTGGAGGATCTAGCTTGCACATTTCCTCTAAATGACAAGAATCATATGAATTAGCATCGCCACAGTCCTCATTTTCATATTCTTCAAAATTTTGAACTGCAGCTGTTTCAGTATGGTTTTCTTTACAGTATACCAAGTCTCCAACAACCACTTTGTCGATCCCTGTTACATGGTGAAACCACAGAAATTATGGCACAAATGGTTACTACCTAACATACCTTTTACAATGATCTTGATCGAGAAGATCATATACCATAAGTAGATAATTATGGAAGCACACCGTATTTTTGCACTCTCATACTTGCTGCATGATTCCATAAATAGCTTTGGTAACTATGCACATACCTGAAAAGTAGAGGATGCTTAAACGGTTAAACTATACATGTTCTCCAAACACATCATCCTTTGCCCATAATCATCTATGATCTAAATGACAACCAAACATCAATCTCCATAAAGATCAAGATGTCTTGCAACAACATACAACATGTAACATGATGTCATGTCATCATTCAACTGATAAATAATGGACTTTGGATGCCAGTAAAGTGAAATGAAATTAAATAATGGACGTTCAATGTCAATATGAAAACCTTAAATGATGCCAAGATCTTCACACAAATCTTGAAGTCTCCTCAAGACATGCCAGCAAAGTGAAATGAAAGGTAACAGTGCAATTGCCTTGCCCTCCCAGGCAGCAAATGTTTTGCACTTGCATTTTCCATTAATGGAAAGGAAAACAAGGTAGCTAGCTTTCTTCCTTTTTTTTCCCCTTAAAGGAAACAAGGTTTTTCAGTTTTTCATGGATGAAATGAAAAGAGCCTAATGCTCATAATACAATAAAACAGAATAAGCAAAAAAAAAAAAATACAACCAAATGAAGCCCTTAACTGAACAAAGCCAGAAATGTAAAGCAAATATAATCAAATACAACTCATAAACGGAACAAATTGGCTCTTGACGAATACCGCTAAATCTGAAATGAAAACAAGGTAGCTAGCTGAAAATAAACAATCTTCCTTTTGGACCAAAGCCCTTTCTACCATAACCCATACCTCAGAATGTCCAATCTACCAAATCTTAGGCGTTTCAGTATTTATTCGTATTAAAAAAAAAAATTTTAAAACAGAGAGAGAAATCCTAATCTAATGATTCATGTCCTCATTATCAAACTAGACAGCACTTGAAAATCTGCCAACAGGGGGGAAAAAGGCATTTTATTTCTTACAATTGGAGCACAACTTTTCATAATCTTCTGGCTAAGCCTATAAGTACAAATGTTCCTAAAAACCAAACTTCAGGCTCATTGAAAAAAAAAAGTACAAGGCTAGCAAATGCCCACAAAAATAGTAGACCAACAAGGATCTCCAATCAAGCACAATAAGACCTAACTTATAAGTACAAAAAAGTTTCGCCACAAACGCTATAATGAAGCATTTTTTAAAAGGAAACAAACTTGATAGCATTAAATCTAATAAGGGACTAAATGTTCTCTTTCCCACTGTATTCCAAGCATTTTTTGCTGTATTGATAGGTCGGTCAGCACCTTCACTTGTACAGAAGTTCTTGTAAGAGGTTCGTTAGTTCAAATTTATGGTGACCAAGGATTCTGAGTTATAAAAGTTGGTGAGGCATAAAAAATCTCTCCATGCCTTCCTCTGCACACCCAATGGAATCAACAGACGAACTTCCCCCATTGTAGTCTAGCTTGGCAAGTTCCACAGCGAAGCCCTTTTTGTTTGGAGGTTTTTTTAATCCATATCACTTGGCCGTCGACCCTAGTTTCCTTGAAGAAGTTACGATCTAAAGGAGCCAATAGGAGGTTATCGAAGGTCGAAGAGATCCATCAGTGAGTGCCAATGAATCAACAGGGAGAAAGCTTCGTCTTTTGATGATTCTTTTAGACGAACTCTAGTGCCATGAGAAGCTGGGTCTATGTCTATTGAGAAAGTATTCTCTTCAATGGTAACCACTCTGGTCTCTCCTTGTCTAGCCATGGTGGTGTGAAACAGCATGAGGTCTAGTAGGCAAAGACATGATTGCATCTCCGGTGACAAAAGGCAGGGTGGGGAGGAGAAAAGGTTGAGACATTGGGTAGAGAGAGCATCAGGTTTTTAGTATAAGCATTCAATTTTTAATAGTATTTATAATTAACCAACCAATTAAAATTATTCTTTTATTGTTAACTATTGAAATAGGGAAAGAGGATAACACAAGGAGTTTACGTGGAAAACCCTAATTCAGGGAAGAAAAACCACGATAGAAAAGAACTTATTATTTTATGTATCTTTACAATAGACCCAACCCTAGATATAAATAGAATAATGTGAAACCCTAATTTAGCAAATATAGTAAAAAGACAAAATTGCCCTTAGGGCTAATTTAACATATTTCAACACTCCCCCTCAAGTTGGGGCATAGATATCAGCAAGGCCCAACTTGCTAATACAAGCTTCAAACGTCTGCCTTGATAACCCTTTCGTAAAGACATCGGCAATCTGTTGGACTGAAGGTACATAGGGAATACAAATAGATCCGTAGTCTAACTTTTCTTTAATAAAGTGCCTATCAATTTCAACGTGTTTGGTTCTATCATGTTGTACGGGATTGTTTGCAATACTGATGGCAGCCTTATTATCACAATACAGCTTCATAGGCCCAGGACTACTCTCGTGAAGATCAGATAAAACTTTCTGCAACCATATTTCTTCACACACTCCCAGATTCATAGCTCTATACTCTGCCTCAGCACTACTTCTGGCCACTACACCCTGTTTTTTACTCCGCCAAGTTACCAAGTTTCCCCATACAAAGGTACAGTACCCTGAGGTTGACCTTCTATCAGTCACAGATCCGGCCCAATCTGAGTCAGTATATGCCTCGATGCTTCGTGTGTCATGTTTCCTGAATACCAAGCCCTTCCCAGGGGTGGACTTTAAATATCTCAAAATTCGAGTCACAGCTTCCATGTGCTCCTCATATGGACTCTGCATGAACTGACTTACTACACTCACAGCATAGGAGATGTCGGGTCTAGTATGAGACAAGTAAATCAGTTTTCCTACTAGACGTTGATACCTCTCCTTATTCACAGGAACTCCTTCCAAAACATTTTTCAGTTTGCTATTGACCTCAATAGGGGTGTCAATAGGTTTGCATCCGGTCATTCCTGTTTCTTTTAACAAGTCCATCGTGTACTTCCGCTGAGAAACAGATATTCCTGCTTTCGATCTTGCCACTTCCATCCCTAGAAAATACCTTAAACTACCAAGATCCTTAATTTCAAATTCACTCGCCATCCTTTGTTTTAGCTTAGCAATTTCTGCCTGTATCATCCCCTGATAGGATGATGTCATCAACATACACTACCAACACAGCAATCTTTCCTAAGGGTGATTTTTTGGTAAACAAGGTATGATCAGAATGTCCCTGAACAAACCCTTGGGACTTAACAAACACGGTGAATCTATCAAACCATGCCCTAGGAGACTGCTTCAACCCATATAAAGACTTTCTGAGTTTGCAAACATGATTTCCAAACTTAGCTTCAAAACCTGGAGGTGGAATCATATAAACTTCCTCTTCCAACTCACCATTTAGGAATGCGTTCTTTACATCTAGTTGATGTAGGGGCCAATCTTTATTCACAACGACAGACAGAAGAACACGAATCGTGTTTAACTTAGCTACTGGAGAAAAAGTTTCTGAATAATCAATTCCATACGTCTGAGTGAATCCTTTAGCAACTAACCTGGCTTTATATCTCTCAAGTGTTCCGTCAGACTTATACTTCACTGTGAACACCCATTTGCAACCAATTGTTTTGTGGCCTCTAGGGAGAGCTACCAACTCCCAAGTCTTATTTGCCTCAAGAGCTCTCATTTCCTCCATTACTGCTGCTTTCCATTCGGGAACTTCCATGGCCGCATGTACACTGGTAGGTATTGTTAGAGCATCTAGCTGAGTAGTAAAAGCCTTAAAACCAGGAGATAAGTTATTATAGGTCAAAAAACTATGCAAAGGATATTTTGTACATGACCTGGTTCCCTTTCTTAGAGCAATTGGCATATCTAGGGTGTTATCATAGTTGTCAGTTTTCGTCTGTCTCTCTTCAGTATCGGACTTTTGAGACAATTCTGCATCCTCTTGAGGATTTTTAAGCATCTCATCCCTTCCTGCCATTTCAACCTTCTCTGAGCTCATTTCGTCACTTTCTATGTTCCCAGACTTTTCTTCAATACTCTCCTTTGAGACAACGGGATCTTGAACTTGTGCTGGTTCTGACGCTTGGACACTTTCCGATGGAACACCAGAGGTTTCCTGAATTTCCTTTCTGAGATTCCTCCTATAATACGTTATCCAGGGCACTTGTTTAGTAGGGAGAACCGACACGGGAACAACAGGAGCCGAATTAGGTTCAAGACTAGGTAGACTAGGTCCAGGAATATTGGGACTAAGCTCAGATTCAGGAACATCCGGACTAGGCTCAAGGTTGAGGCTAATGGGTATGGAATACGTGGAATTGTTAGTCTCTTCATTCGTGGTCTCCCCCTGAAGATGACTAACGGGAAAGAACGGTTTGTCTTCAAGGAACGTGACATCCATAGTAACAAAATATTTTCTGGAAGATGGATGGAAGCATTTATAGCCTCGCTGATGAAGAGGATACCCGACAAACACACATGTTTTAGCTCGTGGAGCAAACTTAGTCCGATGTGGACCATGAGTATGGACAAAGGCTGTACACCCAAACACACGAAGAGGAACCTCAGGAATAAGACGGGTAGACTGATAGGACTCTTTGAAGCACTCAAGAGGGGTTTGAAACTTTAGGACTCGGGAAGGCATTCTATTAATTAGATGAGCTGCGGTAAGAATCGCATCTCCCCACAGGTACGAAGGAAGAGATGCTGGAATTATCAAAGAACGAGCCACTTCAATAAGATGGCGATTTTTTCGTTCAGCTACCCCATTTTGTTGTGGAGTATATGCACACGAGTTTTGATGGATGATCCCTTTTGACACTAGGAATTCCTGGAAGGTGTGGTTGACAAACTCACGACCATTGTCACTTCGAAGAATGGCAATCTTTGTGTTAAATTGTGTTAATACAGTGGTATAGAACTGTTTGAAGGTAGATAAAACCTCGGACTTATCAGCAAGAAGATATACCCATGTAAGTCGGGTATGATCATCAATGAAAGTTACAAACCACCGTTTACCAGACAGGGTATTGATGTTCGAGGGACCCCAAACATCACTGTGAACCAGGTGGAAAGGCTGGGTAGGCTTATAGGGCTGAGAAACAAATGACACGCGATGTTGTTTAGCACGTATACAGACATCACAAGATAATGAAGAAACATTCACATTATGGAATAAATGAGGAAACAAATACCGCATATATTGAAAACTAGGATGTCCAAGACGAAAATGCCACAATAAATAATCTGTTTCAGATATAGCAAACGAAGATAAAAGGCTAGTCCTAAACAAGCTTCTGGAGGAAGCATCTGTAGAAAGGAAATATAGGCCTCTGTCATATCGGGCAGTGCCAATCGTCCTCCCCGAGCTCAAGTCCTGAAACAAAGCAGTATCTGGTGAGAAGACAACTCTACAGTTCAAATCTTTTGTTATTTTGCTTATTGATAATAAATTGTAAGAGATTTTGGGCACATGTAAGACATTTTGCAGAGTTAATCCATGAAATGGTGATAGTCTGCCTTTTCCAGCAACAGGAGCGAAGGACCCATCCGCAATTCGAATCCTCTCATTTCCAGCACTTGGATAGTATGAGAGAAATCGGTCGGATGAGCCAGTCAAGTGATCGGTTGCTCCTGAATCTAGAATCCATAACTCATTCCCCTCAGCAAGGAAACTCAAGGATTGAGGATTACCTGATTGAGCAACTGTTCCGATTCCTACGGTACCTGAATCCCCAGGATTAGTCACTGGAAGCTGTGTTTGAGGTTGTGCAGTCCCCTCAACTGATTCACCCACTAGAGCACGCCCAGATCTCGACTTGTCATTCGGAGGGCGACGTTTACCATTTGGAGGGCGACCATGCAATTTCCAGCACTGATCCTTCGTATGCCACTGTTTTTTACAATGCTCACAAACTGGGGGTGTTTTACTATTCTGCTTGTCACCATCAGCTCCAGTGGACTTCACCCTGAAGGCAGCTGACTCTATAGTGATAACACTTGGCCCATTCATTGCACTTGATCTATCTTCTTCCAATCTAACTTCTGAACATACCTCCATGAGAGACGGAATTGGTTTCTGCCCTAGTATTCTACTCCGAACTGTATCAAATTTGGGGTGTAGCCCGGCAAGAAAATCATACACACGCTCAACCTCTTCTATCTTGGAGTATTGAATTCCATCTTGTGGACAGGTCCAGATGATCTCCCGACATAGATCCATTTCTTGCCATAACAACGACATCTTGCTGAAGTATGATGTTACATCCATGCTCCCCTGTTTGCATTCGTGAACCTGTTTACGTAGAGTATACAGGCGGGATGCGTTCTGACGCCTCGAATATAACCTTCGGACTGCATCCCAAATATCCCGGGCAGTGGCTGAATAGAGTAAGGGTTTCCCGATTTGTGGTTCCATACTACTAATTAACATTGAGCGGAGCAAAGAATCCTCTGCCTTCCAGACACGCTCTTGAGGATCCCCAAGATTCGGTCGTGGTATCTCTCCAGTTAAATATCCAAACTTATGGCGTCCCTCAAGAACCATTTTAATGGTTTGGGACCAAGAGAAGTAATTTTGCCCATTCAACTTCTCTCCTGTGATCATTCCTGCAGAATTTCCAATTGTTCCAGATAAAAGATTAGAAGTTGGAGTAGGAAACATTGATACCGGATTTTCTGAATACATCGGGGAAGAATCATGGCCATTCAATCGGGCTCCCAGGGCGACCATCTGTTGCTGAAGACTAGCTAATTGTTGTTGGAGTTCCCCATGAGATTCAGATTTGGAATTTTTCTGTCTAAATACCATGGGATTTTCTTCAATGGATTCACCCATTCGAAACTGGGGCTGAACCGGATATACTTGAGGAAGAGACTGTCCACCATGATGCTGTGAAGACGCTACTGCCGGAAGTCCACCAGCGGCAAAGTTCGGCAACCCGTGACCGGCGCTGCTCCCAGACTGCTGTGATGGTGGGTAACGGATGAACGGCTCGGCGATCTGCTGTGCAGCGGAAGAAATCGCGCCGATCTGACCCGACCCGGCAGCTGGAACACGCCCATGGGAAGAAATCGCGCCGATCTGACTCGACCCGGCAGCTGGAACATACCCATGATCGTCTGGTGAAGACGCGATTCTGTGCGACGCCGAGATACCTACCGGCTGTAGACCGATCGCGTGCACTGGCTGGAGAACGTTTGAGGCTGAGACGGTTGTGAGCGACGCTGAGGATCCGATTGGTTGTGACCCGATTACGTGCGTCGGCTGTTCGGCTGGAAGATTCCGATCGATGGTGTTTAGCTGGAACGGCTGAGATTGGAGGCTAATCGGCGAGCCAGCTGGAGCAATTCCACCACCTGGGATGATGGTTCGGAGATATCGGTCAACCGCTGCTTGAATCACAACCTCATTATTCAGCGTACCTTCACCTACTAAGTTTGACGACTGAGTTTCTTCTACCGGGGCTAGGGTTTCATCACCTTGCTCTGATACCATATTGAAATAGGGAAAAAGGATAACACAAGGAGTTTACGTGGAAAACCCTAATTCAGGGAAGAAAAACCACAATAGAAAAGAACTTATTATTTTATGTATCTTTACAATAGACCCAACCCTAGATATAAATAGAATAATGTGAAACCCTAATTTAGCAAATATAGTAAAAAGACAAAAATGCCCTTAGGGCTAATTTAACATATTTCAACATAATTAATTTTTTATTTGAATAATTTAATTTATTAAATGTATATAAGGTTACCATGATTAATTTCATAAGATAATTATAAACATAATTTGTTTCTTTCGAATCCTGATAACATTCTCATGCACAACCAAGACACAATAATCTCTTATTCCCAAAAATCTTATTCTCAAACATCCCCTAAAGGAATATTTACATTTACACCTGAACAAATAATGAAACTATATCAAATCCAGAAAACTATTAAAAGTTGAGAAAACATCTTCAAAATTCTTCCATTTCTTTCACACCACAGGCTCTTTTAAAAGCTAATCAAAAGGTCTTTTTTTTTTTTCACACCTTGTAAAGGGTGGCGCACAAACACTGAATCAAAAATATCAAGCATAAAGGATATCAACAACAAAGCCAAGAATAGTCCACTCAGCAAGAAAACTAGTATCCTCCAAAATATACACTTACATCATTCTCAAAGTTCTAGGTATAGCTTTGAGCGCCTGCAAATAGTTCCCAGGACATTTCTTCAAACACTGTAGCTGCATAATTTAAAAGAACAATATATCATGATTACATACAAGGAAAATACAACTGTTACCTGCTATAATGTGAAATCACACACACACACACATCCATGTATGTATGTATGTTGCAGGCGATCAGTACTAGACAGTATAAAACTACAGTGAAAACCGGAAATAAAAAAGTTCATTTGCGAGATAAATGTATCAGAAAAGCAAGCATGAGTAGGAATTAATGACTGACTAATATTTATGAACTTACTATTGCCCTTTCAGCCACTAAATATCGAGGTAATTGCTTCAACGTTCCATCAATATCATCACTTTCCTTGTAGTATTCTCTTGCCTTTGCAATTACATTGGTTTGTAATTAAATACTGAGTTAAGAAAACAATCGACTATCAAACTAAGCCAACAAGGAGAGAAACATTGGAAGGGAAGTAGATAAGTAGAGTGACAATCCCTCCTTGCACACAGATAATAAAAGGATATCCCCTTCTCTTGGATCAAGAATCATATTGACAGCACCCTTCCACTCTCCTCTAAGAAGTGAAGCTCCAACAAGATGAGTTGGTACAGAACCACTGCCAAAACGCTTAATTCAATAGCACACATGGCATAGTTAGCAAAACATTTAGAAAGATTCAATCAATATCACTCATTGCATCAATTAACAAAATATATCTCTGATTCAGATGCAGTGTATTTTTTCATCTGCAATGTCTCTCACTAGCGCTATCATGTGTACAAAAATCTACCTGGTGGTTGATCAAGCCCATCAAAAATCAAACAACACGTGAATATACTTCTATAGTAAAGAATGGGCACCTTGCATTTTGTCCACCGTATGTTTTTCATGAGAAACAAATTTTTCATTGAGAAATATGAAAGATGCAAAAGGGATACAAAAATGTCGCCCAACAAAAGAAATAAGCCAACACTACTTATATAAAAAATGGCCCAATCTAACAAATAATTACATAAATCCTTCACCGCCTCTAGTTGAAATCGGAATTCTCTAAAGCTCGAGGCACAATAAAGCGCAATAGCCTTCTCGGGCTTAAGCACGGGGTGGAAAAAGAAAGGCGGCCATTTTTTTGTGAGGCACACAATATATAAAAGTACTATATAAAGAAGAGAAAGCATAGTTAGAGTAGGAATATGAAAAATAAATAAATAAATAAATAACCTCTAAACACAAGGAACTTTGCATTTAGTCTTAGTAAATTCTTTTTTTAGTTAATTAAGAAGGAAAAACCTTAATCATCACTATTTTAAAAATAATGAAAAAACCCCATGACCTAGGGCTTTGGGCCTCACAAAAGGGGTGCAACTAATGCCCCAAATTTTTCATTTAATCAGAATCAATTGAAGACAAATTTTTAACTCGTACAATCTGTTAGCACTAATCTGGAAAGAAGGCCCCAAGAACTAATAAGACGATGAAATTTTAGGACTTGCCAGCTAGCCCCAACAACCAAAATGCTTATTAACTATGAAGCACAGATACTTCATGCGAGGTAAAGAATCAGTGTCAGACACATGTCGAATACCGATACTTCTAGATACTTTCCAGATACGTATCTGACACGCGATTTGACGTATCTATTTCTATGCGTACTTTTTTTTTTTAAGAAAAAAACAAGTAACTCATCTAATCTTTCCCAATCTAAAATTAGGCAACCTATTTTAAAAGCTCAATACTCGAGTCCGAAACTAAAAGAAAAATAAATAAATAACGGACCAAACCCTAAACTAAAATCATCTAATCTCCATTTTCACATTTGAGTTCCCATAAAGTCCACCAAAATATAAATCATTTAAATATCTTCAACAATAAGTTCTTCGTTTATCTTTATACTTCTTTCTCTAATATTCTTCTTCTTTCTTTTTCGCAATATGCGTCACTTTTCTATTGCATTTTATTAACTATTGTACTTCAACATCTTAGATGTTACTTTTTTGTATTGTATTTCAGTGTTTGTATTCTATTTTGTGCTATTGTTATTAACTTGTATGCTAAATTTATCTATATCCTAGATTTTTTTAAAAAAAAAAAATGTATTCCAACGTATCAATATCCTCGTTTTTTTAGAAATATATATATTAAAAAAATGACGCATCCTTAGACGTATCTGTATCTTAGTTTTTTAGAAGTTCGCTAATCGCCGTATCCAATCGTATCCGTATCGTGTAGCCGTATCTGTGTCTGTGCTTCATAGCTTATTAATAATCCATCTTCAAAGAACCTACTCTTGATTAAAATAATGTCACCCTCATTTACCCACATGTGTAAAATTCCTCCATACAAGGCTTCCAATGTTCAGAACTTTACAATAGGTAAAGGGACCTTTCAGTTGACAAGATTCTATGCTCCCGTGCCTGCAAAGTTACCCCCTAAGGTACATCAAATACTTACAGTGAGTTTCCCTCCCAAAGTTACACCCTAAGGTACACCAAAGGCTTACAATGAGATTCCCTCCCAAAGGCACTCTATTGTACGCTGAGAACCATCTAACATGAGAACACACGTGAGAATCCATGTCAGTACCTCCTACAACAGAAGTCATTAATTTTTATACATGGATCCTATGATGCGTTTGGACAAATTCAGAGTCAGAGTCAAAGACCACAAACTGCACCTACAACCTTAGATTTATTAGGAATGAAGCAAGTTATTTATGAGATGAGATATTAAATTTAGAAGGCATACCTGTAAGCCAAAGTAATTAATAAAACCATGCATTCCTAAAGCTTCTGCAGATGCTTTGATGGTGTCTTCACTATCAGCTACAACTCCTCTGATTATCACGGTTCAAATATAATTGAATCATTATTACTTAAACATCATTTAACATTTTGTAAGGGTAGAAATTTGAACCTCTAACCTTTAGGTTGAGGCTATCATTTAACATACTAAAATGTTAAAAACCAACTGGATTTATAGTGACGAACTTACCGTAAGGTGATGGTAAACCTGTTACCCAAGAGCTGCCCAAGAAGAAGCCCTTGTTGGATATAGCTGGAAACAAAGTATGGATAACACATGCATGAATAAAAAAATTTAATATGTTGTAAAAGGCTAAAAGCATGAAATTGGATCCTTCCTTACCTAAAGTTACCCAACTTGATACCAATCAACCGATCATTAAGAGCAGCTAATCTACTTGCGTGTTGCTTAAAAACAGTGACCTGGAAAGGCAAGAAGTATTTTCCTCAAATCCCTAACGAAATGGATACATCCTATCTGAAAGCATATTCTAGTCTCCACCTCCAACAATCTCATAAAATCCTTTTAATTAAAACACTATATCCAACTTTGGGGTTCTCCACACTTGAGCAAAAAAGAAGTATGATCAGCAAGACAAAATAATAAAATACTTGGTCATAGGCTAAAGAAATTACAACAAGCAACCAACAGGTTTTTATTTAAAAACAGAAACACGCAACAAACATTTTTATATATGGGAACATAATTTTTCAGCTCCAAAAAAGCGGGGTAAACAAATATTAAATATTAAATACTAAAAAGAAAAGGGGGGAGAGAGAGAGAGAGAGAGAGAACTCCAATTTTGGAAGGGGAACAATTAAAATTAAACAAACTGGATCCTGAATCGCTGCAATACTTGCTCTGAAAAAAAATAATCTCAATCCACACAATCAAAGGCCTTTGCAATAATCCATCATTTCTTCTTCATCACTCCATATTCTTCCAATATCCCATTAGCAGTAAGGACGGGATCTAAAAAATTTGTCTTCCTTCTATGAACGCCCTCTGATAAGGAGATATAGTAGAAGACATTACCCTCTTTTAATCTTTCCACAAGAAAGGAAAAAGGTATGCTCTCTCCCATCTTTCCCTGCCATTTCTAGCCTTCCAGCCTCACTTGTCGCCACCCGACTTTCTCCAGTCAACCTCCATCACTTCTAGTTTGTTAGTCTCCCATGCTGCTGCTATCTGGCGCAGGTATATTGTCAACCCTTGGTTCTTTGATCATCTTCCTTTTTTGGTGCATTCTTTCTGGACTCATGGAAATTAGCATTGTTGCATTCGTAGCAACTTCATTTTTATAAGAAACATTACTTTCATTATCAAAGAGAACGGTACAAAAGGAGGGGAAGATTAGATATCCACACAACAAATTACAAAAAAGAAGCTCAATTAGTATAAATTTGAGTTAGGCCATAATTAAAAAAGTTTTTTTTATATCCATGAGTATCCGGATCAGCTTACGTGTACTCAACTAATCTCATGAGACAACCCATCTAACCCTACAATATTTAGGTGTCAAGAAAACTCGTAGGATATTAAATCCTAGATATGTGGCCACCAATTACAAAATAATTTCGAAGTGGTGGACCAAGTAGAAGCAAAAAGAGTAACCAAACTCCAAAAAAGGTCACTATTAGTTTCATGATCAACTAATTTTTGTACTTGGCAAGATAAGAATGGTTTCTTTCTTGAAGATATGATCGACAAGAAGATCTTTCTCTCTACCCCTGTTACGTTGGGTTGAAGCAAGTTTAGTGGATCTATTGCATCATTTGGTAAATTCTTACTTTCAAATGAAAGTTAGAGATGATTTTGGGACTGTTCAAATTTCAAGTTTCATTCTACTCATGATTGGTTCCTTGAATGCACTGTTTGGCCGGCTACTGGAGGAAGACAGAACTTACATGTTTCTGCTAGATTTGAGAAGGAAGGATGGTTGGTTTTCTGGGAAATGGTAAAGACTTTCTCGATGCTCTTATGATAAAGGAAGGTTTGTAATCCAAGTCCACTTCTAAAGCTTCACAAATTGATTCACTTCACAGAGCATCTTCTCCTGATTCACCCAACTAATGAAGCATCTTCTCCACCTAAGCAAAGTTATGTGAATGCGGTTAGTTAGACACCCAGTCTTCAACAGTCTAAAGATCATTCTGATTCACTTCACAGAGCATCTTCTCCTAAGAACCCTTGGTTCTGGGTTAGAAAGGAGAAAGAGGTGTTGGATTTGCAATTTGATTCTGTAATTGTGGTTACCAGGTTGTTAGCACATTATTATTGGGAAGAGATTAAGACTGTTTTAGAAGGCCATTTTCAATCCCAAATTACAGTCAACCCTTTCATGGATGATAAGGACATGATTAAGTTGGCAGAGGATTTCTCAAGCATTACCTTTTCTGGAAAATGAATGGTTTACAGTGATATGCATTTAAAATTAGAAAATTGGTCTCATTGTATCCACTATCATCCAGATGCCATTCAAAGTTATGGATGACAGATTCAAATTAATAATTTGCCTTCACAATACTGGAAATATACGGTTTTTGAAGCCGTTGGAAAGAATTTGGGTGGTTTCCTGCATATTTTTTTTTTCAAATCTCAATTGTTTGGATTGTTCTGCTATAATTCAGGTGGAAAAAATATTTTTAGATTTCTTCCGGCTGAGGTTATGATTAAGGATACAAATCTTGGTGAATTTTCCCTTCGTTCTAGTGATATTGCCTCCATAGAAGACTCTAGCTTGAGTTCTTTCAAGAATGGTGACTTATTTGCCGAGGACTTTGCAAATTCTGGGGACTTATTCAAAATGAATCAAGTGATGAAAGATGAAGGGATAGTTTTGTTTGATGATAAGGAAGGCACCTGATTTATTGGTTGGGGTTCTGTTGTGGAATCTGAAGGGTTTGGAAAGGAATGTGTAGAGGCTCTTGATGAAACTGATTCGGTTGGCCAGGAGAGAGATTTCCAAATGCAGACCGTTTTCATTATTGAACATTCTGATCATTTAAATAAGGAATATTTTATTCCAAGGCAATCAGGATTTAAATGATGGAGTATTTAATGCTGGGAACGTTTTGGCATTAGAAAAGGAATTGGATATCTTCAATAATTTTTTTGGTTTGCAATTGGTTAGTACAAACATCCAGTTGTTACATGAAGAGTGCATTGACTCCGGTGATGAGAAGGATGTTTCGGATGGGAATGTGTTCCTCTCTCCTGCATTTAATGAGAGTAATAATCCTCCTGCCTCATCTTGAAAACCCAATTGAGCCGAACTTGTGGGTACTCTACTGCCCCATAATATTGATTCTATCTTTCCTCAATTAATCCACCAGCCTTTTTGAAAAAAAAAAACAAAAACATAGCCTTTCATTGATGTAATGAAAAGAGTCTATTGCTCAAAGTACAATGATAAATAAGAGCTAGTTGCAACTTAAAGAACAGGGATCAGCAGACGCACCCAGCTATCTCAACTAGGTCGACACACCCCTAGTGCCCTCATCACATCCCAATAGAAAGAAGTACATCAATAAGAAATATATCAAAGAGAAATACAACTAAAACCATAACAAAAGTCTCTCAATTAATCCACCAGCTACTGATGTGTTTTCAATCCCTTTGGGAGGTCCAATGGCTGAGAAGCTTCTTCCAGCCTTTTCCATTGCATTACTCTCGTAAAGGTGCTTCTTCTCATTCATCCAAAATTTCTGAAGTTAACTATGATTTAATAGAAGAAAGTAGCACTTGCGTGCAAGTTCGAGATTTAGTTTCGTCTAAGGTCAATTGTGATCCCTTGAAAAATCCTCCCCCCTCTCTTAAGACTTCAAGCAGTCAGTTGTCTTTATTCTAAATTTGAGGGTTCAGTTTGTACAAAGCATTCCAGATCGTTCCACTCCAAAAGTTTCTTCTCTTCAGCAGGAATCAGATGATGATTCTGTGGCCAGCATAAGTAGTGAAGAGTCTAGAGTCTGACATTCATAATTTGGCGCCAACCTTTGAGAGGAATTCTAAGACGTCAATTCTAGGGAAGATATTGCTAGCTTGTTTCAAAAAAAACAGAGGAAAGGAAGTTTGATCAGAGTTCAAATGTAAGGTTTCCCCTTTTGCCTCCTCAAATTCCATCCAATTTCTCCCCATTTTTTATATTCTTGGCCTCCAATTGTCTCCAATTGTGTAAAATTCCTCATCCTTCATCTCAAATTGTCAGTGGCAGAATCTTGATTCTTTCAGCATGAAGATTATTTAGTGGAATACTAGAGGTCTTGGGAACAAATCCAAGTGGGCCACATTAAAAAAAAAAAAATCTTCAAAACCATAATCCAGAGCTGATTTTAATACAAGAAACAAAAAGGGAGGAGTTTGATCTTGTGTTTATCAAGTCTTTGTGGAGCTCAAAGGAAAGTCTTTTGTGGTTTTCTTTCCCATATTTTCACCTCTTGTTCATAAAAAAAAAGTGCTATAACTCCGGAAATTGCACATTCAATCCAAGGATGCATTACATTAACTAAGATATTCCTTAAAATAATGATTTTATACACTTCATGGTGTTCTTTATCCAATGCTTTTGTTAATTATTCCATTCAAGATATTTGCTTGATCTGGAACGCTTAGGTTTAATATTTACTTCATGTGTGTTTTCTTGGTTAAAGTATCTTGTATTTTTTAGCATTAGACTCTTTTCACAATTTCAATGAAAAATTTTGTTTCCTTTTAAAAAAAAAAGTATATTCGATCAGTGATTAAAAGTGAATTATAGGGCTTTACTTAATGGAAGAACGTAATTCAATTTAGAAAAGTTAGATTGGCTTCGGTTGGGTGATGAGAATACAAGTTTTTCTCATTG